>NC_059106.1:80408037-80754976 GCF_020740685.1 Jaculus jaculus
AGAATGTTGACATGAGTATGCTAAGAATTACTGTTGTAGACTGGCTCTCCACAGTGATCTCAGATGAGCCTTGTAACATTCACACAGAGATGTGAAAGCTAAGTGTCTAATCAGCAGTGCTTGCTGAGAATCTATTTATATTAAGCATGGGAGTAGAAAATTGAAATTATCCAGGCATGATGGCACACACCTTTATTTAATCTGAGCACTCAGGAGGCAGAGGTAAGAGGATCTTGAGTTTGAGGCCATCCTGAGACTGCATAGTGAATTCTAGGTCAGCCTGGGCTAGATTGAAACCCTACCTTGAAAAACCAAAAAAAGAAAAAGGGCTGGAGGGATGGCTTAGCAGTTAAGATGTTTGTTTGTAAAGCCAAAGGACCCAGGTTCGATTCCCTAGGACCCACATAAGCCAGATACACAAGGGGGCACATGTGTCTAGAGTTCGTTTGTGCATACCCATTCTCTTCTCCCTCTCCCTCCCCTCTCCCTCCTTCCTCTCCCTCCCTCCCTCTCTTTCTCTCTGTCCAATAAATAAATAAAAATAAATAAATTTAAAAACAGTTAGGCCCTGACTTCTAGAATCTTAAAGTCTAATAGAACAAAAGAACAAGTCTCTTTACTTTTTTTATTGATTGATTTTTTTTTTTTTTAATTTGGTTTTTCAAGGTAAGGCTTTACACTAGCTCCGGCTGACCTGGAATTCACTATGTAGTCTTGGGGTGGCCTCGAACTCACAGCAATCCTCCTACCTCTGCCTCCCGAGTGCTGGGATTAAAGACGTGCACCACCACACCCAGTGATTTTTAGTTTTTTTGGAAGTAGGGTTTCATTCTATCCCAGACTGACCTGGAATTCACTATGTAGCTTAGGGTGGCCTCAAACCCACAATGTTCATGCTACCTCAGCCTCCCAGGTGTTGGGATTAAGGGTGTGTACCACCACACTGGAAGAAATACATTTTAGGGGCAGGAAAGATGGTTTAGCAGTTAAGGTACTTGCTTGCAAAGCCTAAGGACCCAGGTTCAATTCCCCAGTACCCAAATAAGCCAGCACAAAGGTGACACATACGTCTAGAGTTTGTTTGCAATGACTGGAGGCCCAAGTGCACCCATTCTCTCTATCAGCCACTCTCTTAAATACATAAAATATTTTATGCTGGGTGTGGTGGCGCATGCCTTTAATCCCAGCGCTCAAGAGGCAGAGGTAAGAGCATTGCCATGAGTTCGAGGCTACCCTGAGACTACATAGTGATTTCCAGGTTATCCTGGGGTAGAGTGCGACCCTCCCTTGAAAAACCAAAATAAATAAATAAAGTATTTTAAAAATACTTTTTAGCCAGACGTGGTGCACACCTTTAATTTCAGCACTCAGGAGGTTGGGGTAGGAGGATCACTGAGTTTGAGGCCACCCTGAAACTACATAGTGAATTCCAGGTCAGCCTGGGCTAGAGCAAGACCCTGCCTTGAAAAAAAAAAAGCAAAAAATAAAATAAATACCTTTTAAAGACCTGCCCAATACTGGCCCATTAACATTCTGTCATGGATGGTGGAAGCGGCCATGAGGTTCCCCATCTCTCCCTGAGGAGTTATTAGAAGTTAATAGTGGTTGTGTGACTAGGAGATATTTTCTTCAGTGATGTAGTAGCTAGTAAATTGTACATGCTCTAGTAAATAACCCCCCAGCAATGCTCATGCAAGCTAATTAAAGCCAGTGGGTCACACACATACAAACACACAAAACATCACAATAGTAGAGGGGGATGGTGATTTGGCTCAGTCATTAAAAGTTCTTGCTTTCAAAGCTGGCCAGCCAAGGTTCTGTTTGCCAGTACTCACATAGAGTTAGGTGCACATGCTTCTGGAGTTCATTTGCAGTAGCAAAAGACCCTGGTTCACCCATAATCTCTCTCAACCAAAATAAGTAAATAAATATAAACCATAAAAAAAATAAAGTTTGAAGCCGGGCATGGTAGTGCACACCTTTAATCCTAGCACTCAGGAGGCAGAGGTAGGAGGATCACCGTGAGTTCAGGCCACCCTGAGAATACATAGTTAATTCCAGGTTGAGGCTGCAGAAACACTGCTCAGCACTGCATAGCATGTATCCTCTGCCATAGGACTGAAAGTGAAGATGAGTCATGGAACCTCCATGTCTCAATTCACAGTCCTGTCCTTGCTCCCAACTCTGCCCAACCAACATTGCAGTTATTCTGGGAGCAGCCAGAGCACCCCTAATGACTGCAGGTGTATCTTCAGGGAACCCTCTCATACTGTCACCTTTTTAGGGATATCAATGGTGCCAGGAGGTGGCATCTTTGGCGTGGGTGCAGCTATGCCTCTGAACAACAAACATGTCAAACAGTAAGAAGTCCTGCACAGCCTCTGCCAAATGTGAACATCACTCACTCATTCTTTGTGGGGGTCTGGAGCACTCCGGCACCTGACACTTGACAGCACGTGCTGTGAGCACAGTCAACTCTTTCTGCTGCTGTGGCTACCCACAGCAACCAGAGAACCTGGATGTAGAGACTTCCCCCCACCAAGCTCACCTTCATTTATGGAAAAGGTGTCCTGACCAACTCTGAGGCCAGCATACCTCAAAACAATTCATATAGCCTAGTAGCATCTATAAGAATTTCTGAAACTGGCAGAAGAATAAAGTCTTGGCCTGAAATCACCTCCTGCAGACTTCTGATGTGTAAATAATCTCCTGCTTCCTCATCTTTGTACCCTTGCTCGCTGGAATCCCAGCATGAAGGTGGAGGAAGGCTTGTGGAGGGGTTTGCGGGAATGGAAGCTCACAAATACCTCTGAGCAGATGAAGTACCATGAGATGGCCAACAGGATCATGGTTTGAACATGAGGAGAAGATAGACTTGGAAAACATGAGTGGCTCCCAGTGCCAGCCTCCTGCAGTACCACTGAGGCAGGATCCTCCAAGGTCTCCAGCCCCTGAGGTCATCTAGAAGCCAGTGTACACCTCTGTGAAGAGTGGCCCTGACAACCATTCTGCCTACTCCCAGAGCCCAAACACAAAAGACCCCCCAGACTCCAAGACACCAGCGGAGATCCTGCCTGAAGCCAACTATGAGGACTCGAATGTCACTCACTGGCTTCAGGAATGTTTGCTCTCTACAACAGGAGAGAACAATGGACAGATGGAAAAGGACAAATCTGAGGAGCAGCAGGAAGACGAAGTGTTGTACTCAGATCCAGGACTCCTCAGCTACCTGGATGAGCTGTGCTCCCAGCGGGACTTTCTCAACAAAGTGAGCTGTGTCTATAGTCCCAGTGTTGTCCACATGCTTAGAATGCCTTCTCAGCCACTCTGAATTCAGCTTCTTACCTCAGGTGCTGAGCTGGGTGGCTGTCTGTATGATAACCTTGCAGCTGTAAGGGCTGAGCTCCGTCCTTATCTTGGTGTTGCTCTCTCTCTCTCTCTGTTTCTCCCTACCTCTTCTTTCTTTCTTGTTTGCTCGCTTGCTCACTCTCACTCTCTTTCTCTCTCTTTCCTTCCTTCCTTTCTCTCTTTCCCTCTCTCCCTCCTTCCTTCTTCTTTCTCTCTCCCCTCTCTCCTCCCCTGCTATGTGTGTGTTTAACTGGTTATCATAATTCTACATCCACATGGGTTGGGTTGGCCTTTTTTAGTTGATTTCCCTGGAGGTCTTAGTGGCTTTTGCCTCTACTTGCCAAGGATTCTCCAGCATTCTTCCTCATGTTTGTAGGTGGGGGCCATCATGAGCCCAGAATTTCTGGACAAAATGTTGTCCCCAGACCCAGATGTAGATATTTGGCGCTAAACAAAGAGCTCAAAGAGGAGGGACTTTTTCTTGCCCTTGTAGGCAGGTGAAGAAGCAAAACAAATAGAACATGGCAGGGAAACAAATAGACAAAAACAGCAAGTAGGGGCTAGAGAGACGTCTTAGCAGTTACGGCACTTGCCTGCAAAGGACCCTGGTTCAATTCCCTAGTACCTATATAAGCCAGACACTCTAGGTGGCACATGCATGTATATATAGGTCATTTGTTGCAACTAGAGGCCCTGGCACGACCATTCTGTCTCTCATCTGCCTTTCTCTCTCTCTCTCTCTCTCTCTGCTTCTTTCTCTTACACTCTCTCAAATAAGTAAATAAAAAATGTTTCAAGCTGGGAAAAAATAAAATAAAATAGTTTGCTGGATATGATTAGCACATGCTTTTAGTCCTAGTACCCAAGAGGCAGAGGTAGGAGGATCTCTGAGTTCAAGGCCAGTCTGGGACTACAGAGTGAATTCCAGGTCAGTCTGGGCTAGAGTGAGAGTGTACCTTGAACAACCAAAAAGAGATTAAAACAGAAGAAGGATTTTGTTGAGGAAAAAAGGATGGTTCAATGTAAGGGGGGGAAAGAAGGGACACAAGAGAAGGTAATAAAATGAGATTATGCCGGGCGTGCTGGTACATGCCTTTAATCCCAGCACTCAGGAGGCAGAGGTAGGAGGATCACTGTGAGTTCGAGGCCACCCTGAGAATAAATCGTGAATTCCAGGTCAGCCTGGACTAGAGTGAGACCCTACCTCGAAAAAAAAAGAAAAGAAAAGATGAGATTATGATCAATATACATTCTTTTCATATTTAAAAAAGTTTAAAAATAAAAGGACAAGAAAAAGAAAAACATCCTGGGGCTGGAAAAATGGCTCAGTGGTAAAAGATGCTTGCTTGCAAAGCTTGAAGGCCTGGCTTCAGTTCTCAAGTACCCACTTACATAAAGCCATATGCACAAGGTAGTGCATGCATCTAAAGTTGGTTTGCAGTGGCAGGAGGCCCTGGCACACCAATTCTTTTTCTCTCTGTTTGCAAATAAATAATAAAATTAAGGAAAAAAAGCTGGGCTGGTGAGATGGCTCAGCATTTAAAGGCACTTGCTTGCAAAGCCTGATGGCCTAGGTTCAGTTCCCCAGTACCCACATAAAGACAGATGCACAAAGTGGTACATACACCTGTAGTTTATTGGCAGTGGCAAGAAGCCCTGGTGCATTCATGGATTCTCATTCTCTCTCTCCCCCTTTCTCAAATAAATTTTTAATAAAATCTTTTTTTTTTTTTTGGTTTTTCGAGTTAGAGTCTCACTCTGGTCCAGGCTGACCTGGAATTAACTCTGTCATCTCAGGGTGGCCTTGAACTCATGGCAATCCTCCTACCTCTGCCTTCTGAGTGCTGGGATTAAAGGCATGCGCCACCACTCCTGGCTTAATAAAATCTTTTAATTTATTTCTATTTATTTATTTGAGAGAGAGAGAGGCAGAGCCGGAAGAGAAAGGGCACTCCAGAGCCTCCAGCCACTGCAAACAAACTCCAAACATATGTGCCATCTGTGTATCTGGCTTACCTGGGTTCTGGGGAATCGAACATGGGTCCTTAGTCTTCTCAGGCAGGTGCCTTAACCGCTAAGACATCTCTTCAGCCCCCCACCCATATATATGGGCCTGGGTTGGTTTTTTTTTTTTTTTTTTTTTTTCCGAGGTAGGGTCTCACTCTGGCTCAGGCTGACCTGGAATTCACTATGTCGTCTCAGGGTGGCCTCGAACTCATGGCGATCCTCCTACCTCTGCCTCCCGAGTGCTGGGATTAAAGCCATGCCCCACAACGCCCGGCTCTGTTTTTTGGTTTTTGGAGATAGTGTTTCACTATAGTCCAGGCTGACCTGGAATTCACTATGTAATCTCAGGCTGGCCTTGAACTCATGGCAATCCTAATCCTTTTACCTCTGCCTCCTGAGTACTGGGATTAAAGGCATACACTACCATGCCCAGCTCCAAATATATATATTTTTTATACCAAAATAAGAAAAAGAAAGCAAACAGAAAAACAAAATCTAGGAAGAGTAATGGGATGTGGTTGAAGATGGTAATGTAAGCATATAGTTCAATAGTTGCTGAAAAAAAATGTTTTAGAGATTATCTTTTTAGAGTCCAATTTTAGATGAAAGAGTATGTGTATGTACTGTAATAAGCTTCATATTTAAAAATATCTTTTTTTTTAAGGTTTAGAGAGACTTTGTTTATTTTTGGTTTTTCAAAGTAGGATCTCGCACTGGCTTAGGCTGACCTAGAATTCACTATGTAGTCTTAGGGTGGCCTTGAACTCACACCGATCCTCCTACTTCTGCCTCCTGAATGCTGGGGTTAAAGGCGTGCACCACCACGCCTGGCTGAGAGACTTTATTATTAAGAGAAGGAAAGGGGGACTAGAAAGATGGTTTAACGGTTAAGTACTTGCCTGTGAAGCTTAATGACTTAGGTTCAATTCCCCAGGACCCATGTAAGCCAGATGCACAAGGTGGTGCATGCATCTGGAGTTTGGAGTGGCCGGAGACCCTGGTGCACCCATTTTCATTCTCTGTACCCATTTTCCCCCTCTCTCAAATAAATTAAAAAAATTTTTTTGAAGAGTGAATGAGGAGGAAGGTATAGAGAACTGTACATGAAAAGGTAGGTAGGAGGGGGTAAAGGCCCCAAAATATCTTATTTTAAAATTATTTATTTGTTTATTAGAGAGAAAGAGATAGAGGAGAGAGAATGGACACTCCAGGGCTCAAACTTAAAATGATCCTCCTACCTTAGCCTCTCCTGATAAAAGGCATGAGTCACCACATTATAAGGTTCTAAATATTGAGAGATAGGCAGAGAGAGAGAAAGAGAATGGGCACTCCAGCTCCTCTTGCTGATGCAGACAATTCCAGATGCTTGTACCACTTTGTTCACCTGGCTTTACATGGGTACTGGGGAATTGAACCTGGGCTGGTGGGCTTTGCAAGCAAGTAACTTCAGCCACTGAGCCAATTCCCTAGCCTGAGGGTTCTTATTTTCAAAGTGAGATTGTTGCAATAATTAGTTGAGGAATATTCCTGAAACACATTGAAAAGGCTTAATAATAGCAGTTATTGTTTTGGTAGGGGTGGTGAGGTTGGTGTCAAACTCAGTATGTAGTCAGAAGTACTCCTGATCTTCGAGGCTGCCTTCACCTGCCACGTGTTGGGATTATAGGCACGTCCCACCTCATCCAGGAATTATTATTATACCTAGAAACAGACCACATCTAACTGAAATAGTGAAATTGTCCAAATGAATGATTTTTTTGCATTTTGTTCTCTTTTCTTTCATCCTGTAGAAGTCATTGTGATTACAACCAAAGATATTCAAAAGGCTCTTTGTGCAGAATTCAAGATGAAAATGAAGCTAGATATTGTGTGCATTCCTGATGAGGCTGACATGGGAACTGCAGATTCTCTACGCTTCATATATCCAAAACTTACGGTAAAAAAAGCTTTATTTTTTATTTTTAAAATATTTTTAGCTGGGTATGGTGTCACATGTCTTTAATCCAGTACTTTGGAGGCAGAGGCAGGAAGATAGCCTTAAGTTTGAGGCCACCCTGGGACTATAAAGTGAGTTCTAGGTCAGCCTGGGTTGCAGCAAGACCCTACCTCAAAAAAACAAAAACAAATAAAATACTTTTATTTACTTATTTGCAAGCAGAGAGAGACAGATCAAGAATGGATGTGCCAGGGCCTCTAGCTGCTGCAAACAAACTCCAGATGTATGCACTACTTTGTGCATCTGGCTTTATGTGGGTACTGGGGAATTGAACCCAGGTTGTTAGGTTTCGCAGGCAAGTGCCTTAACCCCTGAGCAATCTCTCCAGCCCTCTAAAAAATCTATTTCTTGACCTTAATTGTTACTGGATATTATTAATAATACTTGTTTTTCAAAGCTTTAAAGTTTTCAAAACAAACCATCTATATAGCTGAGGATGATCTTAAACACTCCTAACTCTCCTACCTCCACTTCCCAAGTACTGGAATTACAGACATGCACTATCACACTATTTAATATATTCTCTTTCTCTCTCTCTTTCTCTCTCTTTTTGAGGTAGGGTCTTATTTTAGCTCACTGTTTAGTCTCAGGGTTGTCTTGGAGACATGGTTTTACTGTGTAACTCAGGCTGGACTTGAACTATCAGCAATCTTCCTGCCATACCCAAATATATTACTACTTCTTGGGTTTTTGTGTGTATGTATTTTGTTTTTTCTTTTTGAAGTAGGATCTCACTCTAACCCAGGCTGACCTGAAATTCACTAGGTAGTCTCAGGGTGGCCTTGAACTCATGGCAGTCCTCCTACCCCTGCCTCCCAAATGCTGGGGGGATTAAAGGCGTGTGCCACCACGCCTGGCTTCAGCAGGTTTTATAAGCAAGTGCCTTTAACCGGTGAGGTATCTCTTCAACCCCTACTACTAGACTTTTTTTTTCTCTCTTTTTTTTTGAGGTAGGATCTTCCTCTAGCCCAGGCTGCTCTGAAATGCACTCTGTAGTCTCAGGGTGGCCTCAAACTCTTGGTAATCCTCCTACTTCTGCCTCCTGACTGCTGGGATTAATTAAATATGTGAGCCACCACGCCCAGTTTATATCATAATTTTTATTAAATTAATTATAAAGTCTTTTTTTTTTGTTTGTGTGTTTTTGTTTAATAAAGTAGGATCTTACTGTATCCAGGATGGCCTAGAACTCACTCTGTACCTCCAGCCTGGCCTTGAACTTACAGCTAGTCTCCTACCTTAGCTTCCCAAGTGCTGGTATTAAAGGCATGTATGTGCCATCATGCCTGACATGAAGGTGTTTTTTAGGTAAGCCATATGGTGTACTGATATTGCACTTTCCTTTTAAAAATCTACTATGTAATTAATAATTTAATATCAATAAAATATTATCTTTTAAAATAAACTGTTCAATAAATGTTTGATATTTATTTATTTATTAGCCGGGTGTGGTGGCACATGCTGTTTTTTAAATTTTTTTATTTACTTATTTGATAGTGACAAAGGAGAAACAGGCAGGTAGAGAATGGGCACTCCAGGGCCTCCAGCCACTGCAAATGAGCTCCAGATGCATGTGCCACCTTATGTCTCTGGCTTACATGGGTCCTGGGGAATCAAGCCTTGAACTGGGGTCCTTAGGCTTCGCAGGCAAGCGCTTAACCGCTAAGCCATCTCTCCAGCCCATGTTTGGACTTTTTTGATTATTTTTGAGACAGGATCTTGCTTATTGTTGTAGTTAGCTCCACAATGCTGAGATGAATATCTAACCAAACACAGTATATGGGAGGAAGGGATTTACTTCAGGCAGCTTACAGTTCCATCTGTGGGAAAGAAACTGGCCCCCTTTCACAGATCAAAGCAGAGCGAAACCACCACCAGTTAGCAAACACCAAAAAGCAAAGCATCAGACACAAACACCACCAGAGCTCAAACTATTGTGCATACCTTAGAGCTGGAATTCAGATCTTCCCCCAAGTACACCTTTGTGTTTTGTTTTGTTTTGTTTTCCAAGGTAGGGTTTCACTCTAGCTCAGACTGACCTGGAATTCACTATGTAGTCTCAGGGTGGCCTCGAACTCATGACGATTCTCCTACCTTTGCCTCTAGAGCACTGGGATTAAAGGCATGCACCACCATGCATGGCTCCGTTGTTTTTTGTTTGGTTTTGTTTCTTTGAGGTAGGGTCTTACTCTAGCTCAAGCTGACCTGGAACTCATTATGTATCTCAGGGCGGCCTTGAACTCACAGTGATCGTCCTACCTCTGTCTCCTAAGTGCTGGGATTAAAGTGTGTGCCACCACACAGTTTGGGCTGGATTACATGATCTGCCCCCAGTGACGCCTCCTCCAGCCAGGCAGCTGGTGATCCAAGTTATTTTAAAGTTGATTAGATTTCTGTGGTTTCTTTTTTTTTGTTGTTCATTTTTATTTATTTATTTGAGAGTGACAGACAGAGAAAGAGGCAGATAGAGAGAAAGAAAGAGAGAGAGAATGGGCATACCAGGGCCTCCAGCCACTGAAAACGAATTCCAGACACGTGCACCCCCTTGTGCATCTGGCTAACGTGGGTCCCGGGGAATCAAGCCTCAAACAGGGGTCCTTAGGCTTCACAGGCAAGTGCTTAGCCGCTAAGCCATCTCTGCAGCCTTCTGTGGTTTCTTTTAAATTTTATTTTATTTTACTTATTTGCAAGCAGTGAGAGAGATAGAGAAAAGAAAGACAGACAGAGATTGGCCGCACCAGGGCCTCTAGCAAACGAACTCCAGATACATGCACCCCTTGTATATCTGGCTTACATGGGTCCTGGGGAATTGAACCTAGGTCCTTTGGCTTCACATGCAAGTGCCTTAACCACTAAGCCAAGTCTCCAGCCCCAAGATTTCTGTGTTTATCACTAATTAATTCTTTCTAAATTCTAATTTAGTCTTTCTAAAAGGAACAGCAGTCTGAAACATGTTTTTTTTTTAATATTTCATCTTTGTTTATTTATTTGAGAGAAAGGCAGAGAGAAAGAATGGGTGTGACAGGGCCTCTAGCCACTGCAAATGAACTACAGATGCATGAACCCCCTTGTGCATCTGGCTTACGTGGGTCCTAGAGAACCAGGTTCCTTTGGCTTCGCAGGCAAATGCCTTAATAACTAAGCCATCTCTCCAGCCCTGAAACATGTTTAAAACATAAATTATCCCATGATAATATTGTTTCTTTTCCTGTGAGAGAACCCTCCTGGGATTCATCCCTTCTGTTCCATCTTTTTTTGTTTGTTTGTGTGTTTCTTTGTTTGTTTTTTTCAAGGTAGGTTCTCACTGTAGCCCAAGCTGACCTGGAATTCACTATGTAGTCTCCTGGTGGCTTCTAACTCATGGCAATCCCTTTGCCTTTGCCTCCTTAGTGCTGGGATTAAAGGTGTGCACCACTACATGCAGCTCCATTCTTTTTTTTTTTTTTTTACTTTATTTATTTACTTGAGAGAGAGAATGAAAAATCTCATAGAGAATGGGCGCACCAGGGTTTCTATCCACTGCAAACAAACTCCAGACACGTTTTCCACCTTGTGCATCAGGCTTACATGGGTATTGGGGAATCAAACCTGGGTCCTTAGGCTTCACAAGCAAGTGCCTTAGTTGCTAAGACATCTCTCCAGCCCTTCTTAAGCACTTTTGTTTTTGCTTTATTTATTTATTTATTTGAGAGAGAGAGAATGAAAATCACATAGAGAAAGAATTGTGTTCCATCTTGTAATTGTTCTCTGGGTCTGCCACAGAGCGATCATCTAGGGACTTTGCTTCTTTTCTTTTGTGTGTTACATTCCTATATTTCATTTTACTATTATCTGAAAGGAGTCCAACTCTTTTTAAATTAAAATATGTGTGTGTGTGTGTGTGTGTGTGTGTATTTAGTTTTGTTTGTTTGTTTTAATTTGTTTGGTTTTTAGAGGTAGGATCTTGCTGTAGCTCAGGCTGACCTGGAATTCACTATGTAATCTCAGGGTGGCCTTGAACTCATGATAATCCTCCTACCTCTGCCTCCCGAGTGCTGGGATTAAAGGCATGCACCACCACTCCTGGATTCTAATTTTTTTTTAAAAGACTCCCATATTCTTTTTTTTTTTTTTTTTAATTTATTTATTTGAGAGCGACAGACACAGAAGGACACATAGAGGGAGAGAGAGAGAATGGGCACGCCAGGGCTTCCAGCCTCTGCAAACAAACTCCAGACGCGTGCGCCCCCTTGGGCATCTGGCTCATGTGGGACCTGGGGAACCGAGCCTCGAACCAGAGTCCTTAGGCTTCACAGGCAAGCGCTTAACCGCTAAGCCATCTCTCCAGCCCTCAAATAAATAAATTTAAAAAAAAATTTTTAATATTTTATGTATATATTTATTTCAGAGAGAAAAAGGAGGAGATAAAGAGAATGGGTGCACCTGGGCCTCTAGCCACTGCAAATGAACTCCAGACGCATGTGCCACCTTGTGCATCTGGCTTTATGTGGGTACTAGAGAATTGAACCTGAGTCCTTAGGCAAGCAAGTGCCTTTAACCACTGAGCTACCTCTTCACCCCAGAATTGCTTATTTATTTATTTCAGAGTCTCACTCTGGCCCAGGCTGACCTGGAATTCACTATGTAATCTCAGGGTGGCCTCAAACTCAAGGCTATCCTCCTACCTCTCTCTGCCTCCCGAGTGCTGGAATTAAAGGTGTGTGCCACCACACCCAGCTCAGAATTGCTTTTTTAATACCAAGCTCAAACAAAAGAAAGACACACTTCTTCGACAGCTCCCTGTGCTACTAAGCAGTTATCTGTACCACCTGTAGCCCCACTGTCTATTACTATGAATTAGGTGCTAAAGTCTCAGTAAATGCATTGAGTAAAAGGTTAATGTGTGGAAGAACAGCCAGATGGCCTATGTCTCAGTGAAAATTGTACCTTTTGTTCTTGTGTTTGAGGCAAGCCCAACAGATTGGCCTCTTTTTTTTTTGTTTTTTAATGCAAGTGAGAGAATTAGCATACCAGGGTCTCAGCCATGGCAATCAAACTCCAGATGGGTGCGCTCCCTTGTGCACTTGTGTCACTTTGTGTGTCTGCTTATGTGGGACCTGGAGAGTTGAATGTGAGTCTTTAGGCTTTGCAGGTAGTGCCTTTACCTCTAAACCATCTCTCCAACCCCAAAATTGTATTTCTAAATTTTTTTGTTCATTTTTATTTATTTATTTGAGAGTGACAGAGACAGAAAGAGGCAGAGAGAGAGAGAGAGAATGGACGCGCCAGGGCTTACAGCCACTGCAAAGGAACTCCAGACATGCGCACCCCCTTGTGCATCTGGCTGACGTGGGTCCTGGAGAATCAAGCCTCGAACTGGGGTCCTTAGGCTTCACAGACAAGCGCTTAACCGCTAAGCCATCTCTCCAGCCTGAAAAATTGTATTTTTAAAACTCATTATTTTTAAAAATCTATTTACTAATGAGAAAGAGAGAGATCAGTCGTGCCAGGGCCTCCAGCTACTGCAAATGATCTCCAGATGCTCGCGCCACCATCTGTATCTGGGTTACATGGGACCTGGAGAATCAATTTTGTGTCCTTAGGCTTCGCAGGCATGTGCCCTAACTGCTAAGTCATCCCTCCAGCCCCAAAATTGTATTTTTATAGAGTGCAGTAGTGAAGGGGTGAGAGGCATAATAAGGAAAAGTGAAGCCAGGCGTGGTGGTGCACGCCTTTAATCCCAGCACTCAGGCGGCAGAGGTAGGAGGATTGTCATGAGTTCGAGGCCACCCTGAGACTCCATAGTGAATTCCAGGTCAGCCTGGGCTAGAGTGAGACCCTACCTTGAAAAGCCAAAAGATAAAAATTAAAAAATTTTTAAAAATAAGGAAAAGTGAGGAGAGTAGCAGGTACCCTATAGAAGAACAGCAAAAAACATTGTGTGGATTTGCTTATTAGGAAAGCGTCATGCATGTGCATGTGATTTGTGAATTGAGTCTTGCAGAAAGAGTAGGAATTTGCACTGGAGAGTTGGCTCAGCAGTTAAAGGTACTTGTTTGCAAAGCCTCCCAGTGGAAGGAGGTCCTGGTATGCCTATAATCATTCTGTCTTTCTCCCTGCCTGCCTCTCTGTGTCTGTCTGTTTCTTTCTCTCACACAAATAAAGAAGAAAGAATAAGAATATGTAATAGTAGGCATGTAAGGAAAGATAAACATTCCTAGTGGGAATAGGATAGAATAAATCTTTTAAAAAACATTTGTAGGATCTGGAGGGATGGCTTGGCGGTTAAGGAGCTTGCCTGCGAAACCAAAAGAACCCAGAATCAATTCCCCAGGACCCATGTAAGCAAGATGCACAGGTGGCACGTGCTTCTGGAGTTTGTTTGTCATGGTTGAAGGACCTGGCGTGCCAATTCTCTCTATCTACCTTTCTTTTCTCTCTCTCTCAAATAACGAAAATAAATTTTAAAAAAGAATTGGGGGGGGGGGCGGCATTGAAGACTCTATATTTTACCAAGTGAGGAATTACTGCAAAGCTGAAATATAAGAGGATGTTTTAAACTCTGTATTATGTGATCGGAAGACCTCACTTAGGGTAACCGTATACATCTAAAGTTTTACATTATTTATTTGTTTTCGTTACTATTTATTTATTTGGGAAAGAGAGGCAGATAGAGAAAAAGAAAGGCAGGTAGAGAGAAAGAATGTATGCACCAGGGCCTCTAGCCACTGCAAACACACTCCAGATGCATGCACCACCTTGTGTATCTGGCTTACATGGATGGGTACTGGGGAATCAAACCTGGTAGGCAAGTGCCATCTCTCCAGCCCCATTTATTTATTTTCAAGCAGAGAGTGACAGAGCACATGAGAGAATGGGCATGCCAGGGCCTGCAGCCACTGTAAATGAATTCAAGATGCATGTGTCAATTTGTGCATTTGGCTTTATGTGGGTTCTGGGAACTTGAGCCCTGGTTGTTAGGCTTTATAGATAAGCACCTAATTGCTAAGCCATCACTCTAGCCCTATACTTTTACAAAGATCTTTATTTCTCTGAACTATACTAAGAAAGGGCTGGGATAAAGCTAGCTCAGTCATTAAAGTGTTTGCCATGCAAGCATGAGGACCTGAGTTCAATCCCCCAAATGCATGTAAAAAAGCCAAGAGTCTTTGCACATGTTTGTAATCTTCACACTGGGAAGGTGGAGACAGGTGGACCCCTGGGGCTCACTAGCCAGCCAATCTAGCCTAATTGGTGTGCTCCAGACCAATGAAAGAGGCCCTTCCTCAGAAAAGGTGATTAGCCGTGACCTCACAGTGGCTGTCATTACCTGCACAAGACCTTCATAATAATGGGCCCATCAACAGGTTTGTGTGGATGATAGCAAAACAACAAAAAGAGCATTAAAGTAGAAGAGAGAATAGTAGGAAAGGAAGCTCAGTGATGAGGGGTTGGAAAGAAGGAACAAAGGAAGTTGGTAGGAAGGGATTATGTAAATTTCAATTTTTATTTTTCAAATTTATTTTATTTGCTTGAGAGAGACAGAGAAAGGGAGAGAATGGGCCCGCCGTGTGTTTCAGCTGCTGCAAATGAACTCCAGATGCATGCTCCCCCTTGTGCATCTGGCTTATGTGGGTCCTGGGGATTTGAACCTGGGTTCTTTGGCTTTAGGGGTGAGTGCCTTAACCAACAAGCCATCTGTTCAGCTCTATCTTTATTTTAATAAAAATGAGGGGGGGGCAAGCCAGGCGAGGTGGTGCACACCTTTAATTCCAGCACTTGGGAGGCAGAGGTAGGAGGATCGCCGTGAGTGTGAGGCCACCTTGGGACTACATAGTGAATTCCAGGTCATCCTAGGCTAGAGTGAGACCCTACCTCGAACCCTCCCCCCAAAAAAGTGGGGGCTGGAGAGATGGCTTAGCAGTTAAGGCGCTTACCTACAAATCCTAAGGAACTAGGTTTGACTTTCCGGAACCCACATAAGCCAGATGCACATGGTGGTGTATGGGGTGTATTGGGGTTCATTTGCAGCCATGGCTAGAGGCCCTCATGTGCCCATACTCTCTCCCTCTCTCTAATACATGAATAAATAAATAAATATTTTTTAAAAATAAAACAAAATAGAATATGGGTATTCCTTAGGATAAGTATTCTGAGAGCAGATTAGTGAAGTACATTTAAGGGACCTAACTATAGTAACTCTGTAAGAGTACTGTAGCCTGTGTTTAAAGCACCTATCTTATATTGCGGGTTCTCATATTGCTTCCCTTAATTTAGAAATGTCAGAGTTGAGACTGGCTGGCCTCAGGCAAACCTCACTTACCCTGTGCCTCAGTTTCACAACCCAGAAAATAGGGATAGGTGTTAGAAGTCTAATTATTTAACTCCTTTGATCTAGCAAAAGTGCTATTGTTACATGTCTTATGAAAGAGCTAACATGCTACAACAAAGAAAAATTGATAAAATCCCCATTCTGAAGACAGCTTATTAGAAAGATTGAGCAAACATTCTATTTTTAGATGTTAAAAAGCTAAATGTAGTTATTTTCATTTGAGTGTTTGATGTCCTTATCAAATTACAAATCTCTGTCAGTCTTTCCTGGAATCTTTCCTTTTGCCCAAGGTTTTGTTTTTGTCAGATTTTTATCTGGAAAGAATAAGTATAGTTTGTTCAAAGAAAGATCTGAGAGCTTGGTCTCAGCTTGCCTAAAGATTAAGTGGTAACTTACTTTCTTGTGACTGCTTTGGTGGGCTGTGGTTGCCAGGAGGGCCTCAGTATATCCCTGATGGTGCTTTCTTTTGACATGGCTCATGGGATAGTGAACATTCCAGGCATTATGACAGAACCAAGTTAGATGTAGATGGTTTTAAGTCATTTTATTATTATTGCTTTTTATTTCCTCCCCTTGGTCAAATCTCAGTAACATTTTGCTTTTCAAAATTTTTTTATTTTTTATTGACAACTTCTATACTTATAGACAATAAACTATGATACTTCCCTCCTCTTCCCCACTTTCCCTAAAGCTTTGCTTGATGGTACTAACCATATATCTCCACAAGCTTGATTTTTTTTATTTTTTATTTTTTGGTGCTAAGGACTGAACCCAGGGCTTTGTGCTTGCTAGGTTGCTAGGAAAGTGTTCATCCACTGAGCTAAATCCCAGCCCCAAGCTTGAACTTTTTCTCATCTGACCGTCTCAGCTTGCTGCTTGCTGGGATTTTGGTCTGTGCGCAGGACTTCTATAGTCCTGTATTTCATTGAATAGTCAGAAAACTTGCCAGCTCTGTGGTTAAGCTTAATTCCTGAGTCCAAGTTCTTCCTTTCTAAGTAGCCCTAACATTCACGATTTGCAGACCCTATAGTAACCCTATAACCTCTTTTCTCTGATTTTCTTATTATTCTGGTACTTAGGGAAGGAGACAGGGAGGTCACTGCAGGTTTGAAAGCAGCCTGGTCTAGTGAGTTCCAGACCACCCAAGACTAAATGGAGGAAGGAGGGAGAAAGGGAAAGAAGGAGGAAAGAAATGTAGGTAGTTTGAAGGCTGGAAAAAGAATTAAAAAGTGCAGCAAGGCCTGTTGATGCTGTAAACAAATTCCAAACTCAAGTACCACTTTGTGCATCTGGCTTTGCTTGGGGTACTAGGGAATCACACCCAGGTGGTAGGCTTTGCAAGCAAGCTTCTTTAACTGCTGAGCCATCTCTCCAGCCTTCCTTTTCCTCCTTTTTCTTTTCTACCTACCAAAGTGCTGGGATTACAGGTAAGCCATCATGCCAGGCTGTTTGTTTTATGAGGCAGAGTCTAGTATAGCTCAGTCTGGCTTTGAATTTGCCATGTAGCCAAGGTTGACCCTGAACTCCTGTATCTACCTCCCAAGTCCTGGGATTACAGGTATGTGCCACCATACTTGGTTTTATGTAGTGTTTGGATAGAACACAGGACTTCATTCATGCTAGGCAGGCACTCTACCAACTGAGCTTCATCCATCGCCCACTGATTAGATACTTACATGCTGAGGAATGGCAGCAGGAAAATATCAAGTTTTGGTTTACCATAATTAAACCATTATATTTCTCTAAGAGCAGTAAAAACACTGCAATTTATAACATACAACATTCTCAAATCTGAGCAGGTGTTTCGGGCAGTATTCATTGGTACTGCATGGTATGACAACATGCCCAGTGCAAAGTGCTCATGTTGTGTGTTCAGAACCAAGGCTGCAGTAAAATTAATGCAACATGGGTGAGACTGCCACAAACATGTTGTTGTTTTTTCATTTCTTCATATTTATTGTAACAATTGTACAAATAGTGAATTTCAATTCAGGAATATATGGTGCATTGATCATGCCCACCACCCTTGAAACCTCTTCCTGCTTCCCTTCGGCCCTTTTAGTGCTTCTACTTTGAAACCATCTTGTTCCCGTATGTGAAAGCAGCATCTTCTGACTCTGTATTCATGACACTGACAGAACCCTCATTCTTTTTTTTTTTTTTTTTTTTTTTTTTTGGTTTTTTGAGGTAGGGTCTCACACTAGTCCAGGCTGGCCTGGAATTCACTCTGTCATCTCAGGGTGGCCTTGAACTCACGCTGAGCCTCCTACCTCTGCCTCCCCAGTGCTGGGATTAAAGGCGTGAGCCACCACGCCCGCTCATAGAATCTCATTCTTAACAGCTGGACACCGTAGCATATGTACCATAATCTCTAACAGTCATTTATTGACTGGCACTTAGGCTGATTTCACATTGTAGTTACTGTGAAGTTCCTTAATAAACAGAAGTTTACATCTGTTTCCTGATACACACCTAGAAATGGAATAACTGGATCATATGGTTGGAGGAACCCCCAGATTGTATTCCAAACAGGTTCTACCCACATACACCTTCAAACTCTCACATGTTTTGGTAATTTCATTGTATTGATTTGTCTGATGACTAAAGAAAAAATCATTCATAAACTTGTAGGCCAGGTGTGACTAAGTATCTGACTTTCAGGTCCTTTGGATGAAAGATCTTTTTGTTTTGTTTTGTTTTTTGTTTTTTCGAGGGGTGGGTTCTTACTCTAGCTTAGGCTGACCTGGAATTCACTCAGTAGTCTCAGGGTAGCCTTGAATTTATGGCGATACTCCTCCCTCTGCCTCCCGAGTGCTGGGATTAAAGACGTGCACCACCATGCACGACTCTGAAATTTTTTGATGCATTAGGCGTCTCCTGAGATGGAGCGATGGCAAAGACTACTCCGCTTGCTTTGTGGTAGAAACTTGTTGCAGTGCAGTTGTCAATCCTTGTATATGGCTCCCCCACTTGTTGCACATATACTTATCATACTGTGACAGATTGCTCCCCATGTTAACATGTAGTAACCTTTCTTTAACACATATTAAGACTGTTTGGTTAATCTATCTCCTCCTGCTAGTTTTTGGATCCCAGTTGCTTGGAATTTTATTTTTCATCCTTCCAGTTTTATGTCCACACGGGTGAGATGTGTCTCTTACAATGTTTTGTTGGGTCCTTCCCATCAGCCAGTCTGTGTCCTCCTAATTATTTACATTCAGGCTGCATATGTTATGTATTTGGTCCTGTCCTTTTTGCTGGTTTTCTTCTGGTAGTTGTGAATGTACTTTGCTGTTCATTTACTCTTCTCTTGAATTGTTTACTATAGTGGTAATTTGATGCTCCCCCCCCACTCTCTCTCTCTCTCTCAGGTAGATCTATATTTTCTTTAGAATTTATCACTTTTTATTTTATTTTTTTAAATTTTTCAAGCTAGCGTCCTTCTCTAGTCCAGGATGACCTGGAACTCACTCTGTACTTCCAGACTAGCCTTTAACTCAGAGATCCTACTATCTCTGCCTCCAAGGTGCTGGGATTAAAGGTGTGCACCACCACACCCAGTTTATCCACATGGTTTTGTTTTGTTTTTTAAGTTTATTTGTTTGTTTTCAAGCAGAGAAAGAGAAAGAGGAGACAGAAAGAGAATGGGCACCCCAGGACCTGTAACCACTGCATACAAACTCTAGACGTATTTGCTACTTGTGCATCTGGCTTACGTGGGTCTTGGGGAATGGAACCTGGGTCCTTTGGCTTTACAGGCAAATGCCTTAACCACTAAGCCATCTCTCCAGCCCTATTCACATGTGGTTTTGTTGTGTTGTTGTTGTTATTTATTTATTTATTTTTGAGATAGGGTCTCACTGTAGCCCAGCCTGATCTGAAATTCACTATGGAGTCTCAGGGTGGCCTTGAACTCACAGCAATCCTTCTACCTCTTCCTCCCAAGTGCTGGGATTAAAGGCATGTGCCACCATGCCCAGCCCTATTCACATGTTTTAATGATGGCGCTTTGTCAAAGTTTTTCTCCTCTGGATGTAAGACACCCTTAAGCAACTTTTGCAATTCCATTCCAGTGGTCACAAAATCCATTAATTTATCTTTGTTGTGGAAGGTCTTTATTTCTCCTTCAACTGTGAAGGACAGCCTTGCTAGATATCTTGGTTGGTAGTTCCTTTTTTTCAGAACTTGAAATACATCATTCCATGCCCTCCTGGCATTTAAGACTTCCTTCTGAGAAATCTGATGTATTTGCCTTTAAATGTGATATGGTGCTTCTCTCTTGTGGACTGTAATTTTTTTTTATTGACAACTTCCATGATTATAAACAATATCCTGTGGTAATTCCCTCCCTCCCCCCACTTTCCCCTTTGAAACTCCACTCTCATTTCCTCTCCCCTTCTCGGTCTCTCTTTATTTATTATTTTTTAAAATTTTTTATTTTAATTTTTTTTTTTTTTGAGGTAGGATCTCACTCTGGTCTAGGCTGACCTGGAATTAACTCTGTAGTCTCAGGGTGGCCTTGAACTCATGGCGATCCTCCTACCTCTGCCTCCCAAGTGCTGTCTCTTTATTTTGATGTCATCATCTTTTGCTCCTATTTTTTTTGGTGGGGGGATTTTGAGGTAGGGTCTCACTCTGGTCCAGGCTGACCTGGAATTAAATATGTAGTCTCAGGATGGCCTAAAACTCATGGCAGTCCTCCTACCTCTCCCTCCTAAGTGCGGGGATTAAAGGCATGTGCCATCATGCCCCACTTTTTGCTTCTATTATTATGGTCTTGTGTAGGTGGTGTCAGGCACTGTGAGGTCATGGATATCCAGGCCATTTTGTGTCTGGAGGAGCACATTGTAAGGAGTCCTTCCTTTGGCTGTTTCTTTCTGCCACCTCTTCCACAATGTACCCTGAGCCTTAGAAGGTGTGTTAGAGATATTTCAGTGCTGAGCACTCCTCTGTTACTTCTCAGCACCATGGTGCCTTCTGAGTCATCCCAAGGTCACTGTCATCTGAAAAGAGAAGCTTCTGTAACCAAAAATCAGAGTAGCATAATATATGGGTATGAACATTATGCAAAAGTGCTTACCAGTTTGGTAAGCATAATATGCACATTTAGGCACAGACCAGCAGATGTTATACCCCCTAAGCATCATGACTTCCCCCTGTCATAGATATTCTACATCAGGCATGTATTCTCTCAAGTGGAACAGACATCCAGTCCAATTAGAGAGCAGTTGGTTTTCCCTATAACAGACATGCCACTATTGTACCTGTTGCTTCATTTGGCCTGGGTGGCCAGATTTAAGGCTTGCAATGTCCACTGTTTTTTGTCTCCACTGGTGAATTCACTCTGTCCCATGGAGCTGCATGCAGTGTAGTTTTTTTTTTTTTTTCCAGCTTTCTGCCAACTAGTCTACATGGAGTAGGTTTTTAGCTCAGTTCCAGCAGGATTCCTCAGTGACCTTGCAGCCCAAGCATGTGGGAGACTGCCACAAACACTGTGGATTCATTATTTATTTTATTTGGAATTAATTTTTTTACAATTATGATTTAAAAATTATTTATTTATTTATTTATTTATTAGAAACAGAGCGGGATAATGGGCGCACCAGGCCTTCTAGCCACTGCAGACAAACTCCAGATTCATGCATCACCATGGGCATTTGGCTTATGTGGGTCCTAGAGAATTGAATATAGGTCCTTAGGCTTTGTAGGCATGTGCCTTAACCACTAAGCCGTCTCTCCAGCCCTGAAATTAATTTTTTGTGCAATCAGAAGCTTTCTACTATTGCCAGCTTATTTATTTATTTATTTTATTATTATTATTTTCTTTTTCAAGGTAGCACCTCACTCTAGCCCAGGCTGACTTGGAATTCACTATGTAGTCTCGGGGTGGCCTCAAACTTCAACTTGTTTATGTTTCAAAAACACTGTTTTAGGGTATTTAGGGAAATGATAAAAGCAGTGAAACTTGGAGTATAAATTAAAATGCATGAAAATTAGAGTGAGAGAACAGGGGAAAGATTTTGAGACCTGAGCTAAGACAGTGTAGTAGAGAAAAGAGGAGGGCCAGTGAGATGTTGGGGGCAGGGACTGGGTAGGAAAGGAGAATTTCAGTCCTGTACTATGGCAAGATTGCTCACTTCAACAGTTCTGGACTGCAATGACCCTATGATTGAGCTAAAAAAGAAAAAAGAAAAAAAAAAAAAAGGATAGTTAGCCCTGAGCTGTCACATTTATTAGAGAGCTAGTCTTTCCTGTACCTGCAGCCCTAGTCTTAGTGAAAACAATGTGACAGTCAGCCCTTACTATATGCACTTCAGAGACTGCAAACCAATTTTTTTCTAAGACTTTTTAGCCAAAACTAAACTAGTTTCCATTACAATTAATTGTTCATGGAGGTTTTTTGTTGTTCATTTTTATTTATTTATTTGAGAGCAACAGGGAGAGAAAGAGGCAGATAGAGAGAGAGAATGGGCGTGCCAGGGCCTTCATCCACTGCAAATGAACTCCAGACACGTGCACCCCTTGTGCATCTGGCTAACATGGCACCTGGGGAATCGAGCCTCAAACCAGGGTCCTTAGGCTTCACAGGCAAGCGCTTAACTGCTAAGCCATCTCTCCAGCCCATGTTCATGGAGTTTTTTAAAGCTCACACACTACTTATGAAGATTAGATTGAGTTGGACCACATAGGAAAATGTAAATGTGACAATTTGTTGTCACATCAAGTAGCTGAATTCATTAGTTCTTATGGGCAGGGATGGAGTAGAGTAGTGATTTGGGTCATATAGCTTTGTGGAAGTGGTGAGTGGGTAAAAGCATGGTGGTTGACCATGCCCTGACAGTTTTTTCCAGGGGAGTGTTTTTCTTTTGTAAGAAACTTTTTCTCTTGTAAGAATTGTTTGTCAGATTGTGTTATTTGTAATAATCTGCCACAGATCAGCTGCCAGGAAAAGGAAAGAAGCTATTCCCAGCAGCTGCCTCTATCCACTACTACCATACACATTCATCTGATTTTCTGATTTAACTTGGCAGGTGTGTGTGGGGGGGGTTGTTCCCTCTAGTTTTGCTCAGTAGTTTTGGCTTAATTGAAAATGTTCTTGTAATGAGAGATTTCTGGGCTTTGCTGTGGCAGAGTAATTGGATTTTCTGAGCTTAATTTGTTTGCTTTAGTCAACACTAACTGGCAGCAGTTTATGTTTTGAATTCCTGGGTGTCTTGATTTCTTCCTAAATGCTCAAGTACTGCCTTCCTTTGGAGACCTTGTATGTTTGTGTATTGCCAACAAGGTACACGTTTATTATCCTTCGGAGCTGTGCTTTTTGCCCTTACCCCTACCCTGGCTTCTCTAGAAGAGCAAATATAGGATGAGGCATAATGAAGACTGTTGGAATAGTGAATAGGGAGTTCATGGAGGAAGACAGTTTTTGCACAAGAGGGTTACTGTTGGTATTAGAAAACAGTTGATCCCTTCAAACACAAGGAGCTGAAGGTGAGCATGTATTTTCAGAATGAAAACTGCAACATTGGTCATTTCTTTCTGTTCCAACTTTTATAAAATGTAAAGTAAAATAGTATTAGGAAGGTATAAAGATTTAATTTTCCTTTTAGCCTTTTTTCTTCTAGGATTTCCAGCTTTTGAAATGAATTCATTGATGAGACAGCTAAGACGTTCCTTTGGAAGTGGTAGGAGTTATAAATAGGATGAGAATGTGTTGGTTCTAGATGGGATATTCTCTGGGTCAAAATCAGGAAGAGGCATCTCTGTGTTATGGGCCCTTCTCTGTCAGACTGATGCTTTTCTTTTCACACTGAGAACAGATGGTAACCACACGTTGAAGGGAGAGGGTCTGTTTCGGTTGGACAAAAAGTCATCTAAAAAGAGAACTGAGCCTACAGGCCTGTTCACAATTATGCAAAACTTGTTCAGCATTTACAGTACTGACAGATTTAAACATTTTTGCAGAGATTGAATTAGAATAGCATTTGTTTTCCAAGACATCTTTGTCACCACTTCAGATACATCTGCATCAAGGTCATTTTCTTTCTTTTTTCTTTTTATTTATTTTTGAAGGGGTCAGATGAAGTGGGGGAATGGGGAATGCCAGGGCCTCCAGCCACTGCAAACAAACTTCAAACATATGTGCCACCTTGTGCATCTGGCTTATGTGGAACCTGGAGAATTGAACCTGGGTTATTTGGCTTTGCAGGCAAGTGCCTTAATTGCTAAGCTATCTTTCCAGCCTATGGTTATTTTCTTTACTTGAGGCACACTCACTCAACCCTGCAACAGTCAACTTACAAAATCTATCATCTTTTTAAAGAAAATTAGGAAGGGGGCTGGAGAGATAGCTTACTGGTTAAAGCATTTGCCTGTGACCTAGGTTCGATTCTCCAGGTCCCACATAAGCCAGATGCACATGGCAACACATGCATCTGGAATTCGTTTGCAGTGGCTAGAGGCCCTGGAGCACCCATTTTCACTCACTCTCTGTCTCTAATAAATTAAAAAAAAAATCTTTTAAAAAAGAAAATTAGGAAAATTGAAGACATTTTTATTCTTCCTCAGCACATTGACTTCATTTTGATGCAGTGGAACAACTCCGATACTGTCGTACTGACAGTTGTATGCACAGCTTTCATAGTGACCAGTAGTATCCCTACCTTTCTCAGCATTATAAGAAATCTGCTTCAGCTAGGAGTATAGCTCAGTAGTGTAGCTTTTGCTTAACATATGTGAGGCTGTATGTTCAGTCCCTGTATTGCCCCCCCCAAAAAAAAATCATGTTCCAAATTGCATACTTGATGTATGTGGTCTGACTTGTTAATGTTTGATGGTTCCTGAATGTAAGTTGTAGGCTTAGAATTTTCCCAAAAAGATGATACTTATAGAAGACTTTTTATTCTAGAGGTTGAGTCACTGGGCATATTCCCAGTCCTTAAGAGGCTGAGGCAGGATCATGAGTTCAAAGCTATCATCAACTACATAGTGAGTTCAAGGCGAGTCTGGCTACATGAGATTTCTGTATCCAAAAAAAAGAAAAAAGAGACCGGGGGTGGTGGCACACGCCTTTATTTCCAGCACTCAGGAGGCAGAGGTAGGAGGACGGATGTGAGTTTGAAGCCACGCTGAGATTACATAATGAATTTCAGGTCATTCTGAGCTAGAGTAAGATCCTACCTCAAAAAAAAAAAAATAAATAAATAAAAATAAATAAATAGGGCTGGAGAGATGGCTTACCTGTTAAGGTGCTTGGCTACAAAGCCAAAGGACCTTGGTTCAATTCCTCAGGACCCACATAAGCCAGATGCGCAAGGTGGCACATGCGTCTGGAGTTCATTTGCAATAGTTGGAGGCCCAGGAGCGCCCATTCTCTCTCTCTCAAATAAATTAAATATTGAAAAAATACAAAGTATGGGCTGGAGAGATGGCTTAGCAGTTAAGCGCTTGCCTGTGAATCCTAAGTATCCCGGTTTGAGGCTCAATTCCTCAGGACCCACAATAGCCAGATGCACAAGGGGGCGCATGTGTCTGGAGTTCGTTCACAGTGGCTGGAAGCCCTGGTGTGCCCATTCTCTCTCACTTTCTCTTTCTCTGCCTCTTTCTCTCTCTGTCACTCTCAAATAAATAAATAAAAATGACCAATTTTTTTAAATAAATAAGTATCCAGGTGTGGTGATGCATGCCTTTAATCCCAGCACTGGGAAAGTAGAGGTAGGAGGATTACTATGAGTTTGAGGCCACCCTGAGATTACATGGTGAATTCCAGGTCAGCCTAGGCTAGAGTGAAACCCTACCATGAAAAACAAAAACAAATAATAATAATAATAATTTAATTAAAGCCAGGTGTGTTGACATGCATGCCTGTAATCCCAGCACTCGGGAGGCAGAGGTAGGAGGATTGCCATGAGTTCGAGGCCACCCTGAGACTGCATAGTGAATTCCAGGTCAGCCTGGCCGAGAAAGACCCTACCTTGGGGGGGAAAAAAACCCAAAATAAAATAAAATAAAATTTTAAAAAAAGGAATAATAAACAAGAGCGCCTGTTGTGGTTTGAATGTAAAATGCCCTCCTTAGACTGAAGTGTTTGAATTATTTGGTCTGCAGCTAATGTTGGTGTTCAGGAAAGTTTTGGAGCCTTTAGGAGGTGGAGCCTTGCTAGAGGAAGTAGGTAACTAGGAACAATCCTTGAAGTTTTGTAGCTCATATCTACTTCTTCCTGTCTGCTTCCTAATTCTGGTGGGATATGTTCCCTCACCACCCACTATTCTTTCATAAATTGCTTCTGGTTGGGGGCTGGGGAGATGGTTTAGTGTTTAAAACTTTTTGCCTACAAAGCCAAAGGACCCAGGTTCAATTCCCCAGGACCCATGTAAGCCAGATGCACATGGTGATGCATGCGTCTGGAGTTCACTTGTGCATCCATTCTTTCTCTTTCTCTCTGCTTCTCTCCCCCTCCTCAGATAAAGAAATGGATAAAAATAAAATATAAAACAATTGCTTCTGGTTGTATATTTGTTCACAGCAACAAGAAAGTAATTGCTTTAGAGCCTTGTGGGGTGTGGTGGCACATGGCTTTAATCCCAGCATTGGGGAGGCAGAGGTAGGAGGATTGCTGTAAGTTTAAGGCCAGCCTGAGACTACATAGTGAACTCCAGGTCAGCCTGGGCTACAGATACCTTATGGGGGAGTAGGGAAGGGGAAGATATAGAGCCTTAAAGAAAATAGTAAAAAGGATCCAAATTTTAATTTCGGTTTTGTTTTTATTTTGTATTGTTTTGCCTTTAAACAATTTTGTTGCTTTTTTTTGTTTTTTCAAGCCTTAACCACTGTGCCATCTCTCCAGCCCTCAACTTTTTTTGACAGAAAGAGGGAGAGAGAGAGAGAATGGGCGTGAACTCCAGACATGTGTGCCCCCTTGTGCATCTGGATTATGTGGGTCCTGGGAATCAAATCTAGGTCCTTTGGCTTTGAAGCTAAACACTTTAACTGCTAAGCCATCCCTCCAGCCCCTGAACTCTTTCTTTAAGTGTATTTTAATTTAATTTATTTATTAGAGAGAAAGAGGCAGATATACATATAGAGAGATTGGGCACAATACGTCCTCCAGCCATTGCAAATGAACTCCAGACACATGTGCCACCTTGTGTATCTGGCTTTACATGGGTAATAAGGACTCAAACCCAGGTTCTTAGGCTTTGCAGGCAAGCACCTTAACCACTAGGCAATCTCCAGCCTCAACTTGAACTTTAAAATTTTTTTAAATTTTATTTTCATTTGTTTATTTGAGAGAGAGAAAAAAATATGCATGTAAAGAGAGAGAAAAAAAAAATGGGTGCCAGGGCCTCCACTTCAGACACATGCGCTCCCATGTGCATCTGATTTACATGGGTTCTGGGAAATTGAACCCAAGTCCTTTGGCTTTGCAGACAAGAGCCTTAATTGCTAAGACATCTCTATAGCTCAACTTTGAACTTCTGATCTCCCTGCTTCTACCTCACAAGCTCTAGTATTACTGGCATGTTCCACCATCCCCAGTTTATGTAGTGCTGGGGATTGAACCCAGGGCTTTATACATACTAGGTAGGCATTCAAACAGCAGAGCTACATCCCTAGCCTTCTATGACAATTTTTTTTGGTTTTGTTTTTCGAGGTAGGATTTCACTGTAGCCCAGGCTGACCTGGAATTCACTATGTAATCTCAGGGTGGCCTCGAACTCATGGCAGTCCTCCTAACTCTGCCTCCCAAGTGCTGGGATTAAAGGCATGTGCTACCATGCCCTGCCAGAGCAAATATTTTCTTTTTTTTTTTTCTATTGTCTGAAACCAGAGGCAAATATTTTCTTAATTGATTTACTTTGTTCATCAGTTTTTTGTATTGTTTGTTTTGGTGGTAGAGATTGAACCTGGAGCCTCTCATATGATAAGCACTTACTCTACACCAAGCTTCACCCTCAGAAGCTTACTCACTAATTACTAAATGCTTAGAGTATATCAATCAGTGTGGTAATAGGGCTCACGTTTCTTTTTTTTTTTTTAAACAATTTGTTCGTTTTTATTTATTTAAGAGTGAAGAGAGAGAGAGAGAGAAAGAGGCAGATAGAGAGAGAGGGAGGGAGGGTGGGAGGGAGGGAGAGAATGGGCGTGCCAGGGCTTCCAGCCACTGCAAACGAACTCCAGACGCGTGCGCCCCCTTGTGCATCTGGCTAACGTGGGTCCTGGGGAGTCGAGCCTCGAACCGGGGTCCTTAGGCTTCATAGGCAAGCGCTTAACCGCTAAGCCATCTCTCTAGCCCGCTCACGTTTCTTATCCATAGACCAGGACTGAGGTAAAAGTGTGTGCTATGCAAGCATGAGGATCACCAGCACTCATGTTATAGCCAAGCACTGCAGCATGTGTTTATCAACCCAAAGCTACCAGTGTTGGAGGAGACAAGAGGATCTCTGGGTTGCTTGTTAGCTAGTTAGTTTAGCCAAATTAGTGAGCTTCAGATTCAGTGAAGACCTTGTATTAAAAGATAAGGTGACAAAAGATTGAGGAAGACACCTAACATTCATCTCTGGCTTCCACATGCTTTTACACCCATGCACATACACATATTACAACATATACACACACTCAATAAAAAAATATAGACTTGAGCTGGAGAGATGGCTTAGCAGTTAAGGTGCTTGCCTATGAAGCCTAAGGACCTAAGTTTGATTCTCCAGTACCCATGTAAGCCAGTTGTACAAAGTGGTGCTTGGGGTCTGGAGTTTATTTGCAGTGGCTGGAGGCCCTCGCGTGCCCTTTTTTTCTCTCTCTCTGTCTTAGATTATTAAATTGATTTTTTTTTTTTAAAGTACAGACTGGGCTGGAGAGATGGCTTAGCGGTTAAGCGCTTGCCTGCGAAGCCTAAGGACCCCAGTTCGAGGCTCGGTTCCCCAGGTCCCACGTTAGCCAGATGCACAAGGGGACGCACGTATCTGGAGTTCGTTTGCAGAGGCTGGAAGCCCTGGCGCGCCCATTCTCTCTCCCTCTATCTGTCTTTCTCTCTGTGTCTGTCGCTCTCAAATTAATTAATTAATTAATTTTTAAAAAAGCACAGACTAATATCATTAATAATAGCACTATTTGTATGGGGGCTGGGGAGATGGCTCAACAGTTTTAAAGGTACTTGCTTGCAAAGTCTGCCAGCCTGGCTTCTATTCCCTAGTGTTCTGTGTAAAGCCAGACCCACAAAGTGGCACATGCTTCTGGAGTTCATTTTCAGCAATAAGAGGCTCTTGTATATACACTCTCTCTCAAATAAACAAATAACTAATTTTTTAAAGGCCAAGTGTGGTGGTGCATGTCTTTAATCCCAGCATTTGGGAGGCAGAGGTAGGATTGCCATGAGTTCAAGGCCACCCTGAAACTACATAGTGAATTCCAGCTTGGCCTTCACTAGAGCGACACTCTCCCTCGAAATTTAATGGGGGCTGGAGAGATTGCTTAGTGGTTAACGTGCTTGCCTGCGAAGCATAAGACCCATGTTTGACTCTCCAGTTCTTATGTAAGCCAAATGCACAAGCGCGCAAGGTAGCACATGATGTGCACAAGGTAGCATGCCCATCTGGAGTTTGATTGTAGTGGCTGGAGACCCTGGTGCACCAGTTCTCTCTTTTACACACACCAAAAAAAAAAAAAAAAAAAAAAAAAAGATTTAACAGATGCTTTGTGTGTGCTTGAGGTAGTATTGTAATTATTTGATACCTGGAATATAATTAGTAAAGGATAAGTTTTCTTAAATTTATTATTTATTTGCAAGTAGAGAGAGAGAGAAAAAGTGTACCAGAACCTATTGCCACTGCAAATGTACTCTAAATGCATGCACTGCTTTGTGCATCAGGCATTATGTGGGGAATTAAACCTGGGCTGTCAGGCTTTGCAAGCAAGCATGTTTAACTCTGAGCTATCTTTCCATCCCAGAGGTATTAAATTATATTCACCCTATTTCCTAATACTGTGGTAAAATTACTGTTTTATAAAGGTTTTTTTTGTTTGTTTGGTTGGTTGGTTTTTCGAGGTAGGGTCTCACTCCAGCTCAGGCTGACCTGGAATTCACTATGGAGTCTCAGGGTGGCCTTGAACTCACAGCAATCCTCCTACCTCTGCCTCCTGAGTGCTGAAATTAAAGGCATGTGCTACCACATCCAGTTTATAAAGGTATTTTTATTCCAAAGTCATAGAAATAAACAGTGTGATAATTTTTAGACTATTCCTTAGAAATCTGTGTGCCAAAGGTGTCTCAGGACTGTATAAGGGACAGCAGAAATTTCCAAACCTCCCCCATCACAGTTTCATTAAGACAGTGTTGTTGTTTTTTTAAATTTTTTGTTCATTTTTATTTATTTATCTGAGAGAGAGAAAAAGAGAGAGAGAGGCAGATAAAGAGAGAGAATGGGCACGCCAGGGCCTCCAGCCACTGCAAACGAACTCCAGATGTGTGTGCCCTGGCTCATGTGGGTCCTGGGGAATCGAGCCTTGAACCTGGGTCCTTAGGCTTCACAGGCAAGTGCTTGACCATTAAGCCATATCTCCAGCCCACGTTGTTGTTTTGGTTTTTTTTTGTTGTTGTTTTTGAGGTATGGGTCTCACTCTAGCTCAGGCTGACCTGGAATTCACTATGTAGTTTCAGGGTGGCCTCTAATTCACAATGATCCTCCTACCTTTGCCTCCCAAGTGCTGGGATTAAAGGTGTGCACCACCATGCTTGGCTGGTATATGTAGTTTTTATGTTTTATTTTATTTTATTTATTTATTTGAGAGAGAGAGAAAACGGGGGTAGGGACCGCCAGGGTCTCTAGCCACTGCAAACAAATTTCAGATGCATGCATCACCTTGTGCATCTGGCTTACATGGGTCCTGGGAAATCAAACCCAAGTCCTTTGGTGTTGTAGGCAAGCACCTTAACCCCTAAGCAATCTCTCCAGTCCCATTTTTTTAAGTTTTGAAAATATTATCTAGTTTCCACATTTCTAAGCTGCCATGTGTTTGTCTTATAAATGTCTTGTATACGCTCTTGTTGTTTGTGATATTGACTTTATCTTTCTTCATTTGACAGACAGATCTGCTTGTGCTGAGCTGTGATCTGATAACAGATGTTGCTTTACATGAAGTTGTGGACCTGTTCAGAGCTTATGATGCATCACTTGCCATGTTAATGAGAAAAGGCCAAGATAGCTTAGAACCAGTTCCAGGTCAAAAGGGGAAAAAAAAAACAGGTAAGGAAGATTGGAGCTTGCTGGATTTTATAGTTATTATCATCTGTAATTTCAGTTAAGAAACATTTATAAGTAACTTGATATGCATTGCAGATACTGTGCTAGGAGGTCATGACAAACTCAAATAAGACAGTCTCTGATGTTAACATGCTTACAGCTATTTTTTAAAAACTTTTTATTAAGAATCTTCATACAAGCTGGTCATAGTGGCACATGCCTTTAATCCCAGCACTTGGGAAGCAGAGATAGGAGGATCACCATGACTTCGAGGCCCCCCTGAGATTACGTAGTGGATTCCAGGTCAGCCTGGGCTACAGTGAAACCCTACCTCGAAAAACCAAAAAAAAAAAAAAAAAAAAGGAATCTCTATACAAACACAACATATCATGATCATAATTTCTTCCTACCGCCCTTCCTTTTCCTCCTCCCCTACACCCTTTCTCATAACAAGCATAACAAGTCTCTCTTTTATTTTGATACCTTCTTTCCAACTAGTCTCTTTTATTTTGATATCATTGTCCCCTCCTGTTATGCAGATCTTACATAAGTAGCATCATCCACTGTGAAGTCATGAATGCTATGGTCATTTTAAAGACAATATTGCAAAGCACTCTTGCCCTTCCTTTGGCTGTTAAATTCTTTCTACCACCTCTTCCACAGTGGTCCCTGAACCTTGAAGGGTGTGGTAGAGACATCTCATTTAATGCTGAACATGCTGCTTTCACTACCTTTCAGTATTATAATGAGTCTTGAGTCTCCCTAGTAGTCACCACCATCTGAAAAGAGAAGTTTCTCTAACCAAAAGTAAAAGTATCATTAATATATGGGCATAAACAGATATTTAGAGGGCAGTTTGGTGGGCGTAATATATCCATTTAGTCAGACAGCAGCAATAGTTTCCCCCCAGAGGAATGGACTTTTTTTTTTCCTGGATATAGGCTTTTGACTAGGTTTTCAGTACCAAGCATGGATTCTCTGCTGTGACACTCAAATCCAGTCAAGGAGCAGCTGGTTTTCCACACAGCAATTAGTTTCCCTCATAACAGGCAAGTTACCATTTCACCATTTGCAAAAAAAGTTGGTACATTAGCCAGGGGTGGTGGCACATGCCTTTAATCCCAACACTCGGGAGGCAGAGGTAGGAGGATTGCCATGAGTTCAAGGCCACCCTGAGATGACAGAGTTAATTCCAGGTCAGCCTGGACCAGAGTGAGACCGTACCTTGAAAAACCAAAAAAAAAAAAAAAGTTGCATTTAGCCTAGCTGGCCAGCCATGAAGCTTGCAGGGTCCACTGCTGGTTTTTCTTCTCCAACAGTGTACATAGGTCTTTCCAGCATCCTCATAGCTAGTCAACAGGCAGGAGGCTTCCAGTTCAGCTCCAGCTTGATTTCTCAGTGACCTGCAACCTAAGAATGTGGGATCTTCAGCAGTAGGGTCTATCTAGTTCTGGTGGACAACCAAGAGCCTTGGCAGTAGCCTGTAATGTTTTAGGGGCATCAGGCCTCCTTGACCAACAACTCACTGGAAGGTAACCCATCCCTGGTACTGAAATTTTCTTGTAAAAATCCACAGTTTCTGGCCAGCATTATCCACCCTAAAGGGTACTCTTAATTGCTGAGCCATCTCTCTAGCTCTTGTTTGAGGGTTTTTTTTTTTTTATTATTGATAACTTCCATAATTATAAACAATATTTTTTTAAAGTGGGATCTCCCTCTGGCTCAGGCTAACCTAGAATTCACTACATAGTCTCAGGGGGGTATCAAACTCACAGCAATCCTCCTACCTCCGCCTCCCAAGTGCTGGGATTAAAAGCGTGCACAAACTCACAGCAATCCTCTTACCTCTGCTTCCCAAGTGCTGGGATTAAAAGCGTGCAACACCACGCCCAGCTGATTATAAATTTTGGGGCTGGAGAGTTGGCTCAGTGTAATTGACAATTTTCATACAACTTACAACTATTAACTAGATTCTATAATACTCTTTGTATAGAAAGATAAATTTAAAATTATTTGCATTCTATTTAAGACTCAAATAATTAAATACATGTGTACCTGTCCTTCAGGATCTGTAGGTAGTTGGTTCTAGGTGCTTGTTTACAAACACTGACATCTGGGTTTGATTCTTTAGTACTCACATAAAGCCAGATGGTGCATTTATTTGGAGTTTGTTTGCAGTGACAAGAGGCCCGAGCACACCCATATCATCCCCACTTGAAAATAAATAATTTTTAAAATACTTTTTTTTAAATGTATTTAAGAGCTAGGCATGGTGGCACATGCCTTTAATCCCAGCACTCAGGAGACAGAGAGGTAGGATGATCACTGAGAGTTCCAGATCAGCCTGGACTACAGCGAGACCCTACCTCGAAAAACCAAAAGAAAAAAAAAAAGAAAAAAGAAAACAAAAAATGTACTTAAACTTTGATTACAAGTTTTGGGGGTGGAGAGATGGCTAAGTGGGTAAAGTGCTGCTTTGCATGCTTGAGGACTGGAGTTTGGATCCCCACAGAAAGCACAGCATCCTTCTTGAGCCTTCCCATGGAAGAAAGTTAGAAGTGGAAATAGTTTAAGAATAAGAGAGAAAGTGCCAGGCAGTGAAAAATAGGTAGTAAGGAGAATTGCACCCATGGTTGCCTTGAGTTTAGAGAAGTAAAACAAGTAGTAGGCCTAAGAGTTTAGAAGAGATACCCGCATGGTAGATCTAGTATATAAGGGAACTACACATGTGGTAGATTCAGAGACCAAAGGAATTAAAATGAGAAATTACCCCAGTATAAAGCAAATGCAAGTAGAAAAGTTACCCAGACCAAGAAACAGTACTCCGCTCTCTTGGCTGTGTGGAGGGGAAGCCAGACTCGTGTATATCCTAGCAGAGATCACAGGACAGTAAGCAGAGACAGAGTTCAGAGAGCATGGACAAGCCTTTATAAATTGATTGAAAATGGATTCTTAGCCGAGCATGGTGACGCACGCCTTTAATCCCAGCACTTGGAAGGCAGTGGTAGGAGGATCACCATGAGTTCGAGGCCACCCTGAGATTACATAGTGGTTTTCAAGTCAGCCTGGGCTAGAGGGAGACCCTCCCTTGAAAAAGAAAATAAATTCTTATTTATTTATTTTATTTGAGAGAGAACAAGAGAATGGGTCCGCCAGGGCCTTCAGCTACTGCAAATGAACTCCAGACTCATGCACCACCTTGTGCATCTGGCTTACGTGGGTCCTGGGGAATCAAACCTAGATCCTTTGGCTTTGTAGGCAAGTGTCTTAACTGCTAAGCCATCCCTTCAGCCTGAAAATGAATTCTTATGTCAAACTCACAGTGATCCTCCTACCTCTGCTCCTAAGTGCTAGGATTAAAGGCATACACCGCTACGCCCAGCTGGTTTGTAGATTTAAAGGGCAGATCCTGAAGGCCAGCCCATCTGGGTAGTGTGCTAGACTGAGGGCAGCAGGGAGCACTGCAGCTGTAATGGATGAATTTTGAGCAGATATAATTTCCATTCCTGCCAAGACTGGGTGGCATCCTTTGGTTCCCTCTTTGGTCTTCTGTCCCAAATTGAAAATGCCTAAAAGAAGCTAGCTTTCTCCTGAGTGCCTTACAAGATGTCAGCTAAGTTATTAGTAATCTATTAGTTTTTAAAAATTGTCACCAATTTAACACTTTGAAAACAGCACTGTGGGTCAGGTATCCAGACACTGTTTTAGCTATCCTCTCATTGAGAATATAAGACTTCAGTCAAAGTTGGGCATGATGGTGCAGAGGTAAGAGGAGGGTCGCTGTGAGTTCAAGGCCCCCTAAGACTGCATCATAAGTTCCAGGTCAGCCTGGGCTACAGCAAGACCCTACCCCGGAAAACCAAAAAAAAATTTTAAAAAAAGACTGCAGTCAGATTGCCAACTAGGTAAACAGGATCTCATCTGAAAGCTCAACTGGAAAAAGATTTCTTACCAACTTCACTTGGTTGTTGACAGAATTAGAATTCCTAAGGATATTGGAATGAGAGCATCTGTTCCTAGCCAGCTGTTGGCCAGAGGCTGCTCTCATTATCATTTGGAACTCTTAACATAACTTGCTTCATCAAAGTCAGCAAGGGAAAGAATCATCTAGAAAGATAGAAGCCAGAATCTTATGCAACCTAACCATAATAGTAACATCTCATCACTTTTACTCTGGCATAGAAAATTGCTAGAACAACCTACATTCAAAGATAGGGAATACATAACGGGCCAAATACAGGGGGACAACTGTTACTCCTTTTTTAAAAAAAAATATTTTTTACTATTAAATAATTTATTTATTTATTTGCAAGAGAAAGAATGGGCAAACCAGGGCCTCCAGCCACTGCAAACAAACTCCCAACACATGTACCACCTTGCACATCTGGCTTACATGGGTCTTAGGAAATCAAATATAGGTTCACAAGCAAGCTCCTTAAACAATAAAGCCATGTTCCCCCCCCCCCCTCCCGAGGTAGGGTCTCGCTCTAGTCCAGGCTGACCTGGAATTTACTAGGTAGTGTCAGGGTGGCCTTGAACTCATGGTGATCCTCCTCTGCCTCCGGAGTGCTGGGATTAAAGGTGTGCGCCACCACGCCTGGCTCATGTAGTCTTTTTTAAAAATTATTATTATTATAATTTTTTTTTAATTTGAGAGAGAAAGAGGTAGATAGAGAAAGAATGGGCACACCAGGGCCTTTAGCTACTGCAAACAAACTCCAGATGTATGTGCCACCTTGTTCATCTGGCTGACCTGGGTCCATTGGCTTGACAGGCAAGTGCCTTAACCACTAAGCCATCTCTCCATCCCTCATGTAGTCTTTCTTAAGTATATTGGTCAGGGTTCTCTAGAGTAACAAACCAATCAAAGAATATATATCATAAGGGGAATTTATTAGATTGATTTACAATATATGATGGGCAATCCAACAATAATTGATGCAAGCTAGAGAATCTGGTAGCTGCTCAGTCCATGAGGCTAGATGTTTCAGTATTCCCAGTATGGCTCTGAAAACCTGGATGATTCCCTGGAGAGCTGTTGGTCTTCAGTCTGTGTTGGAAGGCTGTAGAATCTGGGTTCCTATATCCTCAAAGATGGCATCAATAAAGCCACAGCAGCAGGTAAAAAGGGCAGACAGGCCATAATGCACACTTTTTTCTGGAACTATTTATTTATTTATTTGTGTGTGTGTGTGTATGTATTATGATGATGGTGTGTGTATATGGGTGCACATGTGCCATGCATGGTACACATGTGAAGGTCAGAGGACAATCACAGGATGCTGGTCCTTACCTTCCACCCACAGGTTCCTTGTTGTATTGCCACTGCGAAGGCCAGGCTAGCTGGCCCACGAACTTTGGGATTCTCCTGACTGCCCCCATAGCCATAGGCACATTTGAATTACAGAAGCCTGTACCACCTTCTGAACTGCAGGCAGAGGGGTGTGGAGCAAGCACTATTAGCCACTAAGCCACTCCCACAGCAGAATCTCCTTATAAATAGGTTGCCACCAGAACCTCTGCCCACTCTCAGGAAGATCTGCCCCCCTCAGTTAATCCTTCCTGAATTTGCTCTTAGACTTGCCTAAGAGGCATGTTCTATATTTAATTTTATTTGTTTTTGTCTCTTTTGGTTTTTCAAGGTAGGGTCTCACTCTATCCCAGGCTGACCTGGAATTCACTCTGTAGTCACAGGGTGGCTTCAAACTCACAGAGATCCTCCTACCTCTGCATCCCAAGTGCTGGGATTAAAGGTGTGCGCCACAACACCTGGCAGCGGTGGTGGCAGCTGCTGCTTTTTTAAAAATATGTTTTATTTACTTAAGAGAGAGAGAATGGGCATGTCAGGCCCTCCAGCTACTGCCAGTGAACTCCAGATATATGTGCCCCCTTGTGCATCTGGCTTACATGGGTCCTGAAGAGTCGAACCAGGATCCTTTGGTTTTGTAAACACCTTAACCGCTGAGCTAACTCTTCAGTCCCCTAATTTTGTTTGTTTGTTTTGGAAGGATGGGTTAAAGGTAGGCTCTTCCTCTAGCCAAGGTTGACCTGGAACTTACTCTGTGTAGCCCCAGGTTGGCCTCAAATTTGTACTTGATTCTTGAGCTAATCAAGTTCACAATATAAATTGGCCATCACATTTGAATAGACATTCTGAAATTACCTATTTGTTCCCAAGTAGAATTCACTTTGGTAAAGCATAAGAGAAAGAAACCTTTCCAGCCGGGCATGGTGGCACACACCTTTAATCCCAGCACTTGGGAGGCAGAGGTAGGAAGATCACCATGAGTTCGAGGCCACCCTGAGACTACATAGTGTTTCCAGGTCAGTCTGGACTAGAGTGAGACCCTATCTCAAAAAAAAAAAAAAAAAAAAAAGAAAGAAAGAAAAGAAACCTTTCCAGGTTTCTATCTCATTCTAAGATCAGTTACTATGGTAGCTACAATACAAGGAGGAAAGCCTGAGAGAGAAAAAAATATGGCTAACATGCAACTTAGCTGACCAGAAATTATTGCTCCCAGGACATTCAAGTGATTCAAGGTTTTTGTGAGTCTAAGGACTTGGATAGGGTAAGCAGCACAAATCAGATCCAAAAATAACATCTCTGTATTTCTTTGTTAAGTGACTAGCCCATAACTCTGTTATATTCTTATTTCCATTTAATGGATGGGTGGATGATATATGTCAGAGCTGTTATGTGGCATTTGAAATTCTCTTCGAAATTTTAGTTTCAAATTTTATTTGCTTTTCTTTTGGATTTCATTAATTTGGGTTATGGGAAAGGAGAGTATAATTTTTCCCTATTCAGATTCACACATTGTTTAAGATAGTATGAGCAGACACCATCTGATTGATGGGCTTGCAGGCCTCAGAACTTTGTGTAATACAGTTGGATAAACAGGCAGCTACAGCATTTTCAGTTGTAGAGTAGCCATTGTCTGTGAGTGAGAGACAGCTAGCCAGGCATGGTGGCACATACCTGTAATGTATTCCCATCTCTTCTGAAGGCTGAAAGCTGAGGCGGGATGGTAGGATGATCATGAATACAAGTCTAGCCAAGGTTACTCTATCTTGCTGGGCATGGTGTACACACCTTTAATCCCAGCGCAGAGGTAGGAGGATTGCCATGAGTTTGAGGCCACCCCGAGACTGCATAGTGAATTCCAGGTCATCCTGGGCTAGAGGGAAACCCTATCGAGAGAGAGAGAGAGAGAGAGAGAGAGAGAGAGAGAGAGAAACTGAGCCAGATGTGGTGGTACAAACCTATAAGCCAAGCAGTTAGGAAGCTGAAGCAGGAGGATTGAGCATTTAAGGCCAATTTTGGACTACATAATGTGCTCAGGACAGCCTATTGTAATCTCCAAAAATAAAACAGTAGACAAATTAATCTTTACAGATAACACTATATCTATATTTTCAGTTTCTTTGTAAGATGTTAAAAGCAATGTTTTTTTTTTTTTTTTGTTTTTCGAGGTAGGGTCTCATTCTGGTCCAGGCTGACCTGGAATTAACTCTGTAGTCTCAGGGTAGCCTTGAACTCATGGCGATCCTCCTACCTCTGCCTCCCAAGTGCTGGGATTAAAGGCGTGCGCCACCACGCCCGGCTCAAAAGCAATATTTTAATTGCTATATCAAATGAGAATGTGTATTTTGTTTCATTTTTAACATTTTAATGATTTAGTTAGTAATACTGTTATAAATTCTTTATAAATATTAACTCATCTATTCAGTTCTCATAACATACATGTGAAGTAAACATTATTGTCCCCATTTTACAGATTAAACTGAGGAAAAGAAGGGTTCTTTATATGTGTACTGACATATATAAGCTACTACATGACTAAGCTGAGATTCATGCCCAGGTGATCTGGCTTTAGAAGCTTTGTTCTCTAGTCATTATGTTATCTGCTTCTATGTAAACATGTCTCTTTAAGGCCTAAACACTGTATAGTTGTTAATAGCATATATTATCAAGCGCCTAACACTATACTACATGTTATAGGAAATATAAAATATCATAAATTTAGCCGGGCGTGGTGGCATACGCCTTTAATCTCAGCACTTGGGAGGCAGAGGTAGGTGGATCGCTCAAGGCCACCCTGAGATTACTTAGTGAATTCCAGGTCAGCCTGGGCTGGAGTGAGACCCTACCTCAAAAAAAAAAAAAATTAAAAAATAAAAATTAAAAAAAAAACAAAAATCATAAGCTTGTCTTGGAGGCATTTATAATCTGGTTGGGGAAAAGAAATAGCACAGCAAAGAGCAATAACATGGTAACATGTAACATAACTATCTTCCAGAGAACTTCTGTTAAATTCTGTGTGTTGGGCTGGAGAGGTGGCTCAGTGGTTAAAGGCACTTACTTGCAAAGCCTGACGGCCTGTGTTCAGTTCCCCAGTACCATGTAAAGCCAGATGCACAAAGTGGCACATGTGTCTGGAGTTCAATTAACTCTTTGTCTGCCTCTTTTTCTCTCAAGTAAATAAAGTAGTTTTTTTTTCAATGCTCCATTGATAGCACAAAAATTCTTGCATAGCAAACTTATAATCAGTGCCAAATGAATTTGGATAACCTTAAATAATATCTTCCACATTGAGCAGACTTAGCTTATCAAAACCTAGGTTATTATTTTCAAAGAGAATTCTGTGCTGTACTTTCTTTACCATGTAGTAGATTTGACTAAACAGTTTGTCGCTCTTTTTTTATTTCCTGTCATTGCTGGGGAGCAAACTGAGGGCCTCATGCATACTAGACAACTGCTCTAGTTACCCAAGCTTCCTTAACTTCTTAAGCTGACTTTGAATTTGTTCTATCTTGGCCTCCCAGGTACTAGCTACAGATATACACTGCAATGCCTGTTTTTTTTTTTTTTTTGGGGGGGGGGTCAGATAGAGAAAAAGGGCCTTCAGCTGCTGCAAACAAATTCCACATGTATGCATCACCTTGTGTATCTGGCTTAAGTGGGTCCTGGGGGATTGAACCTAGGACTTTTGACTTTGTAGGCAAGCGCCTTAAGTACTAAGCCATCTCTCCAACCCAAGTTAACTTTTTTATTTTTGGAATAATTTTGTATTTATAGACTGATTATAAGAATAGCACAGTGAGGGGTGGAGAGATGGCTTAGCAGTTAAGGCGCTTGCCTACAAAGCCAAAGGACCCCAGTTCAACTCCCCAGGACCCCCTAAGCCAGATGCACAAGGGGGTGTATGCATCTGGAGTTCATTTGCAGTGGCTGGAGGCCCTGGTGCACCCATTCTCTGTCTCTCTCTCTACCTGTTGGTTTCTATATCTCACTCTCTCAAATAAATAAATAAAAATAAAATATTTTTAAAAAAGAATAGCACAGTGAACCTTTGTATCCTTTACCTAGATTTCCCATAATTCTCCCTGTCCTTACAGTACATATTTAGTATATATAGTATGCATAGGCAGTATATTATTTGTAAAATTATATTATTTTTGGAACTATTTGAAAATAACTTGAAACTGATTTCCCTTTTACCTTTAAATACATATACACACATGCAAACGTATATATATATGTATGTATGTATACATAACATCCCACCCTGAAATAAAATAGTCTCCTAAAACAGGAAATTATATTATGCAGCCTATATGCCTTCCTCAAATTTTACTAGCTAATAATATCCTTTAGATCATTATAAAATATATTTTGGCCAGGCGTGGTGGCACATGCCTTTAATCCCAGCACTCGGGAGGCAGAGGTAGGAGGATTGCTGTGAGTTTGAGGCCACCCTGAGACTACAGAGTGAATTCCAGGTCAGCCTGGGATACAGTGGGACCCTACCTCGGAAAAAAAAAAAAAAAAAAATATATATATATATATATATATATATATATATACACACACACACACACACACACACACACACACACACACACGTATGTATGTATGTATGTATGTATGTATGTATGTATATACACACACATATATATATACATATATGGTGGGCATGGTGGCACACGCCTTTAATCCCAGCACTCAGAAGGCAGAGGTAGGATCATTGTGAGTTCGAGACCAGCCTGGGACTACAGAGTGAATGCTAGGTCAGCCTGGGATAGAGTGAAACACTACCTTGCAAAAAAATGTTTTTGACTCTGTTTTAAACATTGTAGTATGTGCTATGTTAACATTTGTTATTCTTCTATCACTGTCCTGTATGTGGTTCTAAGAGCAATGTGAGTCGTTACCCTGTCCCCTGATTTAGCATGCAACTGAGAGAAATGGCTTTATTTGATTTTCTTTCTTTTGTATGATTCAGTGGAGCAGCGTGACTTCATTGGAGTGGACAGCACAGGAAAAAGATTGCTCTTTATGGCTAATGAAGCAGACTTGGATGAAGAACTGATCATTAAGGGATCCATCCTGCAGAAGTAAGCTCTAGGGATTGTCTTCTTGGCAGTTCTCCTTGCCTTAAAACAAAATAAAACCACCCACCATGGGAAAGAGGAATGAGAGCTAGATTATACTGTGTGAAATTGACAAAAGTATGTGAATGTTTTCCCCATGAGACAGGCCTTTACTGCTCAAGCTTAGCTTTCCCTGAGTCTTTTCTTAACAAGGTAGAACCAAGTCCTGCATAAGAGTAGGGCAAAACAGCTATGAGGAGAACAAGACTGCCTTTATAGTACTATTTTAGAACCTTCTTTTTAAAAATGTGGTAAGCTGGGTGTGGTGGCGCATGCCTTTAATCCCAGCACTTGGGAGGCAGAGGTAGGAGGATTGCTGTGAGTTCAAGGCCACCCTGAGACTTCATAGTGAATTCCAGGTCAGCCTGGGCTAGAGTGAGACCCTACCTTGAAAAAACAAATAATAATAATAATAGTAGTGGTTAAAAAGAAGAAAGCACATAGCCTAGAACTTTCATATACTAGCCAAGCAATGTATCACTGAGCTATGTTCTCAGCTCCTCATAGCATAGAACTTTCTATCTTAACTATTGTTAAATGGTATTCTTGTAGTAAAATAGTCACTTTTTTATTATATCTTTTTTAATATTTTTATGTACCTATTTTAGAAATTGAGAATGGGCATGTCAGGACTGTGAACAAACTCCAGATGTATATGCCACTTTGTGCTTCTGTCATTAAATGGGTACTGGGAAATCGATCCCAGGCTAGCAGGTTTTACAAGCAAATGACTAACTGGCCAGAACTTTGCTATCTTGAAAATGTGAAACTAGTCAGGTATGGTGGTTCATGCCTTTAATCCCAGCAATTGGGAGGCAGAGGTAGGAGGATCATTGTAAGTTCAAGGCCAGCCTGGGACTACAGAGTGCTGGGTCAGTCTGGGCTAGAATGAGACCCTACCTTGAAAAAAAAAATAAGATAAAATATAAAACTTATCTCACTAAACAGAACTCCCTAATTTCTCCTCTCCATAGTCCCTTGGCAAGCACAGTTCTCATATGTTATCTATGATTTTTTGTTTGTTTGTTTTGTTTTTCAAGGGAGGGTCTCACTGTAGCCCACGCTGACCTGGAATTCACTATGGAGTCTCAAGGTGGCCTTGAACTCATGGCAGTCCTCCTACTTCTGCCTCTCGAATGCTGGGACTAAAGGCGTGCACCACCACACCCGCCTCTTTTTTTTTTATTTTTTATTTTTTTTTGAGGTAGGTTCTCACTCTAGCTGAGGCTGACCTGAAATCAGTATGTACTCTCAGGGTGGCCTTGGCCTTGAACTCATGGCGATCTTCCTACCTTTGCCTTCTAAGTACTAGGATTAAAGGTATGTGCCACCATGCCAATTTACCTGTGAAAATTTGAGGGTGATTCTTTTTAACACATGTAAGTCCTTCATCAAATTTAAAAAACATGCAGAACACCATAATTATCACATTCCAGTCCCTTGAATATATCCCTTCTACTTCTGTATAGAATAAGATTGCCCAGTTTCTTCATGTTTTTGTCTGGGTTTTTCCTCCTCAGAGGGCTGGATATATATATATGTATATATATGTGTGTGTGTATATACATGTATATATATATATATATATATAAAATATGATGGGTGTCTACTTTTTTTTTTTAACAGCACCATAGAGAGAGAGAGAATTGGCATGCCAGGTCCTCAGCCATTGAAATAAACTCTGGATGCTTCTGCCACCTAGTGGACATGTGTGACCTTCCACTTGCCTCACTTTTGTGCATCTGGCTTGTTTATTTTATTTATTTATTTATGAGAGAAAGAGAATGGGCATGTCAGGGTCTCTAGCCACTGCAAACAAACTCCAAACACATGTACCACCTTATGGGATCTGGAGAGTGAAACATGAGTCCTTAGGCTTTACAGGCAAGTACCTTAACCACTAAGCCATTTCTCCAGCTCAGGTGCCTACTTTTGTTGTATTAAAAAGAAGGTGGGCTAGAGAGATGGCTTAGCAATTAAGGTGCTTGCTTGCAAAGCCAATCACCGTACATTCAATTCCCTAGTATTCATGTGAAGCCAGGCACACAAAGTGGCATTATGCATCTGGAATTCATTTGTAGCAGCAAGAGGCCCTGGTGTGCCCATTCTCTCTGTGTGTCTCTGCATGCAAATTAACAAAAAAGAACCAGGCATGGTGGCACAATCTTTAATCTCAGCACTTGGAAGACAGAGGTAGGAAGATCACCATGGTTTGAGGTCAGCCTGAGGCTACAGAGTAAGGTCCAGGTCAGCCTGGGTTAGAGTGAGACCCTACCTCAAAAAACAAAGAAACAAAAATTGGATGAGATTTGAAGATGTAGCTCAGTTGATAAAGTTTGCCTAGTATGCACAAAGCCCTCGGTTTTACCTTTTTTTTTTTTTGGTTGTTTTGAGGTTTCAGGCTGACCTGGAACTCACTATGTAGTCTCAGGGTGGTCTCAAACTCACTGCGATCCTCCTACCTCTGCCTCCCAAGTGCTGGGATTAAAGGCCTGTGCCACCACACCCAGCCTCCTGTTTTGTTTTGTTTTTTTTTTCTTTTTCTTTTGAGAGAGAGTTTCATATAGCCAAAACGGAAATCTGCTCTCTATGGCTGCCTAGAGGACAGGAAATTCTCTGATATCACTGTTACCAAAGGTCTTATCTGAACTGGATGTTTTCATATTCTTAGGGTCTTATTCAAAGAATTAAAAAGTACACACAAATTGTAAAGGGCTAGAAGTTTAATTTAAAGAGGTAGGGCAGGATACACTTGACTGGAACAGAAGGCTGCTTGAGCTTTAGTGCCCAAGAGCTTCAGTTATTGTTTAGGGCTTCTTTTTATAGGGTCCAGGAGGAGTTGGTTGGTAAGGGATAAAACATGGATGGTTTTCTGTTTTGATGGACAGCTTTAAGTTATGTAGGTCTCTGTTCACAGTGCATGCTCTTTTCCATGATTCATCTGATTTCAGTCATATGCATGAAAAGTCATATGTAGACATAAGATGGCAAATGGATTTCCTCCCAAAAGTTCACTCAGCAATTTGCCTTTCTCCATGCATCCCAAACCAGTTCAGGCTGGATCAGCCCCCTGCCTCTAGTAGTTCCCAGTTATGTTGGGGGCATGTTTGGAAATGAGAATTGTTAGGGAGAAGCAGAATCATTGTATTGTTCAGAGCAGCTCAATGTAGGTGGGGGTGGGGGTCTCAAGTTGCTAAGTACCTAGTTAGGAAAGAGGAGTATAGCTTAGCCAAATGGAGTCTTAGGTTACAAAGCTATCCTTTCACTTACCTGCAGCCACTTCTTTTTAGCAGCTAGAGTTTTAAGTGCCTTAATCAGAGTTTGTCCTGAAAGATTCTCAAGTGCTTCCAAATTAAGGTAGGAACCATTAAACATTATTTTGTGCTTTTCTTTCCAACCAGTACAAATTATCAAAATATTTTTCCCTTTCCTATCAATTTGTTCTTGTGGTTTCAAAATTTTCTTCTGATCTAGAGGGTGTGGCAGAGCAGTTCACATCGTGGTGGCCAGGAAACAGGGAGAAAAGGCTTACACTGCATTTTTGTTGTTTGGTTTTTGAAACGGGTCTCACTTTGTAGTCCAGACAGGCCTTGAACTCTTGATCCTCCTAGTACCTCTACTTCTGAAATGGACTTCCACACCTAGTTTATATGGTGCTGAGAATTGAACTCAGGCTTTCATGTGTGATAAATAAGCACTCTATCAACTTAGCTACATCCCCAGCCCTTCTCCTTTATCTTCTGAGAAATAATGGGAACAGCTACTGGTTAATAAACAACACCTTTAATCCTAGCACTCAAGACACAGAGAAAGAATTACTGTGAGTTTGAGGCCAGCCTAGAAATACAGAGTGAATTTTAGGTCACTCTGGGCTAAAACCCTACCTTCAAAAAACAAAACAAAAAAAGCTGAAACCATGAATAGGTAAGATAGTACACAGCTATAAGCATATCCCTCTATAGGAATGGAACACCCTCACCGCCAGCTTAGGTAGCATAAACCAAGGACACTTAACAGACTCTGGAGAAAGAAATTTTCTAACACAAACTGAATGGTATCTTTGCTTAAACTCCTCTCTCTTATCCTTCTTACATCATTCCCTGAAGCCATAGGTCTTGCTGTGTAGCTCTAGCTGGCCTATAACAGCCCAGGCTGGCCTCAAACTCATGACAGTCCCCCTGCGTCAGCCTCCTGAGTGCTTGTATTTGGATTGTAGGCTTTTGCTACTACACTTGGCTTTGGCATTGCATTTTTGGCATGTGTGTGGTGTGTGCACATCTACATGCAGATGTGACATGTGCAGAGGTCTCCATTGCACACCCATTGATTCTTTGAGCCTGAGATTTTTTTCATTTTCACTGATTCTGTACATGTGGGGTGAGCATTCTAAACCATCTTTGGTATAGATGCTGCCAGGTTTTAAAACTTTTCTTCATGCTCAAGTAAACATTAAACTAGGCCATTTTCATAAGGCCTAGCAATTCTCTGTTCTCTGCTGCCCACAGGGCTGGGGTTATAGAGTGCCACACCCAGCTACTTACATGAGTTCTAAGGAATCAAATTCAATAATCTCTGGCACTCAGGCTTTCACAGGAAGCACTCTTTAACTTCTGAGTCATCTCTCTAGCCTTCACATTTCTTTTAATGCCTCTATCCTTTTACTTTCACCATTCTTAGTGTTCCTTCACTCAAAAAGAACTGCTTTTCTTAAAAAAAAAAAAAAAGAAAGAAAGATGGGCTGGAGAGATGGCTTAGCGGTTAAGTGCTTGCCTGTGAAGCCTAAGGACCCCAGTTCGAGGCTCGGTTCCCCAGGTCCCACATTAGCCAGATGCACAAGGGGGCACACGCGTCTGGAGTTCGTTTGCTGAGGCTGGAGGCCCTGGCGTGCCCATTCTCTCTCTCTCCCTCTATCTGTCTTTCTCTCTGTGTCTGTCACTCTCAAATAAATAAATAAATAAAATTAAAAAATTAAAAAAGAAAGAAAGAAAGAAAAGAAAACTATTGATTACCCACAGAAAAAACAACAACAACAAAAAGAACTGCTTTTCTTTCAAGACTCAAATATCACTTTTTTGTTGTGGGTTTTTTGTTTGTTTTGTTGGTTGGTATTTTGAGGTAGGGTCTTACTCTAGCTCAGACTGACCTGGAATTCACTATGTATTCTCAGGGTGGCCTCGAACTCATGACGATCCTCTTACCTCTTCCTCCCGAGTGCTGGAATTAAAGGTGTGTGCCACCACGCCCAGCTTGTTGTTGTTTTTCGAGGTAGGGTCTCATTCTAGCCCTGGCTGACCTGGAATTTACTACGGCTCAGGGTGGCCTCGAATTCATGGTGATCCTCCTACCTCTGCCTCCCAAGTGTCTCCTTTTTTTTAATGTACTTTCCAGGTAGGGTTTCACTCTAGCCCAAGCTCACCTGGAACTCACACTGTAGTTCCAGGTTGGCCTCAAACTTACATCAGTCTTCCTACCTCTGCCTCCCGAGTGCTGGGATCAAAGGCGGGCATATATTATTTATTGCTCTCGGAAGGCAAAGGTAGGAGAATTACCATGAGTTTGAGGCCACCCTGAGACTACATAGTAAATTGTAGGTCAGCCTGGGCTAGAGCAAAACCTTACCTTGAAACAATAACAGAAAATTTATATTGGGACTGGAAAGATGGCTCAGTGGCCAAAGGCATTTGTTTGCAAAGCCTGATGACCCAGGTTCATTTCTTCATTACCCGCATCAAGTCAGAAAGTGGTGTATGCATCTGGAGTTCATTTGCAGTGGCAAAAAAAAAACCTGGTGCACCCATTCTGTCTGTCTCTTACTGTCTCTCTCTCTCTCTCTGTGTTTGTCTCTCTTTCCTTGCAAATAAATAAATATTTTAAAGTAACAAAAAAAGATAAGTGGGCTGGAGAGATGGCTTAGTGGTTAAGTCGCTTGCCTGCAAAGCCAAAGAATCTAGATTTGACTCCCCAGGAACCACATAAGCCAGATACAACAAATGGTGGCACATACATCTGGAGTTTGTTTACAGTGGCAGGAGGCCCTGGCACACCCATTCTTTCTCTATCTGTCTCTTTCTCTCTCAAATAAACAAATAAAAATAAAAGTGTTTTTTTTTAATTAGATAAAATACCCAAGTTGGAAAAGCTAGATGATGTGGCAGGCATTTGTAATGCCAACCTATGGGGTGGGAGTGGGAAGGTGGAGACAAGTGAATATGCCCCTGGCCAACTAACCTGGAAGAATGCAGCAGTGAATAATTTGAGAACCTATCTTAAAGGAGCTGGAAGTTGACAATCAATCAGCACCCTAAATTTGTCCTCCAACTTTCATGATACACACCATGGCACATGCCTACCCGTACTCCCACACATGAAGACCTAAATATCAGCCATGCAACAAACAAACAAAATTTTATTTTATTTTATTTTAGAGAGAGAGGGAGAGAGAATTGGCACACCAGGGCCTCAGCCACTGTAATCGAACTCCAGATGCTTGTGCCACCTAGTGGGCTTATGGAGCCTTGTGTTTGCCTCACCTTTGTGCATGTGGCTTAGGATCTGGAGAATTGACCATGGGTCCTTAGCTTTACAGGCAAGTGCCTTAACTGCTAAGCCATCTCTCCAGCCACCCAATTTATTTACTTATATATTTTTGAGATAGGGTCTCACTGTAGCCCAAGCTGACTTGGAACTCACACTGTAGTTCCAGGTTGGCCTCGAACTCACAGCCATTTCCTACCTTTGCCTCTGGAGTGCTGGGATTAAAGGCGAGCACCATGATACTCAGCACAAACAAAATTTAAAATGAAGACCAATGAGCTGGGTAGATGGCTCAGAAGTTAAAGACACTTGCTTGCAAAGCTTGCCAGTCTGGATTCAGTTCCCCAGTACCCACATAAAGCCAGATGCACAAAGTAGAGCATGTGTCTGGAGTTCTCTTTCCTTTCTCTGTCTCTCTCTGTGTTAAATAAACGAAAATACAAAAATATTTTAAAATTAAAAAGAAGAAGCCATGCCGGGTATGGTGGTACATGCCTTCAATCCCAGCAGAGGTAGGAGGATTGCTATGATTTTGAGGCAACCCTGAAACTACATAGTGAATTCTAGGTCAGCCTGGACTAGAGTGAGACCCTACCCCAGAAAAAAAAAAAAAAAAAAAGAGAGAGAAGAAGAAAAAGAAGAAGAAGCTGGGCATGGTGGCTCATGCCTTTAATCCCAGCACTTGTGAGGCAGAGGTAGGAGGATCACCAAGAGTTCGGGGACAGCCTGAGACTACACAGTGAATTTCTAATTAGCCTGGGCTCTAGAGCAAGACCCTAACTCCAAAAACCAAAAAAGAAAAAGAGGAAGAAGGCCAGGTTTAGTGGCTCATACCTGTAATCCCAGCACTCTGGAGGTAGAGGCAGAAGGAGCTGCTGTGACCTCAAGGCCAGCCTGGGCTACATAGGAAATTCCAGACCAGCCAACCCTACACTGTGAAAAAATCTGAGCAAGGTCTCTTGCACTTTAATCCCAACACTTGGGAAGCTAAGAAGGGAGGCTCACCATGAGTTTTAGGCCAGCCTGGACTAGAGTGAGACCTTGCCTAAAAATACCAGGGGAAAAAAAATAAAGCTTTATGGGAAGGTGTTTGTGATAGAATACAAAGTGGATTATCAGTGATTTAATTTCTCATCAAGTTTCTTTGGAAGCCCAGAAGTCCAAGAGTATGAGGTAGGGGTTCTAGGAAGGGGTCTTATGCATTTATATGGTAAGATTAAAATAGCACCCACTATCCTGATCTCCCCAGATTAAGGTGTAGACTGCATGGTTCTGAACCTTCTCAACTTCCAAATCCCTACTACCTGATGATGGAGCCTACATGACCTGATTATGAGCTGCTTCTTTCCTGTTCTTTTACAGGTACCCTAGAATACGTTTCCATACAGGCCTCGTGGATGCTCATTTCTACTGCTTGAAGAAATATGTTGTGGATTTTCTAATGGAAAATAGGTAAGAAAGAGGGAGGTAGAGTGAAGCATACAGCTTGGGGCTTTTTAGTTGCTTGTTTTGTCATTTTTCTTCTTTAATGTTTTTATTGTTTGTTTAAAAATATTTACTTATTTATTTATTTGAGAGAGAGAGAGAGAGGAAGAGGCAGAGAGAAAGAGAGAATGGGCACACCAGGACCTCCAGCTGTTGCAAACAGACTCCAGATTCATGTACCCCCTTGTGCATCTGGTTTACTTGGGTCCTAGGGAATGAAACCCCAGTCCTTAGGCTTCATAGGCAAATGCCTTAACCACTAAGCCATTTTCCCAGCCCTTTATTGTTGTTTTATTATAAGCCTACAGTTTTTAGTTTTTAATGTGACTTACTTAATAGTCTTGAGCTCTTTTTTCCTGCAGGGCTGGGGCTAGAAGTTAGGGCTTTGTGCATGCTAGGCTAGTGTTACCACTGAACTATACCTTCTTAATTTTGGTTATCATTTTTTTTTCTGGGCACACAAAGGCCTCTAGCCACTGCAAATGAACTCCAGATGCATCTGTGCATCTGGCTTATGTGATATTATTTTATATAAAATATCACACTTGTTTCTCACTTTTGTTTCAGAAATAAATGGTATTATCTACATAGTGTTACTCTGCCTATACCAAAGAGTCCCTGCTTATATTTTCAAGACCTTCAAATAATCAGTAAAATATCTTTATAAAACTTGCAATAGGAGCCACCATGGAGCTTCCCCTCGAGCCTGTAAGCCAAGATCAACCCCCACCCCTACCCTGCAAGCTGCTCTTGGTCAGGTGATTTCTGCCAGCAATGCAGACCTGACTACAACACCACGTAAGCCCGATGCACAAGGTGGCACATGCATCTGGAGTTTGTTTGCAGTGGCTAGAGGCCTTGTTGCACCCATTCTCTCTCTCTCAAATAAGTAAGTAAATAAAAAATTAAGATAAAAGAACAGGAACAACATCCAGGTATGGTGGGGGCACGCCTGTAATCCTATCTCATGGGAGGACATCTGTGAGTTTGAGGCCACCCTGAGACTACTAAGTAAATTCCAAATCAGCCTGGACTAGAGCAAGATCCTACCTCAAAGAAAAAAATATAGGAACAACAGCCAGGCACGGTGGTACACACGTTTTCAAGAGACAGGTAGGAAGATTGCTATGAATTTGAGGCCTAAGACTGCAGAGTAAATTCCAGATCAGCTTGGGCTAGAGAGATACCCTATCTCAAAATAAAAAAAAAAGAAAGAAAGAAACAACAGGAGCTTGACAAGGTAGTGTACGCTTTCAATCCCAGCCCTCTGGAGGTTGAAGTAGGAAAATTGCTATGAGTTCCAGAACAGCCTAAGCTATAGAATGAGCTCCAGGTCAGCCTGAGCTAGAATAAGACCCTGCTTCAAAAAAATAAAGAAGAATAGGAAGAGCTATTTTCCCTTGATGGGTTCTGAATGAGTTTCTGCCTTCAGCAGCACTAGCAAACTAGAAAGTAGGCACCATAGCAGCAGCTTCCCTCAGAGCAACTTGGGCAAGAGGTCTTAGTTTTTTTTTGTTTGTTTTTTGTTTCTGTTTTTTAAATTTTTATTTAATTACTTGAGAGTGAGAGAGAAAGAGAGAGAATGGGTGCACCATGGCCTTCAGCCACTGCAAATGAATTCCAAATGCATGCACCACCTTGTACATCTGACCTACTTGGGTCCTGGGGAATCAAACCTGGGTCCTTTGTTTTTGCAGGCAAGCACCTTAACCACTAAGCCATCTCTCCAGCCTGGGAATTTAGTTATAATGCTGCAGCTGAGTTGAGCCTTGGAGGAACAGGCCTATAAATTAGAGGGTTGCAGGTTTAAGACCTTCCTGGCCTACAGAGCCAGTTTAAGGATAGCCTTTGCAATTTAATGAGATGCTATCTCAAAATAAAAGTAAAAAGAAGGATGGGAATATACCTCAGTGGTAGGGTACATGCCTATTATGCATGAGTCCCTGGGTTCAGTCTCCCACAATCTGCTCCCTCAGAAAAAAGCAAACTCGGGCTGGAGAGACAGCTTAACAGTTAAAGATGCTTGCCTGTAAAGCCTAAGGACCCAGGTTCAACTCCCCAGATCAAGGTGACACTTATACAAGGTTGCACATGGGCATAAAATGGCTCATGCATTTGGAGTTCGAATACAGTGGCTGGAGGCCCTGGCAACCCAATTCTTTCTCTCTCACTCTCTTTCATTTAAAAAGAAAGAAAAAAAAGGAAAAAAGAAAAATCAGCCTACCTTGAAGGGAAAAAAAAATGCCAGTCTGTTGGGCTTGCCTCAAAAAAAGAAAAGAGCCAGGCATGGCGGCACAGGCCTTTAATCCCAGCACTCAGGAGGCAGAGGTAGGAGGATCTTCATGAGCTTGAGGCGACCCTGAGACTCCATAATGAATTCTAGGTCAGCCTGGGCTAGAGTGAAAAAAAAAAAAACAAGAAAAGAAAAAAGGTAACTATATCCTTGGCTGATGAATACACACACACACACACACACACACACACATATATATATACACACATATAAATATGAATATTAAAGGGAAAGAGGATTTTTCCTCTTTGCCTAATATGATCTTTCCTACTCTTACAGGAAAGGCAATGTTTATAATAAACCTGTTATTATGGGCTATCAGTATAGTATGTAGAATATGTGTGTGTGTGTGGTGTATGCACATGTGTATAGATGCAGATGTTCCATGTCAGATGTCCAGAGGCCAGAGGTGGATGACAGGTGGCTTCCTTTATCTGCCCACATGGAAGTTCAGCCTGAGCTTTATAATAGATTGTTTCCACAATATTTTTTTTCAAGATAGTATCTCACTCTAGCTCAGGCTGACCTGGAATTCACTCTGTAGTCTCAGGGTGGCCTCTAACTCACAGTGATCTTCCTCCCTCAGCCTCCTGAGTGCTGGGATTAAAGGCATGAACCACCAAGCCTGACACTTTTTGAGGTTGGGTCTCACTCTCTAGTCCAGGCTGACCTGGAATTCACTATGTAGTCTCAGGGTGGCCTCAAATTCACATCAGTCTACCCACCTCTGCCTCCTGAGTGCTGGGATTAAAGGCTTGTGCCACCATGCCCAGCCAGCAAGTCACTGTTTTACTGTGTTGCCTAAGCTGGTGTTGAATTGATGGGTTCATGTGATCCACCTGCCTCAGCTTCCTGAGTAGCTGGAACTCTAGGCATGAACCATCACACCAAGTAAATTATTCTGATGTAGTTTCACTTGCAAGCTTTTGTTTGTTTGTTTATTTATTTGTTTGTTGGGGGTATGGTCTTGCTCTAGCCCAGACTAACCTAGAACTCACTATATAGTCTCAGGCTGGCCTCAAACTCAGAGAGATCCTCCTGTCACAGCCTCTCGAGTGCTAGGATTAAAGGAGTGTGCCACCATGCCTGGTTTATCTGCAAGTATTATATGCATTCCTAAAGTCTTTAATGTGTATCTCCTTTAACAATTTTTCATTACCGGGCTAGAAAGATGGCTTAGTGGTTAAGGCACTTGCCTGTGAAGCCTAAGCACCCCAGCTTGATTCCCCAATACCCATGTAAGCCAGATACACAAGGTGGTCCATGTATCTGGAGTTGGTTTTCGTTTGCAGAGGCTGGAGGCCCTTTCTCTCTGTACTCTGTCTCTTTCTCTCTCAAATAAATAAAATATTTTAAAATTTTTATTTATTTATTTGCAAGCAGAGAGAAAGAGAGACAGAAAAGACAGAGAGAGAGAGAGAGAATGGGCACACCAGGGCCTCTAGCTAGTACAAATGAACTCCAGATGTGCCCTTGTACATCTGGCTTATGTGATTCCTGTGGAATCAAACCTGGGTCCTTTGGCTTCGCAGGCAAACACCTTAACCACTGAGCCATTTTTCCAGCCCTAAAATATTTTTTAAATGTTATTTCAGCTAGGCATGGTAGCATATGCCTTTAATCCCAGCACTCAGGAGGCAGAAGTAGGAGGATCACTGTGAGTTCAAGGCCACCCTGAGACTCCATAGTAAATTTCAGGTCAGCCTGGGCTAGAGCGAGACCCTACCTTGAAAGGAAACAAAAAAAAAAGATTCAAGAAAAAATATTTCATTACCATTTGTCACACCTCTTCCCACCCCTACTCCCCCATAAAAACAAAACACCAGTGATTTCCTAGTGTTATTAAATAGGATTGTGAGTTCCGGGAATAGTGGCGCACACCTTTAATCCCAGCACTTGGAAGGCAGAGATAGGAGGATCTCTGTGAGTTTGAGGCCACCCTGAGAATACAGAGTGAATTCCAGGTCAGCCTGGGATAGAGTGAGACCCTACCTTTAAAAAAAAGCGGGGGGGGGGGATTGTGGGCCAGAGGTTGTGCACAGCGGGCATGTAAAGGTAGCAAGACTGGTAGGAGATAAACTGCCCCTCACACTTCAACCAAGCCACAGCTAAATCCACATAGGAATGGGGAGACATGCAAGATTGCTGCTTCCATGCTGTTCCTGATAATCAGCACCAGGGTGTAGGAGACAGACCCTGAGGATACTCAACACCTACCAGAGGTTAAGATCCAGAGGTTAAGAGCTCATCACTGAAGTAGGCTTAAAACTCACCCACCACAGCTCAGGGAATTTTGCGAAAGAGGGGGTAGAAAGATTGTTCACAGGTTGAGACATGCCCAGAGGCATTCCTTCACCCCCAAAATAACTGACTAATCCTCCCACATAAACTGTATAATGCATAAACTATAACTCCATATGGAATGCCTGCAACTCCACTGAGGAGCATCCCCAGTGGAATAGGGGCAGGAACGAGGGAAAAGAGAGTACCAACACATGGTATAAAAAATACGAAACATCTTGTTAATAATGATGATAATAATAATAATAATAAAGAACTTTAATTTTTTTTTCATTTTTATTTATTTATTTAAGAGTGGCCGACAGAAAGAGGCAGATAGAGAGAGAGAGAATGGGCACGCCAGGGCTTCCAGCCACTGCAAATGAACTCCAGACGTGTGCGCTCCCTTGTGTATCTGGCTAACGTGGGTCTTGGGGAATCAAGCCTCGAACCGGGGTCCTTAGGCTTCACAGGCAAGTGCTTAACCACTAAGCCATCTCTCCAGCCCAATAATAAAGAACTTTAGCTGGGCATGGTGGCACATGCCTTTAATCCCAGCACTCAGGAGGCAGAGGTAGGAGAATTGTCATGAATTTGAGGCCACCTTGAGACTATATAGTGAATTCCAGGTTAGCCTAGGCTAGAGCAAGACCCTACCTGGAAGAAAAAAAAAAAACAAAAAAACCTCTACCTCACTTTCAAGATTAATCTTCTTGGCTAGGAACATTGTCTAACACTTGGAATTCAGCACTCAGCCAGCAGAGACAGGAGAATCAGGAGACTGAGGCCAGTAGTACTTTACCACTGAGCCACACCCATCTTGAATGGGGGGTGCCGGAGACAGAAGGGTCCCCCATGCTTTTTAGCTTAGTTTAGGCTATCTCAGCCAAGAAAAAAGGAAGATGGCCTGGATAGATGGCTCTGTGGTTAAAGGTTCTTGCTTGCAAAGCCTAACAGCCTGAATTCAGTTCCCCACATGTAAAGCCAGATACACAAAGTGCTGTATACATCTGTAGTTTGCAGTAGCACACAGCCCTGGCATGACCATTTCTCTCTCTGCTTACAAATAAATAAATAAATACTTCTTTTTGTGGTCTTTTGTTGTTGTTGTCTTGTTTTGTTTTTCAAGGTAGGGTTTCACGCTAGCCCAGGCTGACCTGGAATTCACTATGGAGTCCCAGGGTGTCCTCAAACTCACAGCAATCCTCCTACCTCTGTCTCCCAAATACTGGGATTATAGGTATGCATCACCACACCTCAGTAAATAAATACTGTTTTGTTGTTTTTTTTTTAAGGAAAGAATAAAAGGTTAGCCAGTGTTAGACTACTGTATCCAGCTAGTAGCCTTTAAAAAGCCCAAGGTCAGGATGTTCACAGTAGCCTTATACCACTTCTTATCATATCTTTAAACTGTCTCCTCTCAACTAGGAGGCTTAGTGGTGCAGTGGAAGATATATTTAACCATTCCTGCCTCCTAGTCCGAGAGGAGTGCTAGACCTGGCAGTATTGCTTGCCTCCTCTCTTCAGATCACTGATCCCCTTGAGCATCTGCTGGTGGGGCCATGTGTCAAGGCTTGTTTGCTTGCCTGTTGTAGTAACAGTTCTGTTTGGTCTGTAATGTAAACAGCATTGTCATGAAATCCTCCAGCTGACTAGGCTTTGTCACTTCTTCAAAAGGAACTGATTTGTTTCCCAGCAGAGAGGGCCAAAGAATATTTGCTACCCACAATGGTGTGGAGCATTGAAAAGGGAGAGAAAGAGCTCAGTGTAAGTGTTGTTTCATTCTTTGTATTCATATGGAAATTTTTAATCTCTGTCAAAGGATCAAGAGAAAAAACATCACATTGAAATTCATTGCAACAACTCCCAGCTTACACAGAAATTTTCAGATGTTTGATTTGATCCTTTTAAAAGAATAAAAACCATGAACTGTGTAGCTCCAGGGTTCATAATTTTCCTTTAATCCTCCTCAGCCTCTGCTTCTGTCTTGCCTTCTTTCCTACTCTGTACCTTTGTGGTCCCACATCTGTATGCCAAGCTTCTGTTTAGTGGGGGGCTGGAGTAAAGAGAGGGAAATAAGCATCAGGTTTATAGTGCTGCCCATACTGTAACCCATTCCTGCTTGATTTGTCAGTCCAGACTTAGACCACCTACCAAAGGACACTTCCACAATCTGGCCCTCCTGCCTGCCTGATCATCTTCATCTCCCTACACCTTCAATTTGAAAAGATACCACTGCTGCTGCCCGTTAAATTAATAATTCCTTGAAGTCAGAAACAAAGCATAGCGCATGACTGACATATAATAGATGCTTAATAAGAGCTAATTAAATTAATTAGTGTTTTAAAAAATTTTCTTGAGGTAGGGTCTCATTCTAGGTCAGGCTGACCTGGAATTCACTATGTAGTCTCAGGGTAGCCTCAGGAGGATCTTCCTACCTCTGCCTCCCAAGTGCTGGGATTAAAGGCATGCACCACCAAGTCCAGCTGTGATTTAAATTTTTAATAAGATCATGGTATAAGAAATAAAATTGAAAAACTTACACTAGTCTCACTTATCTGCTATCATTTCCTTTGCTAAGTAAAAATGAAAAGCATATTCACTGTAGTAAAGATCAGGTCCCTTCTTCCCCTGTTAAAAGATTCTTCTTCAGGGCTAGAGAGATGGCTCAGAGGTTAAGGCATTTACCTGTAAAGCCTAATGACCCAGGTTTGATTTCTTAGTATCCATGTAAAGCCAGATGTACAAGGTACATGTATCTGGAGTTCATTTGTAGCAGCTAGAGGCCCTGGCGGGACCATCCTTTGTCTCTTTCTTGCTCTGTCTCTGTCTCTCTTCTATTTCTCTCTGCTTGCAAATAAATATTTTTTTAAAAAAAGATTCCTCTTGGGCTGGAGAGATGGCTTAGTGGTTAAGCACTTGCCTGTGAAGCCTAAGGACCCTGGTTCGAGGCTCGGTTCCCCAGGTCCCACGTTAGCCAGATGCACAAGGGGGCGCACGCGTCTGGAGTTCGTTTGCAGTGGCTGGAAGCCCTGGCGCGCCCATTCTCTCTCTCTCCCTCTATCTGTCTTTCTCCCTGTGTCTGTCACTCTCAAATAAATAAATAAATAATAGACAAAAAAAAATTAAAAAAAAAAAAAAAGATTCCTCTTCATACCACCATCCTGCCTTGATACATACCAGAAAGCAGTGTGCTTATCGGGACCAAAGAAGACCAAATGAAGGAGAGTACCAAAGTTCACCATGGTTGTTTACTATTCCTTTGTAGATGATTCAAAAATAGAACGCATTTTCGTTTTCCTATCTGGGAGTTCTTCTACATTTATCTTTTTTTTTTTTTTTTTTTTTTCTTTTTTGAGGTACAGTTTCTCTCTTGCTCAGGCTGACCTGGAATTCACTATGTAGTCTCAGGGTAGCCTCAAAATCACAGCAATTCTCCTTCCTCTGCTGGGATTAAAGGCATGCATCACGATACCTGGCCTACATTTATCTTTGATCTCAACTTCTGCTGAGCTAAACCAATATGATTATACCAAAGTAAATTGAAGTTAACTTTGTTGTAGGACTTTAAATATATATATATATATATATATATATATATTTTTTTTTTTTTTTTTTTTTTTGAGAGAGAGAAAAACAGGTAGGGAAAAAGAGAATGGGCACAGTACAAATTAATTCCAAATGCATGCACCACCTTGTACATTTGGTTATGTGGGATCTGGAGAGTCAAAACTGGGTCCTTTGGTTTTTCAAGCAAGTGCCTCAACCACTAAGCCATCTAGAGAGAAAAAAAACAGAGTGGGTACGCCAGGGCCGCTGCAAACTCCAGACACATGGATCCAGGCATGGTGGCTCAAACCTGTAATCTCAGCATTCAGGAGACTTGTTAAAGGCCAGTCTGGGCTACAGTATGAAACTGGGTCAAAATAAATAAAAACCATTTCAAAAATGTTTTTATTTATTTATTTGAGAGAAAAAAGGCAGCTAGAGGTCCTGGCCCATTCTTATTCTCTCTATCTTTCTCTCTCTCTCTCTCATAAATATGTAAAAAAAAAAAATTACAGAAAAAGAGGCCCAGTGTGGTGGCGCACACCTTCAATCCCAGCACTTGGGAGGCAGAGGTAGGAGGATCACCATGAGTTTGAGCCTACCCTAGGTCTACATAGTGAATTCCAGGTCAGCCTGAACTAGCGTGAGACCCTACCTTGAAAAATGAAAAACAAAACCAAGAAAAAGAAAGTTCAAGGTAGCCTGGGATAATGAGACCCTGTCTCAATAAAATAAAAGAGTATTCTGGGCCTGGAGAAATGGCTCAATGGGTAAAGTACTTGCTGCACAGCATGAGAACATGAGTTCAGATCCCCAAAGCCCACATGAAGCTGGATGCTTGCTGTAGCAGGTGTCTGTAATCCCAGTGCACCTCTATGGTAAGATGGGAGACAGAGGCAGGAGAATCCCCTAAAATCTCACAGGCCAATTAGCGTTGCATATACAGTAGTGAACAGCAAGAGGAAACTTAGAACAAAGTAGAAAGCAAAGATTGACACCCAGTGTTGTCCTCTGGCCTCACACACACTCTATAACACACACATACCTGCACTCCACACATGAACAAACACACCATAAAAAAACATGATGCTGAGTATAGTGGTGCACGCCTTTAATTGCAGCCCTTGAGAGACAGAGGTAGGACAATTGCCATGAGTTTGAGGCCACCCTGAGGCTCCATAGTGAATTCTAGGTCAGCCTGGGCTAGAGTTAGACGCTACCTCAAAAAACAACAAAAAATAAAATAAAATGAAAAAATAAAACCATGAACTGTTGCCAACAAACAATGAGGAGAGTACCATATTATATAATACTTATATACATGATGTATACTTATATATACATGTATGTATGTACACACATACCATGTACATGGGACTTTATGAAAGGCAATTTTCTGTCTTGACCAAGAGGATAAATTCTCATATTCAGTACACTTCCCGAATTTCTAGTCTTAGCTTATAAAGAGAATTCTGGTCTTTCTTTGCCTTTTCCTTAGATGCAAAGAGTTTCTGATCCCAATGGGATCCAATCAGGTTCCTCAGTTTTTCATATTCCGTCACTCCTTCTTTCTAGGTCAATCACTTCTATCCGGAGTGAACTGATTCCATACCTAGTAAGAAAACAGTTTTCCACAGCTTCCCCACGACAAGGGCGAGAAGAAAAAGAGGAGGATCTAAAGAAAAAGGAGCTGAAATCCTTAGGTTGGTGCAATAAAGGGGGCAGGGGTAGAAGCACCTTTAGAGAGTGGCTGGGCAGTTTAAGCCATCCCAAGGTGCCTTTTTAAAAATATGTTTATTTATTTATTTATTTGACAGAGAAAGAGGGAGAGAGAGAATGGGTGCCAGGGCCTCCAGCCACTGCAAAGGAAGTCCAGTTGCATGCGCCACCTTGTGTATCTGGCTAATGTAGGTCCTGGGGAATTAAACCTGTGTCCTTTGGCTTTGCAGGCAAACGTCTTAACCACTAAATCATCCATCCAGCCCCTCAGCAACTACTCTTGATTAAAATTATACTTTTCTGTCAAAGGGTGGAAAGTAAAGAAGTATATAATTATAATCCAACCAGAGACCAACCACACTTGTCTCCACTCTAGGGTATAAATCTGAAATCTTATATGCCCTCATACACTTTTATGCCTGTTCTAATCCTGGTCTCATAGAGGCTCTGAAAAAAATATTTATGAAGCCAGGTATGGTGGCACATGCCTTTAATCCCAGCACTCAGGAGCAAGAGGTAGGAGGATTGCCATGAGTTCAAAGCCACTGTGAGACTACAGAATGAATTCCAGGTCAGACTGAGCTACAGTGAAATCCTGCTTCAAACAACTAAAAGAAGAAAAGAAAGTCAGGCATGGTAGCACATGCCTTTAATCCTAGCACTTGGGAGGCAGAGGTAGGAGGATCACCAAGAGTTTGAGGTCAGCCTGGGCTAGGTAAGACCCTATCTCAAAAAACCAGCATTATAGCATCATGATTAAGATTATAAACTTGGCAACAGGCAGACCTGGGTTTGAAATAATGACTCTGCCTCTTAGGAGCATTGCCTCTGTGACCTGAGGCATATTGCTCAGTCTTCTTGGTTTTATCACAAAATAAAAGACCTGAGGGCTGGAGATATGGCTTAGTGGTTAAGCGCTTGCCTGTGAAGCCTAAGGACCCTGGTTTGAAGCTCAATTCCCCAGGACCCACATTAGCCAGATGCACAAGGGGGCACACGCATCTGGAGTTCGTTTGCAGTGGCTGGAGGCCCTAGTGTGCCCATTCTCTCTCTCTCTCTCTCTCTCTCTCTCTCTCTGCTTCTGTCACTCTGAAGACTCCATATACTCCATAAATTTTTTTTTTAATTTATTAAAAACAAAAAAGACAGGCGGTGGCGGGGGCGCGCGGGGGCGGCGCGGGCTGGCGCGCAGGACGAAGAATAATCATGGGCCAGACTGGGAAGAAATCTGAGAAAGGACCGGTTTGTTGGCGGAAGCATGTAAAATCAGAATACATGCGAATGAGACAGCTCAAGAGGTTCAGACGAGCTGATGAAGTAAAGATTATGTTTAGTTCCAATCGTCAGAAAATTATGGAAAGAACTGAAATCTTAAACCAAGAATGGAAGCAGCGAAGGATACAGCCTGTGCACATCATGACTTCTGTGAGCTCATTGCGCAGGACTAGGGAGTGTTCAGTGCCCAGTGATTTGGATTTTCCAACACAAGTCATTCCATTAAAGACCCTGAATGCAGTTGCTTCCGTGCCCATAATGTATTCGTGGTCTCCTCTGCAACAGAATTTTATGGTGGAAGATGAAACTGTTTTACATAATATTCCTTATATGGGGGATGAAGTTTTAGACCAGGATGGTACTTTTATTGAAGAACTAATAAAAAATTATGATGGAAAAGTACATGGAGATAGAGAATGTGGATTTATAAACGATGAAATATTTGTGGAGTTGGTGAATGCTCTTGGTCAATACAATGATGATGATGATGACGATGATGGAGATGACCCTGATGAAAGAAAAGAGAAACAGAAAGATCTAGAGGATAGTCAGGATGATAAAGAAAGTCGCCCACCTCGGAAATTTCCTTCTGATAAAATTTTTGAAGCCATTTCCTCTATGTTTCCAGATAAGGGTACAGCAGAAGAGCTAAAAGAAAAATACAAAGAGCTGACAGAGCAGCAGCTCCCAAGTGCACTTCCTCCTGAATGTACCCCCAACATAGATGGACCAAATGCTAAGTCTGTTCAGAGGGAGCAAAGCTTGCATTCATTTCATACGCTGTTCTGTCGGCGATGTTTTAAGTATGACTGCTTCCTACATCCCTTCCATGCAACCCCCAATACATACAAGCGGAAGAACACAGAAACTGCTCTGGACAACAAACCCTGTGGACCACAGTGTTATCAGCATTTGGAAGGGGCAAAGGAATTTGCAGCTGCCCTCACTGCAGAGCGGGTCAAGACACCACCCAAGCGTTCTGGGGGCCACAGAAGAGGGCAGCTTCCAAATAACAGCAGCCGACCCAGCACCCCCACCATCAATGTGCTGGAGTCAAAGGATACAGACAGTGACAGAGAAGCAGGGATGGAAACTGGCGGAGAGAACAATGATAAAGAAGAAGAAGAAAGATGAAACTTCCAGCTCTTCCGAAGCAAATTCTCGTTGTCAAACACCAGTCAAGATGAAACCAAATACGGAGCCTCCAGAGAACGTGGAGTGGAGTGGGGCCGAAGCCTCCATGTTCAGAGTCCTCATTGGCACTTACTATGATAACTTCTGTGCCATTGCTAGGTTAATTGGGACCAAGACCTGCAGACAGGTGTACGAATTTAGAGTCAAAGAGTCCAGTATCATTGCACCCGCTCCGGCTGAAGACGTGGATACACCTCCAAGAAAGAAGAAGAGGAAACACCGGTTGTGGGCTGCACACTGCAGAAAGATACAGCTGAAAAAGGACGGCTCCTCTAACCATGTTTACAACTATCAACCCTGTGACCATCCACGGCAGCCTTGTGACAGTTTGTGCCCTTGTGTGATAGCACAAAATTTTTGTGAAAAGTTTTGTCAATGTAGTTCAGAGTGTCAAAACTGCTTTCCTGGATGTCGATGCAAAGCACAGTGCAACACCAAGCAGTGCCCGTGCTACCTGGCTGTCCGAGAATGTGACCTCTGTCTCACATGTGGAGCTGCTGACCATTGGGATAGTAAAAATGTGTCCTGCAAGAACTGTAGTATTCAGAGGGGGTCAAAAAAGCATTTATTGCTGGCACCATCTGATGTGGCAGGCTGGGGGATTTTTATCAAAGATCCTGTACAGAAAAATGAATTCATCTCGGAATACTGCGGAGAGATCATTTCTCAAGATGAAGCAGACAGGAGAGGGAAAGTGTATGATAAATATATGTGCAGCTTTCTGTTCAACCTGAACAATGATTTTGTGGTGGATGCAACCCGAAAGGGTAACAAAATTCGTTTTGCAAATCATTCAGTAAATCCAAACTGCTATGCAAAAGTTATGATGGTTAACGGTGACCACAGGATAGGCATCTTTGCGAAGAGAGCCATCCAAACTGGTGAAGAGCTGTTTTTTGACTACAGATACAGCCAGGCTGATACCCTGAAGTATGTGGGTATCGAAAGAGAAATGGAAATCCTTGACATCCGCTACCTCCTCCCTCTCCTCTGAAACAGCTGCCTTAGCTTCAGGAACCTCGAGTACTGTGGGCAATTTAGAAAACGAAAATGCAGTTTGAAATTCTGAATCTGCAAAGTACTGTAACAATAATTTATAGTAGTGAGTTTAAAAATCAACTTTTTATTGCCTTTTCACCAACTGCAAAAGTGTTTTTTTGTACCAGTGAATTTTTGCAATAATGCAGTATGGTACATTTTTCATCTTTGAATAAAGAATACTTGAACTTCAAAAAAAAAAAAAAAAAGACCTGAAAGAGCTATTGAGAGAGTTGAAAACTGCAGTCCAGCTGCTCTGGCTATTAAAGCAGCATGGTCTTTCTGTCATAACACCGCAGTCCATGATGATATTAGAGACTAGAAGCGCAAAACCAACACTAAGCCCAGTTGCTTGCTGGTGTTATTTCATCACTTACAATGCTCATCTATTTTACGTTTCATAGTAGTGCTTTATTACTGATTAAACTTGACTTAAGGACCACTTGAGCATTTTATAGTGCTTACAGTTTTTTGGGTTTTTTGTTTGTTTGTATTTTGGGATAGAGTCTCACTCTAACCCAGGCTGTCCTGGAATTAATTCACTGTGCAGTCTCAGGATGGGCTTATAGTATTTTTATAATGCTTGCATTATTTCAACATACAGAAAAAAATATTGCTCTTGTATTTATTAATTTTTATTTCATTTATTTATTTATTTATTTTGTTTTTTTTGAGGTAGGCTCTCACTCTAGTCCAGGCTGTCCTGGAATTCACTCTGTAGTCTCAGGGTAGCCTCAAACTCATGGTGATTCTCCTATCTCTGCCTCCCTAGTGCTGGGAGTAAAGGCATGACCCACCACATCCATCTTACATTTCTCTTTTAATAACGTTTAGTCTCTTCATTTGAAGTGGGATTTCCCCAGGATCCATGCTTCCATGTCAAGTGCCAAGGGGAAAATGTAAGCTGTACCCTTTTTCAGAACTTGACTGACGCCAAGCATGATAGCACACACCTTTAATCCCAGCATTCGGGAGGCAGAGCTAGAAGCATTACTATGAGTTGGAGGCCGGTCTGGGACTACAAAGTGAGTTCCAGGTCAGCTGTGGGCTAAAGTGAAACCCTATCTGGAAAAAACTGAAAACAGGGCTGAAGGGACGGCTTAGTGATTAAGGTGCTTGCCTGCAAAGCCAAAGGACACAGGTTCAATTCCCCAGGACCCACGTTAGCCAGATGAACAAGGGGGTGCACGCATCTGGAGTTTGTTTGCAGTGGCTGGAAGCCCTGGCGCGCTGATTCTCTCTTCCTCTCTTTCTCTGTCAAATAAATAAATAAATAAAATATTTTTAAAAAAGAAAAGAAAAACTGAAAACAAACCAACAAAACATGACAGTCTGTGCCTCCTCTGCCATTTCTTTCTCATTAACTTGTTTGGCTTGGGTGTTTGCTCTGAAGATATTTACAGCTTTATGAAAGAAGACAATACACTGACCTTGGCTCCCTATGATGCCTGCTGGAATGCCTGTCGAGGAGACAATTGGGAAAACCTGTCCAGATCCCAGGTGCGCTGCTATGTCCACATCATGAAAGAGGGGCTCTGCTCTCGAGTGAACACATTGGGACTCTACATGGAAGCAAACAGACAGGTGAGAAGATGGGTTTAGAAGAAGCAGCATGGAGCTTATGCTTAATAACAGACTGTCTTATGTCTTTATCAGGTACATAGTGACTTGTTCATAAATAATCCTTCTTACTCCCAAGGCTGGGCAAGACCTAGAATATGAAGAGACCATTTGGGTAAAACAACAAGGAAAGTAGAAGGCCTGGTCTCCTTGGTGTCTCCAAGTAAAGGCTAAGATCTATACGAAGGCTAACTTCTGACCTCTAGGTGCAGCAACTTATTCCTATTTTGTTTAGCATAGGACTATACTTACTTCATAAACAAACAAATAAAACTACACTTAGTGGCATATACCTCTAATCCCAAACCTCAGGAGGCTGCAAATTAGAGGCCAGTCTGAACCACATACCAAATTCCAAGCCAGCCTGGGCTATTCTAAGTAAAAAAAAAAAAAAAAAAACAAAAAACTAAACAGCTGGGCATGGTGTCTCAAACCTGTAATCCCAGCACTTGGGAGGAAACTGGGGCAGGAGAATTTTGAGTTGGAGTCCAGTCTGAGCTACATAGCTGTCTCAGGGAGGGGAAAAGGCAGGTAAATACTGTGTAATCATTTGTTTGATGAAGTAAGCATAGACACACAGAGGAGACTTTCTCAAGAAGGTAAAGAAACTGGTCTGAGAATTTAGCTCAGTTGGTCAAGTGCTTCCTATTATGCACAAAGCCCTTCATAAACCTGGTATGATAGTGTATGCTTGAAGTAGAGGCAGGAGTTCAAAATTAACCTCAGGTACCTGAGATGGGGATGGGGAACAGAAGATAGAGCCTATGAGAGAATTATCTGGAACCAGCACCCAAGAAGAACCATCCTTTTCCTTCTATACCTAAAAGTTGTGATATAAAGAGTGAATAGAAAAAGTACTACTTTCTAGCCAGGCATGGTGGCGCACGCCTTTAGTCCCAGCACTCGGGAGGCAGAGGTAGGAGAATCGCCATGAATTCAAGGCCACCCTGAGACTACAGAGTTAATTCCAGGTCAACCTGGACCAGAGTGAGACCCTACTTCGAAAAACAAAAAAAGAAGAAGGAAAGGAAGAAAGAAAGAAAGAAAGAAAGAAAGAAAGAAGAAGAAGGAAGGAAGGAAGGAAGGAAGGAAGGAAGGAAGGAAGGAAGGAAGGAAGAAAGAAAGAGAGAGAGAGAGAGAAAGTACTACGTTCATAGGTAAGCCAGAGTTTAGTGAAGGAAGTAGGTAGAGAGGGTAGCAGTTAAGAGACTGAGGGTTTAGCAGAGCTATTTATTGTATTATGCAGAGGGGGGAGGGATGATGAAACCAGTAAATGAAATACTTATTAGCATTGAGGTGGGAATAGCATAGATAATCATGGGCACTATAACTAAAGTGGCACTTAAGGATAATTGGGAAGATTGGCATTGACATTGTTCCTTATAGAACTTTGGAAACTGTTACTGGGAAGTACAGACTTGGGTAGGGTAAGGTGAAGAATGTTATAAAAGATACTGAGATTTTGCTAATGAAACCTGGCTCTGGAATGTTCAGGACCCATACCAGGTAATGAGTGTAGCTTCGTTCAGTCCCAGACCTTAAGCCGGATTGGATATAAACCCAAGAAGATCCCAAAGCAGAGTACTATGAGAAAGCACAGTGTATCCCATGTTTACTCAGGACTAGAGTCTGTCATTCTGGTGTGGAAGCAGGTTTACGGATAGACTGAGGCTGGAAGAGTTTCTCTGAAGTGTGAGCAGGGCCTTGCAGTTGACAGGCCCACAGGACCTTGGTTGGTATGTCATAGAGGAGATCTCTTAGCTGGAACTGAGAGATTAATATTCACATGTTAGTGTAACCAATGCTGGCAAAGCCTGTCATCTAGTGTTGTACCACACACAATGGTCTTGACAGTGTTATTTATGATGGAGAATCACAGATGTATACTCTGTGCTTTCCTGATAGGCCATAAGCAGATTCCTTCAAATCTTAAGCCTGTTTTTCAGTTCTGATCTGAGAAGAGCATGTGAACTTCCTTTCATATTTTCCTTGGGCTAATAAAGGACATGTATTTATTCTCAGGATCTTCTCTGGTTGTGGAATTTGTCTAACATTACTCCTGTTTTCACCTGGCTATAGTAATCCAGGAGGCAAGCCAGAATTTAAAATGACAGACTGGCACTACGCATGGTATTCCTTGCCCCCAACTGGCCTCCTTTCCCTTGAAGGATTATAGGCATATCTTAAAGCTGATTTCATCAGGAGATAAGGCCATCTAAAAGCTGCTGTGTAAACAGTCTTGGTCCTAGAGGAACTAAAGCAACCTCCTTTTCCTCACCAGGCACAAAGCTATGGTTAAGAATTCCCCACATTCCTAACTGGACTTTGGGTTCTACCCAAGGTGTTTATCTGGTCCTTACTAGCCAAATTTCGTTCCTCAAGGTTCCCAAGTTGCTGTCTGTTCTTTGTCCTGAAGAAGCAACAGTGAATTCATCAGCCCAGATTGTCAGCAAACACTTGGTAAGTGCTAGCTAATATAAACAGGATAGGGATAGGGCATTTGTTTTGTGTGGGGGCACTGGGACTTATCCTTGAGAATCTGGATTGGAACCCATGAACGCTGAACCACCTTAGCCCCAAGGAAATCCCACCAATTTTGTGTGTGTGTGTGTGTGTGTATTTTTGAAGTAGGGTCTCTCTCTCTAGCCCAGGCTGACCTAGATTTTACTATGTAGTCTCAGGGTCACCTCAAACTTATGGTGATCTTCCTACCTCTACCTCCCAAGTGCTGGGATTAAAGGCATGTGCCACCACACCCAGCTGGTGAAAGAAAGAGAGAGAGAAGGAAGGAAAGGGAAGAGAAGAGGAGAGGAGAGGAGAGGAGAGGAGAGGAGAGGAGAGGAGAGGAGAGGAGAGGAGAGGAGAGGAGAGGAGAGGAGAGGAGAGGAGAGGAGAGGAGAGGAGAGGAGAGGGAGAGGAGAAGGAAGGGGCCTGAAGATGTACCTCAGTGGTAAAGTACTAGCCTAGTAGATATGAAGTCCTGGGCTCCAATTTCCAGTACCCCCCCCCAAAAAAAGAAAAAGCATACAAGTGCTTGAGTGTGCCTCTGTCTTTGTTTAGGGGACTAACTGTGCATCACTGAAGGCTGGAAGTTGGTCTCAGAGGTTGGGCCCTCTTGGTGAAGTGTTTCTATAAGAGATCTCATTAGTGCTTGGGAGATGGATCAGTGGTTAAAAGTGCTTGCTTGCTAAGCCTGCTCGCCTGGTTCCATTCCCACATAAAGCCAGATGCACAAGGTAGGCATGCATCTGGAATTTGTTTGCAGTGGCTAGGAGGCCCTGGCATGCCAGTTTTCTATCTGCCTCTTTCTCTCTCTCAAATAAATAAGTAAATATTTTTAAAAAAAGAAAAAAGATTTCATTAGGATGGAAGAGATGGCTTAGTGGTTAAGGTGTTTGTCTGTGAAGCCTAAGGACCCCTGTTCTGTTCTCCAGGATCCATGTAAGCCAGATGCACAAAGGGGCACATTCATCTGGAGTTCATTTGTAGTGGCTGGAGGCCCTGGCATGCCCATTCTCTCCCTCCCACCCCCCTCTCTCTTTCTCAAATAAATAAATAAAATATATTTTTTAAAAAGATCTCATTAGACACCAACTCAAAGGATATGGGGTGATTTATAGTTGGGTGAGGTGAATAGACAAGGTTTTCTGTTTGCCTTTTGCAGGTTGGAGTTGACAGCCTCATTGGGCCAGATACACAAGTTGGAGAGAAGTCATCCATTAAGCGCTCAGTCATTGGGTCATCCTGTCTCATTAGAGATAGAGCGACAATTAACAATTGCCTTCTCATGAACTCAGTCACTGTAGAAGAAGGGTATGTCTCTTTTTGTGTATACTTGCTCACCTTGGGGAAGGGAAGAAAGAGAAAAGAAAGAAGCACAGCACCTAGGCCCTTCCATAATGGTCTGAACTCTTAGAGCATTCTCATACTTATGACTGTTATCCTAGGAAAAACTGCCTTCTTTTGTCTGGGAATCCTCTTGATGAGGATGGACAAAGAAAAGGGGACCCATAAGATGGCTTAGCAGTTAAAGGTACTTGCTTGTAAAGTTGGTGGCCTGGGTTTGATTCCCTAGTACCTGTGTAAAGCTAGATGGATAAAATGGTGCATACATTTATAATTCGTTTGCAAGGGCAAATGTGCCCTTTCTCTCTCTCTCCCTCTCCCTCTCCCTCTCCCTCTCCCTCTCCCTCTCCCTCTCCCTCTCCCTCTCCCTCTCCCTCTCCCTCTCCCTCTCCCTCTCCCTCTCCCTCTCCCTCTCCCTCTCCCTCTCCCTCTCCCTCTCCCTCTCCCTCTCCCTCTCCCTCTCCCTCTCCCTCTCCCTCTCCCTCTCCCTCTCCCTCTCCCTCTCCCTCTCCCTCTCCCTCTCCCTCTCCCTCTCCCTCTCCCTCTCCCTCTCCCTCCCTCTCCCTCTCCCTCTCCCTCTCCCTCTCCCTCTCCCTCTCCCTCTCTCTCTCCCTCTCTCTCTCTGTGTGTGTGTGTGTGTGTGTGTGTGTGTGTGTGTGTGTGTGTGAATCTCTTCAAAATATTTTACTTTTTTTTTTGGTTTTTTTTTTTGGTTTTTGTTGTTATTTTGAGCTAGGGTCTCATCACTCTAGCCTAAGCTGACCTAGAATTCACTTTGAAGTCTCAGGGTGACTTCAAACTCATGGCGATCCTCCTGAGTGCTGGAATTAAAGGCATGCACCACCACGCCTGGCACAAATATTTTTAAAATATTTTTATTTTGTTTATTTGCAAGTAGAGAGAGAGAGAGAGAGAAGAGAGACAAAGAATGAGCATGCCAGGACCTCCAGCCACTGCAAATGAATGCTAGGTGCATGCATCATTTGGTGCATCTGGCTTTATATGGGTTCTGAGGAATCAAACTGAGGCAGTCAGGCTTTGCAAACAAGTCTTTCACCGCTAATCCATCTCTCCAGGCAGTTTAAATGATTTTATGTGTGCTTGCTATCTTCTCTAATATAGAAATCTCTGCTGCAATAAATCTCATTAGGACATTTGCTCTGGTTTATTTTGCAAAAGAAAATAACACAAGCTGTTTCTAGCCCAATCCAAGCAAGGCTATTTTCACCCTCATAAACCAGACCTCACATCCCATTACTGCATTCAGGTCTCTCAACTCTGACAGAATAGTCCATCAAGCTGTACTTACAGGTCTGCAAGGCACAGACTCAAGGGGACACTCCATAATGGCAGGGGGAAATGATGGCATGAGCAGAGGGTGGACATCACCTCCTGGCCAACATCAGGTGGACAACAGGAACAGGAGAGTGTGCCAAACACTGATAAGGGGAAACTGGCTATAATACCCATAAGCCACAGCAATACACTGCCTCCAGGAGGCATTAGTTCCCAAATCTCTATCAGCTGGGAACCTAGCATTCAGAACACCTAAGTTTATAGGGGATACCTGAATCAAACCACCACACATGGGTAGTAGGGAATCAATCAAACCTATAATAGTAGGCTTTGTAAGCAAGTGCCTTCAACCCCTGAGTCATCTCTCCAGCCCAAAATTTGTTGTTTTTTTTTTTTTTTTTTTTTTTTTGAGAGAGAGAGAGAAAGAGTCAGAGAGATAATGGGGTGTGCCAGGGCCTCCAGCCACTGCAAACAAATTCCAGACACATGCACCACCTTGTGCATCTGGCTTATGTGGGTCCTGGGGAATCGAACTTAGGTCCTTTGGCTTTGCAGGCAAATGCCTTAACTGCTAAGCCATCTCTCCAGCCCTGAATCTGGTCTCTTCATAGTGTCTTGAATATCTTAAAATTCCTTCTCATACTTTTTTTTTTTTAACTGAGTTAGTTTACTATGTAATTTCAGAGTGACCTCAAACAGCATTCTTCATACCTTATACCTCAGCTTCCTGAGTGCTGGGATTAAAGGCATGCACCACCATACCCAGCTTTTTGAGCACTCAGCCACCCCCCCCCCCGGCTTTTTTTTTTTTTTTGAGGTAGGGTCTCACTCTATCCCAAGCTGACCTGGAATTCACTCTGTAGCCTCAGGGTGGCCTCAAACTCAGAGTGGTCCTCCTACTTCAACCTTCCAAGTGCTGGGATTAAAGTCACATACCACCACCCCTGATGCAGGTACCTTTAACCACTGAACCAACTCTTCAGTCTAGCTATTATTCTATCTATCTGTCTGTCTGTCCATTTATTTATTTAAGAGAGAATGGATGTGCCAAGGCCTTCAGCTACTGCAAACCAACTCCAGATGCATGCACCACCTTGTGCCTCTGGCTTACATGGGTACTAGAGAATTGAACCTGGGTCCTTAGGCTTCACAGGCAAGCGCCTTAACCACTAAGCCATTTCTCCAGCCCTGGCTATTATTTTTTGAGTCAGGGTGTCATATAGCCCAGGCGGCCTTTGTGTATGTCCAGCTAATCTATGTATGATGTATGTATATATGTATGTGAGAGAGGCAGAGAAAGAGTGAGTATAGGCCCTCATACATTCTTAATTTATCTTCCTCCTTGTTGAAATGTTCCAAATCCTCCACCTTAACTTCATGCTCTTCTCCTTGATGCATCCTATTGTTGAGACTTTCTGTGGAGTTTTGTTTGTTTGGTTTTAATTTTTTTGTTTATTTTTATTTGTTCATTTAAGAGTGATAGAGAAAGAGGCAAAGAGAGAGACTGAGAGAGAATGGGTGCACCAGGGCTTCCAGCCACTGCAAACGAACTCCAGATGCATGCACCCCTTGTGCATCTGGCTAACATGGGTCCTGGGGAAGCTAGTCTCAAACCGGGGTCTTTAGGTTTCACAGGCAAGTGCTCAACCACTAAGCCATCTCTCCATCCCTGTTTGTTTTTTAAGGTAGGGTCTTACTCTAGCCCAGGCTAACATGGAATTCACTATGTAGTCTCAAGGTGTCCTGAAACTCATGGCAATCCTTCTACCTCTACCTCCCAAGTGCTGGGATTAAAGGCATGCACCACCACACCTGGCTAGTTTTTTGTTTCATTTTGTTGTTGTTTTTGAAGTAGAGTCTCACTCTAACCCAGGCTGACCTGGAATTCACTCTGTATTCTCAGGGTGGCCTTGAACTCACAGCGATCCTCCTACCTCCGCCTCCTGAGTGCTGGGATTAAAGGCGTGCACCACCATGCCCGGCTTCTGGCTGGTTGTTGTTTATTTGACTTAACTGTTTTTCATTTCTAGTATTCTGTGTTCTTATTCGTATCTTGCTCCAACCTTCCTATTTTGTTTAGTTGTTTTCCTGTATTCTCATGGGATTCCTTTAGGAGTTTGTTTTCTTCTTTGAACATAGTGCCCTTCTTTTGCATTCTCAGTCTGGTATACCATCTTAGTCAGTCTCACTGGAGGTCATTACTGTTGGGATTCATGATTTTAGGAGAGATTTTGTTGCCTTGATTGTTTTTTAATTTTTTTGTTTATTTTTATTTATTTGAGAGCAACAGACACAGAGAGAAAGAGGCAGATAGAGAGAGACAGAGAATGGGTGCGCCAGGGCCTCCAGCCACTGCAAACGAACTCCAGATGTGTGCGCCCCCTTGTGCATCTGGCTAATGTGGGTCCTGGGGAATCAAGTCTCGAACCAGGGCCCTTAGGCTTTTCAGGCAAGCACTTAACCGCTAAGCCATCTCTCCAGCCCTGTTGCCTTGATTTTTTGTGTTTGCCTCATATATTGTTGTACTGGGATTTTCATATCTCAAGTTATTTCATTGTTTGGACTTTCCTTGTTTTATCAGGAGTATGATTAGACATATAGGTCTGACAGTTAAATCTAAAAGATAGGAACTCAAGGTGCCAGGCAAGAGTAGTCTCTATATCACTCTCAGAATTGGATACTAATACCCAGAGGGACCCAAGCCTGTGGGTATGCCTGTTACATGAATGTCCCAGGAGTGAACTAGCCACAATGTTCTTTTTTTTTTTTTTTTTTTTTTTTGATTTTTCGACATAGGATCTCCCTTTAACTCAGGCTGACTTGGAATTCACTGTAGAGTCTCAGGTGGTCTCAAACTCATGGCAATCCTCCTACCTCTGCCTCCCAAGTGCTGAGATTAAAGGCATGCGCCACCATGCCCAGCTTGCAATGTTCCTTTTGACTTCAGTAATTGCTGATGGGTATATAAGTTTCTTTTTTTTTAAATATTTATTGGAGAAAGAGAGAAAGAAACAAATGGGCATGCTAGGGCCTTTAGATACCACAAACGAACTCCAAATACACATACCACTTTGTGCATATGGCTTTACATGGGCACTGGGGAATCGAACCCAGGTCCTTAGGCTTTTCAGACAAATGCCTTAACCACAGAGCCATCTCTGCAGTCCTTGAGTGAGTTTATATCTTACCTATATTAATTTGTCCAGTTGCTGTTTTGAAGAAAGCATAATGTTAGATGATCTCCAAAGGTGGCTGTCTGGGGAAATAGCAAAAAGATTTATAAAGCTGCTGCTGCTTTTCCAACTAAAAAAGTTAATATAGGCTGGGCATGATGACACACACCTTTAATTCCAGCACTCAAGAGGCAGAGCTAGGAGGATCACTATGAGTTCGAGGCCACCCTTAGATTGCACAGTGAATTCCAGGTCAGCCTGGGCTAGAGTGAGACCCTACCTTGAAAAACCAAAAAAAAAAAAAGTTAATATAAAGCTGTTGATAGGGCTGGAGAGATGCCTCAACGGTTAAGGCACTTGCCTGTGAAGCCTAAGGACCCAAGTTCAGTTGCCTAATACCCACATAAGCCCAATGCATGAGGTGGTGTATGTGTCTGGAGTTCATTTGCAGTGGCTAGAGGCCCTAGTATGCATGTTGTCTCTCTCATCTGCCTCTTTCTCTGTCTCTCAAATAAATAAGTAAATAAATAAAATATTTTTTTAAAAAAGCTGTTGGTGGTCTGGAGAGATAGCTAGCAGTTAAGGCATTTGCCTGTAAAGCCAAAGGATCCCGGTTCAATTCTCCAGGACCCATGTAAGCCAGATGCACAAAGGGGCGCATGCATCTGGAGTTCATTTGCAGTGGCTGGAGGCCTTGGTGCACCCATCCTCTCTCTCTGCCTCTTTCTCTCTCTCAAATAAATACTAATATATATATTTTTATATTTATAATATATATATTATTTATATTAGTATATACTAATATATACATATATATATATATATTTTTTTTTTTTAAGCTGTTAGTAACTGGCTATGGTGGCACAGACCCTTAATCCTAGCACTCAGGAAGCAGAGGTAGAAAGATAGCAGTGAGTCTGAGGCCAGTCTGAGACTACATAGTGAATTCCATGTCAGCTTAAACTAGACTGAGACCCTACCTTGAAAAAAAAATACTAAAAGAAGAGAGGAAGAAAGAAAACTGTAAGTAGCCCACACCAGGTTAATGGTTAGGAAGGCTATGGGAGATTACCCAAGTCTCCAAATTAACATGATAAGATCAGACATTTTGCTTGCCACATTAACTTTTCCCCATGATTTTGGGGTCACTTAGTTTTAATTTATGGTGGTACATTTAAGAAAGGTAATTAGTGCAGGTGGCCCTATGGAGGTTTACAGTTGAGACACCACTGCCTTGAATCACTACTTCCTCCTTGATGGTGTTAAAATGTGAAGGCTGGGCGTGGTGGCACATGCCTGTAATCCCAGCACTGAGGCAGAGTTAAAAGGATCATCATGAGTTTGAGGCCACCCTGAGACTACATGGTGAATTCCAGGTCAACCTGAGCTCCAGTGAGACCCTACCTGGTGGGGCAGGGGGACGAGGTGTGAAGTCAATTGTCTGTTTCTGCAACAAGAAAGTGACTGATACAAACCTCCAAACTATATTTTCAATATTGAACCTATGTTTTACCAGTTTGCAATCTTAATAAACCCTTAATGCATGTAAAAATGGAAGGTGGGAGGGAGGGGCCCATGCCTTTAATCCCAGCACTGGGGAGGCAGAGGTAGGAGGATTGCTGTGAGTTCGAGGCCACCCTGAGACTACAGAGTGAAATCCAGGTCAGCCTGAGTGAGACCTCCTTACCTTGGGGAAAAAAAAAAAAAAAAAAAAAAAAAAAAAATATATATATATATATATATATATATATATATATAATGAGAGAAAGAGACAGATATAGAGAGAATGTGCATGCTATAATCTCTAACTTCTGCAAACTCCAAAAACATGCACCACCTTGTACATCTGGCTTACGTGGGTACTGGGTAATCAAACCTGGTTTTTAGGCTTCACAAGCAAGGTCCTTAACAGCTAAGCCATGTCTCCAACCCAAACATATGTGCTTTTTTGTAGTAATAAGGATTAAATCCAAGGTTTTACACATGCTAGGCAAGAGTTCTACCTCTAAGCTATATCCCCAGTACTTTGGGTGTGGGGGTTGCTATTGTTGTTGTTTTGAGGCATGGTCTCATATAGTGTTGTTTGGCCTTGAATTCACTGTGTAGCCAATGATGACTTTGAGCTCTTGTTTGTGTTTGTTTGGTTGGTTGGGTTTTTTAAGCTATAGCCCAGGCTGACCTGGAATTCACTGTATAGTCTCAGGCTGGCCCCTAACTCACAGTGATCCTCCTACCTCTGCCTCTGCTGGGATTAAAGGTGTCTGCCACCACACCTAGTTGACTTTGAGCTCTTCATCCTCCTCTTTGTTTTTTTTTTATAGATATTTATTTGAGAGAGAGAGAATGGATGTTCCAGGGGCCTCCAGCTGCCGCAAACAAACTCCAGACATGTGCACCTCCTTGTGTGCATGTGAAACATTGCACACTTGTGTTACTGTGCATTGGCTTAGTGGGGCCAGGAGATTCAAACATGAGTTCTTAGACTTCACAGGCAAGTGCCTTAATGGCTAAGCTCTCTCTCCAGCCCAGTCCTCCTTTTCTCCCTCCCAAGTGTTAGGGTTAGCAGGCATATTCCACCACACTCAGCTTTTCCTTTTCCACACTGTGTCTTTTCACTTGTAGCTCAACAGACTTTGTAAACAAGGGCCTTTAACTGCTGAGCCATTTTGCCAGCATGCCAGACAAATTTTTAAAGTCAGGATAAGACAATTTGATGGCACCCTTATTTCCTCAGTCAGTCTTCTTTGTCAAGTAATGTGCCATTGCATAGTACAGAGTGCTACACCTAGCCAAAGAAGCACAGTTGTTCTGCAGCTGGGGTGCTGGCTCCACGGGTGACGCACTTGCCATGGCTTGTGCATCTGGAGTTTGTTTGCAGTGGCTAGAGGCCCTGGCATGTGCACGTGTGCTCTCTCTTCTCAAAAAAATAAATAAAATATTTATTTTTTCCTTTTTATTGACAGTTGCCATCCTTAAAGAAAGTAAACCATGATAATTCCTTCCCTCACTTTCCTTTTCACAGATCTACACTCCATCATATCACCCCCCCTCCATTAGTTTCTTTTAGTTTGATGTCATCATCTTTTCCTCCTATTTTGAGGGTCTTATGAAAATAGTGCTAGGCACTGTGAGGTCATGGATACAAGGTCAATTTCTGTCTAGTTGATGGGATTGTAAGCAGTCCTACCCTTCCTTCAATTCTTACATTCTTTCTGCCACCTATTCCACATGGACCCTGAGCCTTGGAAGGTGTGATAAGAGATGTTTAGTGCGGAACATTCCTTCATCACGTCTTCTCAACACTATGGTGCCTTTTGGGTCATCCCAGTGGTCACCACCATTTGAAAAGAGAAGCTTCTCTAACCAAAAGTAGAGTAACATTAATATATGGGTGTGAATATTAAGCAAAGTGCTTACAGGGCAGTTTGGTGAGCAAAACATATGCATGTAGCCAGACAAGAGCAGGCATTACACTCCTAATGCTCATGACCTCCCCCACCATAGGCTTTTGAGTAGGTTTTCAGTACCAGGCATGTATTCCTTCCCATGGAATAAGCCTCCAGTCCAATTAGAGAGCATTTGGTTTCCCCCATATCACACATACCACTATTGCTCCCATTGGCTCGCTTGGCCTGGCTAGCCAAACTTGAGATTTACAGTGTCTGCTGTTTTCACCACTGATGGCTTCTGTCTCCCATAGGGCTTCATGTAGTGCAGCTGTTTCCAACTTCCTGTCAGCTGGTCTACCAAGAGAAGGTTTTTAGCTCAGCCCCAGTTTGATTTCTCAGTGACCTTGCAGCCCCAGTATGTGGAGTCTTCAGCAGTAGGGTCTTCTCATCTATTCCTGGTGGGAAACCAAGAGCCTTGGCAATAGCCTGTAATAACTTGGGGGCATCAAGAATCTCCCTGGCCAACAACTTACTGGAAGATAATTCTATCCCTGGCACTGAAATTTTTCTAGTCTATGGCTTTAGGGTGTGCCATTATCAAAAAAAAAAAAAAAGTTTATCATGTGCCTAATTCACAATATCCTGGATTTTGATTACCCCTCACCCACATTCCTTTTACTCAGTCTCTTTCTCTGACCTCCTTAGGCCATTCTATCTGCAGTAATCTGTCCATCTACTTATATATATACAGTAACATCCCCTTAAGGCCACCCCTCTCCTTCCTCCCTTATAGGCTTTTTCTAGTTTACTGGCCTCTGCTACCAAGTTTTACTTCAACTCACACACAGGTCTGAACATTTGTAATGAGGTTCCACATATAAGAGAAAACATGCGACTTTTGTTTTTTTGTTTGTTTTTAAGTGCTGGGTAATCCAACTCTGAATCAGACCCTCATGCTTGCACAACATTTACTTATTTATTTGAGAGAATATGAATATGGGTGCACCAGGTCCAACAGCTGCTGCAAATGAACTCCAGACACATGTGCCATCTTGTGCAACTGACTTACATGAGTTCTGGGGAATCAAACCTGGGTTCTTTGATTTTGCAGGCAAATGACTTACCTGCTAAGCCATCTCTGTAGTCCCTGAACTTTCTTGATTGAAGAGAGCTGTGCTGGGGCTAGGACTACAGTTCAGTTGACAGAGTACCTGCATAGAGCACTGGGTCCAGTTCCTAGCACTACTAAACCAGGCATGGTGACATGACTATAATCCTAGCACCAAGGGTCATTCTCGGCTACAGAGGGAGTTGGAAGCTAGCCTATGCTACAGAAGATGCTGTCTAAGAAAAAAGTTGGGGGGAGGAAGCTTTATTGTGTTAGTTTCTTTCCTAAGTACCCCAAACCTTGCTATCACAAGTGATTCATAAAAACTGCAGTGATACTGGAGAGCATTTGATGTACGTCATCAGAAAAGAGCTTCATGGGCTGGAGCAATGGCTCAGAGGTTAAGGTGCTTGCTTACGAAGTATGATGGCTGGGTTCAATTCCCAGTAGCCACATAAAGCCACATGCACAAAGTTGAGCATGCATTTGGAATTCATTTGCAATAGCAGAGGATCTGGCACACCTATGCTCACTGACTCGCTCTCTCTCCCTCTCACTGTCTGCCTCTGTCTCAAATAAATAAATAAAAATATTTTAGAGCTAGAGAGATTGCTTAGCAGTTAAGGCGTTTGCCTGCAAAGCCAAAGGACCCAGGTTTATTTCCCTAGGACCCACGTAAGCCAGATGCACAAGGGGCACATGCGTCTGGAGTTTGTTTGCAGTGGCTAGAGGCCCTGGCATGCCCATTGTCAATGTGTCTGTCTCTCTTCTCTCCATCTCTCTTTGCTCACAAATAAATAAATAAAATTTTAAAAATAAATAGACATAAAAATGCTTTAAAAGGGCTGGAGAGATGGCTCAGCAGTTAAGGTGCTTGCCTGCAAAGTCTAATGACCAAGATTCCGTTCCCCAGTACCCACATAAAGCCAGATGTACAAAATGGTGCATGCATCTGGAGGTCATTTGCAGTGGCTTGAAGCCCTGGCAGACCCATTCTTTCTCTGTCTCTCTCTGCTTGCAAATAAATGGGAAAAAAAAAAAAAATATATATATATATATATATATATATATATATATATATATATTTGTTGTTGTTGTTGTTTATGTTGTTTTTTTTTGAAGTAGAGTCTCACTCTATCCCAGTCTAACCTGGAATTCACTGTGTAGTCTCAGGGTGGCCTCAAACTCTTGGTGATCCTCCTAACTCTCCTCTGCCTCCCAAGTGTTGTTTTTGTTTTTTTGTTTTTTTAATCATGGTAGGGTATTGCTCTAGCCCAGGCTGACCTAGAATGCAATATGTAGTCTCGAGCTAGCCTTGAACTCTACCTCTCCTGAGTGCTGGGATCAAGGATGTACCACCATGCCTAGCCAAAAAATATACTGTGGATGGTACCATCGTTAGCCTTCTCCCTGTCGTCCCCCCATGGGGATTATGGGTCTTGCATTGTAGGGATGGCCGTCAGTTATGGGGGAGAGGCAATGTCTCTGTGCATAATGACCCATCTTATGGCTCTAACAATCTTTCTGCCCCCTCTTCCACAAATTTCCCTGAGCCATGTTGGGTTCATTTTAGGTCTGTTTCAGTGACAAGGTCTTGGGACTCTCTGTCTCTCTGGATATCTGATTTGGTAGGAGTTGAGTGTTCTCTGTGTCTATCTCCTTCACCCTTGTGCTGATACCAGATTCACCAAGAAAGCAGCACTCTTGCTCATTTCCCCTCCAAGTCTATGGCTTCAGCTTGTGCCCTGGTGAGGTATGACGGGCTAATTCTCTCCCTCAGGTTCTGCGTCCATCTGAAAAAGAGAAGCAAATTCTCCAATAGAAAATGAGGTCAGTGCAAGATAAAGTTGTTACCCATTATTATTTTACAGAGAATTTTTTTCTGATTTTATTTATTTATTTGAGACAGAGAGAGGGAAAGAGAGAAATAGAGTAAGAATGGACATGCCAGGGTCTCTAGCCACTGCAAACAAACTCAAGACACATGCACCACCATGTGCATCTTTACAGAGAATTTAATAGGTGTAGGCCGTGTTGTAACCCACTATTGGTGGGAGCTTGATATTGGAGAGTGGACTCACTTTTGGATATGGTTCTGACTTTTCTCCCCGTTCCAGGTGTGGGTTCCGTTCCACTGAGCAGATCCGTTAGCCAAATCAAGAGCAGTTGATAATTCACTGTGTGCCACTATTGCACTTGTGTGAGCATCATGTCAGGTTGATTGCTGCTGAGTAGTTTAGACCACGAGTTGCTTAGACAAATGTTGGTCATTTTCCCCCAGTAGCTCATGTAACACCTTCTGGCATTAGACAAGCTAACTCTCTGGGGATTGACTCTTTTCCATTTTCTAGCCAGATCACTCTGTGTTCTACCCCAACAGCATATGGTGTCTTTGGCAGTAGGGTTTTACCATTAACCTTTGGTGGGTCATCAAGTACTCTGACAGAATTCTGTCTTCTTATGGGAAGCCTTGTAGATCTCTCTGATTGACAGCTCATTGTGGGTGATTACCTACATGCTGGAACTGGGTGTTACAGGTCAGTGCCAAGGGAAAAATATAGGTAATATAAAAGAAAGAGAGGGCTGGGAAAATGGCTTAGCAGTTAAGGCATTTGCCTGTAAAGCCTAAGGACCCTGGTTCAATTCCTTAGGACCCACGTAAGCCAGATGCATAAGGGGGCACATGCATCTGGGGTTCATTTGTAGTGGCTGGAGGCCCTGGTGTGCCCATTCTCTCTTTCTATCTACCTCTCTGTCTCAAATAAATAAATGAAGAAAAAGAGAGAGAGAGAGAGAGAGAGAGAGAGAAGAGAAAGAAGGGGGTGAGAAAACAAGAGAAGATTGAAGATAGCCTTTATCATCCCCTCTCCAAGGGATGATTCAGGTGTTCTCTCTAAGCACCTGATGAAGTTTCAACTTTTTAGTATGTCTTTCAAGATGTAGGATTTTTGTTTTTTGTTTTTCAAGGTAGGGTTTCACTCTAGCCCAGGCTGACCTGGAATTCACTTTGGAGTCTCAGCGTGGCCTCGAACTCCCGGCGATCCTCCTACCTCTACCTCCCAAGTGCTGGGATTAAAGGTGTGTGCTGCCACGCCTGGCTTAAGATGTAGGATTTTTTTTTTATATTTTATTTATTCATTTATTTATTTATTTATTTGTGACTGAGAGAAAGAAGCAGGGGTGAGGGGAGATAGACAGAGAGAGAATAGGCATGCCAGAGCCTCAAGCTGCTGCAAAAGAATTCCACATGCATATGCCATCTTGTGCATCTGGCTTACATGAGTCCTGGGAAATTGAACCTAGGTCCTTTGGCTTTGCAGGCAAGTGCCTTAACCATTAAGCCATCTGTCTAGCCCAAGATGTAGGATTTTTATGGTACCATTTCTATATCTTAGTTATCCATTCATCTAATGATAGACATCTGGGTTGATTCCAGCTCTTAGCTATTATGAATTGAGCAGCTATAACCATGGTTGAGCAAATATCTCTGAGCTGAGGTTTGAAGCTTTTAGGGTAAATGCCCAGTAAGGGAATAACTGGGTCTGTTGGTACCTCCATAGTCATCCTTTTTAGGAGTCTCCATATTGCTTTCCATAGTGGTTGTACCAGCTTACATTCCCACCAATAGTGAATGAGGGTTCCCATTTCTCCACAACCTCACCAGCAATTGTTATCATGAGATTTTTTTTTTTTTAAGCTAAGAACAGAAGCAAGCCCCCAACCAGCTTAATGTTTGCTATCCTTACTGGGGTAAGATAGAATCTCAAAGTTATTTTAATTTGCATTTCCCTAATGATTAGGGATGTTGAGCATTTAAGTGTGTGTTTGCCATTTGTATTTCTTCCTCTGAAAACTCCCTGTGTAGTTCTCTGACCCATCTTGTGAGTGGGTTGTTTGACTTTTTATGGTTTAGGTTTTTGAGTTCTTTGTAGATTCTAGAAATTAGATCTCTGTCTGACATATATCTGGCAAAAAATTTTCTCCTATTCTGTGGGTAATCTATTGGCTCTGCTTGTTGTATGTTTGTCTGTGGAAAACCTTTTCAGCTTCCTGAGATCCCAATGATTGAGTGATTGTTTAATTTCCTAAGCTACTGGGGTTTTGTTCAGGAAGTCTTTTCCCACTCCTATATCATGGAAAGTTCCTCCTATTTTGTTCTTCCAGTTGTAGCAGTTTCTGGTCTTATATGGAGGTCTTTGATCCATTTGGACGTGATTTTTGTGCATGGCAAAATGTGTGGATTGAGTTTCATTTTCCTGCATATGGTTATCCAGTTTGTCCAGCACTATTTGTTGAAGATGCTCTTTTTTCTGGTCTACATCGTTAGGGCCTTTGTCAAATAATCAAGTAGCTATAGTTACTTGACCCAAAGTCCGCGTCCTTGATTCTGTTCTATTGGTCTATAACCCAGTTTTTATGCCTGTACTATGTTATTTTTATTATAATGGCTTTGTTCTATATAGCTTTAGATCAAGTACAGTGATGCCTCCAGTGGTATTTCGTTGGCTGAGGATATGCTTGGTTTTGTTTTTTTTTTGTTTTGTTTTTTTTGTTGTTTTTTTTTTTGAGGTAGGGTCTCACTCTGGCTCAGGCTGACCTGGAATTCACTATGTAGTCTCAGGATGGCCTTGAACTCTTGGCGATCCTCCTACCTCTGCCTCCCGAGTGCTGGGATTAAAGGCGTGCGCCACCACGCCCGGCTTGAGGATATGCTTGGATATCCAAGGCCTTCTGCCATCCCATATGAATTTTGAGATCATTTTTTCTATCTCTGTGAAGAAAGATGTTAGAGTTTTTATTGGTATTGCATTAAATCTACATATTGCTTTTGGTAAGATTGCCATTTTCACAATGTTAATTCTGCCTATTCAGGAGCATGGGAGGTCTTTCCATTTTCTCAAGTCCTCCTCAATTTCTTTCTTGAGTGTTTTTATGTTTTCATTGTAAAGGTCTTTCACCTCCTTGGTTAATATTATTCCAAGGTTTTTTTTTTTTTTTTGATGCTATTGAAAATGGGACAGTGTCACTTATTTCTTTCTTTGTATCTTTGTCTTTTGCATATAGAAAGGCTACTGATTTTTGTGCATTGACTTTGTATCCTGCTACTTTACTGCAGGAGTTAATCACTTTTTAAGAGTTTTGAGATGGAAGTTTTTGGGTCACTTGTATATAAAATCATGTTGTCTGCAAATAGGGCTAACTTAACTTCTTCCTTTATCCCTTTAATTTCTTTCTCCTGTTTTATTGCTTGAGCTAGGACTTCCAGTACTATGTTGAAGAGCAGAGGTGTAGTGGACACCCCTGTCTTGTTCCTGATCTTAGTAGGAATTCCTTCAGTCTCTCCCCATTAATTATTATTTGGGCTTTAGGAGCTTTATATACTGCCTTTATTATGTTGAGATATAAACCGTCCATGCCTATTCTCTCCAATGTTTTATCATGAAGTGATGTTGTATTTTGTCAAAGGCCTTTTCTGCATCTATCAAAATGATCATGTGGTTTTTATGTTTAAGCTTATGTATGTGGTATATTACATTGACAGATTTCCATATGTTTAACTATGCCTGCATTCCTGGGATGAAGCTGACTTGACCAAGGTGGATAATGCTTTTAATGTGTTGTTGAATTCAGTTTGCAAGGATTTTGTTTAGGGTCTTTGCATCTAAGTTCATCAGGGAAATAGGTCTGTAGTTTTCTTGTGGCATTTCTGCCTAGTTTTTGGTATTAGGATGATACTAGTTTCATAGAAGGAGTTGGAGAGCTTTTCTTTTTTTTTTTTTTTTCATTTTTACTTATTTATTTATTTACTTGAGAGCGACAGACACAGAGAGAAAGACAGAGAGAGGGAGAGAGCGCCAGGGCTTCCAGCCTCTGCAAACGAACTCCAGACGCATGCGCCCCCTTGTGCATCTGGCTAATGTGGGACCTGGGGAACCGAGCCTCGAACCAGGGTCCTTAGGCTTCACAGGCAAGCGCTTAACCACTAAGCCATTTCTCCAGCCCAAGCTTTTCTTGTTCTCCGATTGTGTGGCTCAATTTGAGAAAAATTGGTTTTAGTTCTTCCATGAAGGTCTGATAGAATTCAGCTGAGAAGACATCTGGTCCTGGACTCTTCTTTTTAGGGAGGTTTTTGATTACCCTTTCAATCATGGTGCTTGTGATAGGTTTGTTTAGGAGATTAATTGCTTGAGGTTAGCTTTGGTAGGTGGTATGTGTCTAGGAATTTATCCAGTTCCTCCATATTAACCAGTTTTGTGGAGAAGAGGTTTTTGAAGTAAGTCCTGATGGTTCTCCCAATTTTACTTATGTCTGTTGTGATCTCTCCTTTTTCATTTCTAATTTTGTTAATTAAAGTTGTCTCTTTTTTTCTCTTGTTCAAATTGGCCTGGGGTTTATCAATCTTGTTTAATTTTTCAAAGAACTAACTCTTTGATCAATTTTCTTAATTGTTTTCTTAGTTTCCAATTCATTAATTTCTGCTCTTGTTTTAATAATTTCTTTCCATCTAGAGCTTTTTGGGTTGGATACTTCTTGTTTTTCCAATGCCTTTAGGTGGATGGTTAGGTTATTGATTTGGGATTTCTTTGGCTTTGTTACAAAGGCATTTAGTACAATGAATTTTCCTGAGGGCCGACTTCATTGTGTCTTATTGTCACTCATTTCTAGAAATTTTGCAGTTTTATTTTTTATTTTGCCCACTACCCATTTATTGTTTAAGAGTGTGTTGTTCAGTTTCTAGGAGTTGGTTCCTGGCGCTTCTTTTGTACTTAATTTCTTTTTTTTTTTTTTCCCCAGTTTTTCAAGGTAGGGTCTCACTCTAGCTCAGGCTGACCTGGAATACACTATGTTTTCTCAGGGTGGCCTCGAACTCATGGCAATATTCCTATCTCTGCCTCCCTAGTGCTAGAATTAAAGGCATGAGCTACCACGCCCAGCTTGTTCTTAATTTCTAATAGTACAGCATTGTGATCTGATATCACGCAGGAAATTATGTCAATCCTCCTAAATATATGGAGGCAGGCTTTATGACCCAGTATATGATCTATTTTAGAGAAGGTTCCATGGGCTGCTGAGAAGAATGTGTAATCTGTGGATTTTGGGTAGAATGTTCTGTAGATGTCCATTAGGTCTAATTGATCTGTGATGTTGTTGCACTCTCGTACTTCCCTGTTAATTTTCATTTGGATGATCAATCTATTGCTGATAGTGGAGTATTGAAGTCCCCAACTATGATGGTGTTGGTGTTTATTTCTGTTTTTTGTCAAGTAGGTTTTGTTTTAGGAATTGTGGTACACCTGTGTGTGGTGCATGAAGATTAATGATTATGATATCCTCTTGTTGGATTGTTCCCTTATAACTAAGAAGTGGCTTTCTTTGTCTTTTTTTTATTACTTTTGGTTTGAAGTCTATTTTATCCAATATAAGTATAGTTACACCTGTTACTTCTTATTTCCATTTGCTTGGAATATCCATGACCTCACAGTGCCTGACACTACCTACACAAGACCATCATAATAGTAAGAAAAAATCATGACATCAAAATAAAGGAGAAATGGATTGAGTGGGGGGGATATGATGGAGAGTGTAGTTTCAAAGGGGAAAGTCGGGGAGGGAGGGAATTACCATGGGATATTGTTTACAATTTTGGAAAGTGCCAATAAAAATAAATTTCAAGCCAGGTGTGATGGCACACACCTTTAATCCCAGCGCTCGGGAGGCAGAGGTAGGAGGATTGTCATGAGTTCGAGGCCACCCTGAGAATACAGAGTGAAATGCAGGTCAGCCTGAGCTAGAGTGAAACCCTACCTCAAAAAAACAAACAAACAAACAAAATAAAATAAAAATAAAAAATAAATTTCAAAAAACAAAAATAAAAACTGTATTTAAAGAAAAAGAAAAAAGGGCATAGAGATTGCTCAGCAGTTATGGTACTTGCCTACAAAGCCTTATGACCCGAGTTTGATTCCCTAGTACCCTTGTGGAGCCAGGTACACAAAGTGACACATTCATTGGGAATTCCTTTGCAGTGGCTAGAAGTCCATATAAAGCCAGGTGCACAAAGAAGCACATGAATCTGGAGTTCAGAGCTCATTTGCAGTGGCTGGAGATCCTGGCACATCTGTTCTGTCTCTCTTTTCTTTATATCTCTCTGCTTGCCAATAAATGCAAATATTAAAAAGGAAAAAAAGATTAAAAAAAACTTGGGCTGGGGATATAGCTTAGTGGCAAGTGATAAAGTGCTTGCCTCACATGTACAAGGTCCTGGGTTCAATCCCTAATACCACACACAAAATAAAGTAAATAAAATTTTTTTGAAAATCTCTTCAGGCCTTGGAGAAAGATGGTTATGAGAGCATGTCCCAACTCTGGAATTCTCCAAAGCCAAAGCCAACTCCTCCCTTGGTCCACCATTCCATCATTTTTTTGTTTTGTTTTGTTTTGTTTTGTTTTGATTGTTTTGTTTTGTTTTGTTTTGTTTTGTTTTGTTTTGTTTTGTTTTGTTAAGAAGGCAGCTTTCAAAGTAGGATTTTACCCTAGCCCAGGCTGACCTGGTACTACAACAAGGCTGTCCTTGAACCCAGCAATCCTCCTATCTCTGCCTCCCAAGTGCTGAGATTAAAAGTGTGCAACAGCCAGTGTGGTGGCTCATGTCTTTAATCCCAACACTCCCAAACAGAGGCAGGAGGATCACTGTGAGTTCAAGGCCATCCTGAGACCTCAGAGTGAATTCCAGGTCAGCCTGAACTAGAGTGATACCCTACCACAAAAAAAAAAAAAAAAAAAAAAAGTGTGTACCACCATGCCCCATCATTTTGTTTTTGTTTTTGTTTTTTCGAGGCAGGGTCTCACTCTAGCTCAGGCTGTCCTGGAATTCACTATGTATTCTCAACTCAAACTCACGGTGATCCACCTACCTCTGCCGCCTGAGTGCTGGAATTAAAGGTGTGTGCCACCATGCCTGGCTTCATTCCATCTTTTAAAAAATATATTTTTTTAGAGCCAGGAGGATTGCCATGAGTTTGAGGCCACCTTGAGACTACATAATAAATTTCAGGTCAACCTGGACTAGAGAGTGAGACTCCTACCTCAAAAATTTTAGTAATTTATTTAGAAAGAGAAAGAATGGGTGCATACAAGAGTTTCTAGCCACTGCAAATGAATTCCAGATACATGCACCACTTTGTGCATATGGCTTTATGTGGGTCCTGGGGAATCAAACTCAGGTTGTTAGGCTTTGCAAGCAAGTTCCTTAAATGCTGAAATGCTGAGCCAACCCTCCAGGCCTCATTCCTCCCCCCCTCTATATATATACATATATGTGTGTGTGTGTGTGTGTGTGTGTGTGTGTATTTCCCCCCCACCCCAAGGTAGTGTCTTGCTCTTGTCCAGGCTGACCTGGAATACATTATAGACATTCTCAGGGTGTCCTCAGACACATGGCGGTTCTCCTACCTCTGCCTCCCTAGTGCTGGGATTAAAGGCATGCGCCACCGCTTCCAGCTTTAATTTTTTTTATTAATTTATTTGAGAGAGAGAATAGGCATGCCAGGGCCTCCAGCCACTGCAAATGAACTCCAGATGTATGCACCACCTTGTGCATCTGACTTACATGGATCCTGGGAAATTAAACCTGGGTCCTTTGGCTTCACAGGCAAGCGCCTTAACCACAAAGCCATCTCTCCAGTCCTTCATCCTGTCTTTTAATGAATAGAAGCTGGGTGTAGTGGCACACATCTTTAGCCATAGCACTGGGGAGGCTGAGGTAGAATGAGCACCATGAGTTCAAGACCACCCTGGGGCTACAAAATGAGTTCCAGGTTGGCCTGGGCTAGAGTGAGAATCTACCTCAGAAAAACAACAACAATAACAAAAATAGAACTGAACAGCAGTTCTTAGCCTAAGCCCCCATCCAATAGTTTGGTGATGAAAGCACACTAACTTGGCTACTGTATTACAGGTGCAACATTCAGGGCAGTGTTATCTGCAATAATGCTGTGATTGAGAAAGGTGCAGACATCAAGGACTGTTTGATTGGAAGTGGTCAGAGGATTGACGCCAAAGGTAAAACAATAATCCAAATTACAGTCACTGATGCTATTCTTTTCTATTTGTTTGCTTTGAGGTAGGGCCTTGCTGTAGCCCATGCTGACCTAGAATTCACTATGTCATCCTAGGATGGCCTTGAACTCACAGCTATCCTCCTAAGTGTCTGCCTACTGAGTGCTAGGATTAAAGGCATGTGCCACCATGCCTGTTTTTTTTTTTTCTTTTTCTTTGAGAGACCACATTTATTTGAGAAAGAAAGTAGATTGGAGGGATGGCTCAGCAATTAAGCCAAATGACCCAAGTTCAAATCTCCAGTGTCCATGTAAAGCCAGATGTACAAAGTGGCACATGCATCTGGAATTTGTTTACAGCAGTTAGAGGCCCTAGCATGCCATTCTCATCCCCCTCACCCCCACCTATTTGCTTGCAAAGAAAAAATCAATTTAAGAGAGAGATAAAGTGAGTATGGATATCCCATGGCTTTCTGCCACTGAAAACAAACTCCAGATACATGTGCCACTTAGTACATCTGGCTTTAGTGGTTACCGAGGAATTGAATCTGGGTCATTGGGCTGTTTCTGTTTGTTTGTTTGTTTTATTTTGCTTTGTTTTTCAAGGTAGGGTCTCCCTCTAGCCCATGCTGACCCATCAGGGTCTTTAACCAAGTGCCTTTAACCACTGAGCCATCTCTCCAATACACAATGAGATTTGAAATGACATATTTCGCTGCCAAGTCTCTGAAAACCTTGTTTATTTTTATTTTTTAGCTAAACGAATCAATGAGGTGATTGTGGGAAATGACCAGCTCATGGAGATCTGAATTCTGAACAAGTTTGACCCCTTCCTTCCAGATGTTGGCTGGACCACCTGTTTGACTCTGTATTTATTTTTCAATAAAGGACTTCCAGGCTGGGGGTGAAGCTCAGTGGTAGAGTGCTTGCCTAGCATGTGCAAGGCCTTGGGTACATACCTCAGCCTTGGCGGGCGGGGGAGAGAAATGGACTTCCAAAGGCATGCTGGGGATTTATGAAGCAGTCCCAGGCCCCATGTCACTGGGCTCCAGGTATACACCATGTGTGTTCATGGGTTATGTAGTAAAGACTGTTGAGAGATCAAGTGTAGGGAACAGAATACAGTGTCCTAGCTTTTGTATACCAAAGTTAACAGGCTGGAGAAGCAGCTGTCCAGTTGTAAAGTTCCTATGAGAGCTACTTTCTGGCTGGCCAATCCATATAAAGAATTATCTTATACATAAAAATAATAACAATAGGCTGGAGAGATGGCTTAGCAGTTAAGCACTTGCCTGTGAAGCCTAAGGACCCTGGTTCGAGGCTCGATTCCCCAGGACCCACGTTAGCCAGATGCACAAGGGGGCGCATGCGTCTGGAGTTCGTTTGCAGAGGCTGGAAGCCCTGGCGCACCCATTCTCTCTCTCTCCCTCTATCTGTCTTTCTTTCTGTGTCTGTCACTCTCAAATAAATAAATGAAAAATGAATAAAAACATATTTAAAAAAATAATAATAATAACAATAAAAAATAAAAGGGCTTGAGAGATGGCTTAGTGGTTAAAGGCACTTGCCTGCAAAGGCAAAGGACCCAGGTTCGATTCCCCAGGACCCATTTAAGCTAAATGCACAGGTGCGCATGCATCTGAAGTTCATTTGTAGTGGCTGGAGGCCCTGGTGCGCCTATTCTCTCTCTGCCTCTTTCTCTCTCTCTCTCAAATAAATAAAAATATCATCTTCTGGGCTAGAGAAATGGCTCAGCAGCTAAGGCGCTTACTTGCAAAGCTTAATGACCCTGATTCCACTTCCCAGTACCCATGTAAAGACAGATGCACAATGTGGTGTATACAATCTGAAGTTTGTTTGCAGTGGCAGAGGCCCTGGCACACCCATTTTCTCTGTCTCCCTCTGCTTGCAAATAAATAAATAAATTTTTAAATTTTTATTTGCAAGCAGAGAGATACAGAGAGAAAGTATAGGTGTACCAGGTCCTCTATCCACTGCAAACAAACTCCAGACACATGTACCACTTTGTGCTTCTGGCTTTATGTGGGTACTGGAGAATCAAACCCAGGTCATTAGGCTTTGCAGGCAAATACCTTTACTAATGAGTCATCTCTCCACCTCCTAAAAATAAGTTTTATTATAGCCAGGCATGGTGGCACATGCCTTTGATCCCAGCGCTCGGGAGGCAGAGGTAGGAGGATCACCATGAGATCGAGGCACCCTGAGACTACATAGTGAATTCCAGGTCAGCCTGGGCTAGAGTGAGACGCTACCTTGGGAAAAAAAAAAAGTTTTTTATGAGAGAAAGAATTGGTATGCCAGGGCCTCTAGCGACTGCAATTAAACTTGCCCCTTTGTGCATGTGTCACTTTGTGCATCTGGTTTATGTAGGTTCTAGGGAGTCAAACCTGGATCCTTGGGCTTCGTAGGCAAGCACCGTAACCACTAAGCCATCTCTCCAGCCCTAAAAATTTTTTTTATTTTAATTTTTATTTATTTACTTGAGAGAGAGAAAGATGCAGATAAGATGAGAGGGAATGAGTGTGCCAGGCCCTCCTGCTACTGCAAATGAACCCCAGATGCATGTACCACCTGTGCATCTGGCTTATGTGGGTCCTGACAAATTGAACCTGGGTCCTTTGGCTTTGCAGATGAGCACCTTAACTGCTAAGCGATCTGTCCAGCCCAAAAATATCGTGTGTGTGTGTGTGTGTGTGTGTGTGTGTGTGTGTGTGTGTGTGTGTGTTTTCCCAGGCTGATCTGGAACTCACTCTATTCTCAGGGTGGCCTCGAACTCACGGTGATCCTCCTACCTCTGCCTCCCAATTGCTGGGATTAAGGGAGTGTGCCACCACACTCAGTTTTTTATATACTTTTTGTGTCTTATTTATTTGCATGCAGTGAGAGAAGCAGAGAAGAAAGAGAGAGAATGGGCATGCCAGGACCTCCAACTTCTGCAAATGAACTCCAGATGCATGTACCACTTGGTGCGTCTGGCTTTTGTGGGTACTAGGGAATGGAACCCAAGTTATTAGGCTTTGCCTACCCTTTCAGGGTAGGGTCTTGCTGTAGCCCAGGCTGACCTGTAATCTACTGTGTAGTCTCAGGGTGGCCTGGAACTCACAGTGATACTCCTACCTCTGCCTCCTGAGTGTTGGAATTAAAGGCTTGAGCCACCATGCCCGGCTCAATGATTCTTGTGTGGTGGGTGGGTGGTTTTTTAAGGCAGGATCTCACTCTAGCCCTGACTGACCAGGAATTCACTATGTATTCTCAGGGTGGCCTCAAACTCACCACCATCCTCCTACCTCTGCCTCCCCAGTGCCAGGATTAAATGCATGCACCACCATGCCTGGCCAGTGATTCTTTTCTTTTTTTATTGTCAACTTCCACAATTATAAACAATATCCCATGGTAATTTTCTCCCTCCCCCTACTTTCCCCTTTGACACTCCACTGTCTATCATATCCCTTCCCCTTCTTAATCAGTCTCTACTTTTTCAGTTTGGAGTGGTAGGCTAGAGCAAGATCCTACCTTGAAAAAAAAACAAAAAAGAAGGGGGCTGGAGAGATAGCTTAAGGAGCTTGCCTGCAAAGCCTAAGGACCCAGGTTCAATTTCCCAGTACCCACAGAAGCCAGCTGCACAAAGTGGCGCATGTGTCTGGAGTTTGTTTGCAGTGGCTAGAGGCCATGGTGTGCCCATTCTCTCTATATGTGCCTCTCAAATAAATAAAACATTTTTTTAAAAAAAGTATCTCCTAAGCCGGGCATGGTGGCGCACGCCTTTTAATCCCAGCACTTGGGAGACAGAGTTGGGAGAATTGCTGTGAGTTCGAGGCTACCCTAGACAACATAGTGAATTCTAGGTCAGCCTGGACTACAGCAAGACCCTATCTCAGAAAAAAAAAAAAAAGTATCTCCAGGCTAGAGAAATGGTTTAGCAGTTAAGCACTTGTTTGCGAAGTCTTAGGGACCCAGGTTCGATTCTCCAGGTCTCACATAAGCCAGATGCACATGGTAGCACATGCATCTGGAGTTTGTTTGCAGTGGCTAGAGGCCCTGGCACACCCATTCTTTCTCTCTCTCCCTCCCACCCCTCTCTCTGTCCCAAATAAATAAATGAAAATAAATCTTTAAAAAAAAAAGCCGGATGTGGTAGCACTGAAAGGCCCAAGAATTCAGAAGCTCAGAAATACTATCACGCTCCAAGGGGAGCTTAAGCGGGCTCCCTGCATACCTCAAACCCCAGGCTTTACTCTCTGTTGGAAGCAAGTGAAGAATCCCTCTTCTCATTATATCAGAGCCCGCTCCTAATATAAAACTAGGTAAAAAGGGCATGAGATAGCCCTCAAGGATGGGAAATGAGTAATGAAGTGAACCACTTATTTGGTTTCTGTAAATAGCCTGCACTATACGCCTTACACTATAAGCCTTAATAGCCCACACTGTAAGGCTTAGTAGCTCACACCATAAGCTGTAGCAGCCTGCCTCAGACCACCAAGGTCATAGGAGGCTGATACCATACTCTGCTACCCCCACCTAAGGAATTGTGCAAAGGCTGACCTCCAAGGTCATAGGAGACTGGTACCACACTCTGCTACTCCCACCCAAGGACCTGCGCAAATGCTGACCACCAAGGTCATAAGAGACTGATTGGTCCACGAGGGGCTTGAACAAATTAAACTAATTGGCTCAGAAATTATGGGGTGGCACAAACTGACTGGCTAACACCCTGCGGGCTCCTGATATTAAAAAATGATTGGTCTAATGCACAGGCTTTGTTAGAAACCCTATAAAAACTGTCCTGTTCCTGCATTCGGGGCTCTGCAGTCCTCTACCCCTGTGAGGTGTACGACTGTGGGCCCCAGCGCGCTTGGAATAAAATCCTCTTGCAGTTTGCATCAAGACCGCTTCTCGTGAGTGATTTGGGGTGTCGCCATATCCGGGCAGAGCGTGGGGGACCCCCTGCTGGGGTGTTTTCCTTCAGCACAAGCCTTTAATCCCAGTACTCGCCATGCAGAGGTAGGATTGCAGTGAGTTCAAGGCCACCCTGAGACTACATAGTGAATTCCAGGTCAGCTTGGGCTAGAGTGAAACCCTACCTCAATACCACCACCCCCCCCAAAAAAAAGTATTTCCCATTTAGAAGGACAAAGAAGCCAACAATGGTGGTGCATGCTTTTAATCCCAGCATTTGGAAGGCAAAGGTAGGAGGATCTCTGTGAGTTTGAGGCCAGCCTGAGATTTCAGAGTGAGATCCAGGTCAGCCTGCGCTAGAGTGAGACCCTACCTCAAAAAAAAAACCTAAAAAATAAAACATATAAGGACATAGAAGTACTTCAGTCCCCCTGCCCTAACCAGGCTTTCTAGACACACAGCCCTAGCAGCTGGCAGTGCCACCCCTGAGCATAAGCCCAGTGTTCACTGCAGCACCTGCTGCCTTCCTGTCTTCACCCAGCCATTCATATTCCAGTCTCTAGCCCATTTCTCCAACTCAACTATTAACCTTTAAAGGCGCTTAGGGCAAGCAAAAGGAAGCCCCTGGGTCACAAACAAACCTGTCCCCACCAGGTTTTCATGGAAACAAGACCCATAATCTTAAGACCATGATCTGAGCCAAGCCATTTCCATTCTCAGGTTTTATGACCTTTCTCAGAGCTTTCTACCACACTATTGGGGTCTGCTTAGTGTGGTAAAGAAGAGCCAGGAGCCAGTATTGAAGGTTTGGAATTCTTCCTGACTCTTCTCCAGCTGTACTTCTTTATGTCCTAATTATATAGACACTCCTGCTTCAGGTTGTTGAAGAATCAGATTTCTATATATTCACAGCCCTTCTGGAGTCCTAGCTACCTTCCAGTTGCCACCCATGCTCTGTGCTCTTGTCTTCTCTGCACTGCTTTTACAACCTGCAGGTGTTTGGTGGAAGATAAAAGTGATTCCTGGGGTAAGATTTCACCTCCTAGAATTATCAAAGTAAAGGTTTCTCTTGATGTCCTCACTGTGGGTGGCAGTAATTATAAAGAATGGTTTGAAATACTAGTTTCTAAGTTGCTTCAGAAATCTCAAGGCTCTCAAGTTAACTTAAGTAATCTTGCCTGATCTTAGCGTTGTTCTCATTGAACTTGTGAGAGACTAGCTGAGCATTCCTAGCCTGGGGGAGCTCCACCTTCACCAGCCTTCTTGGGAGCTTTGGCTCCGTATTCCTCCCAGTGATTCAGACAAGGTTCCTAAAAGTTTGCCCTAATCAGCCAGAAGCTGAGTGGTTGAACCAATAGGACTGAGGGAGAGATGGGGATAAAGCTAGATAATGTTGTGCCCAATATGGTCCCCTTTGGAACTGAAATTAAATTTACAGGGGTCCTTGCCAGGGGTGGTGGTTCACACCTATAATTCTAGCACTTGGGAGGTGGCAGGTAGAGACAGGGTGATCAGAAGTTCAAGGTCATCCTCAGCTTCATAGCAAGTTTGAGGCCAGCCTGGGCTACGTGAAACCCTTGTCCCAGAAAAACAAACTGTGGGGCCCGAGGGGTGCTAGAGAGTGTCCTAAGCCGGGGGAGAAGAAGGTGTGGCCTTTGTAATATGGGGTTTTGTTTTGTTTTGTTTTTTAGGTAGGGTCTCACTATAGCCCAGGCTGACCTAGAATTCACTCTGTAGTCCAAGTTAGCCTCAAACTCACATTGATCCCCTGCCTTAGCCTCCCAAGTACTGGGTTTGTGTGTGTGTGTGTGTGTGTGTGTGTGTGTGTGTGTGTGTGTGTGGTTTGTTTGCTTTTTTTTTTTTGTTTTGTTCATTTTTTTTTTTTTAATTTATTTGAGAGTGACAGACACAGAGAGAAAGACAGATAGAGGGAGAGGGAGAGAATGGGCGTGCCAGGGCTTCCAGCCTCTGCAAACGAACTCCAGACGCGTGCACCCCCTTGTGCATCTGGCTAACGTGGGACCTGGGGAACTGAGCCTTGAACCGGGGTCCTTAGGCTTCACAGGCAAGCGCTTAACCACTAAGCCATCTCTCCAGCCCTGCTTTTTTTTTTTTTTTCAGACACCTATGTCATCAGTCCAGATGTCTTTCTGTTTCTTTTTCCTTTTAAAAATACTTTATTTTATTCATTTGAAAGAGAGAGAGCAAACAGGCACACTGGGGCATCCAGCCACTGCAAACAAACTCAGATGCATATGCCATGTATATCTGGCTTACGTGGGTCCTGGGGAATTTGAAACTGGGTCCTTTGGTTTGCAGGCAGGTGCCTTAGCCGTTAAGCCATCTCTCCAGCCCTTTTGGGTTTTTCGAGGAAGGGTTTCTCTAGCCCAGGCTGAACTGCAATTCACTATGTAGTTTCAGGTTGGCCTCTCATAGTGATCCTCTTACTTTAACCTCCTGGGTGCTGCTGGGATTAAAGGTACGTGTCACCATGTCCTGCTCATTGGGTGCTAGTATTATTTTGAGAGGGAAAGCAAAAGAGGCAAGTAAGAGAGAGAATGAGCACGCTAGGGCCTTTGGCTGCTACAAATGAACTCCACATGCATGTGCCACCTTGTGTATCTGGCTTATGTGGGTCCTGGGGAATTGAATGTTGGTTCTTTGGCTTTGCAGACAAGTGCCTTAACTATGAAGCCATCTCACCAGTCCGGATTGAGTAATTTTATTTTGGTTTCTCAAGGTAGGGTCTCATTCTGGCCCAGGCTGACCTGGAATTAACTATGTAGTCTCAGAGTGTCCTCAAACTCACAGTGATCCTCCTACCTTTATCTTCCAAGTGCTGGAATTAAAGATGTGCATCACCATGCCCAGCCCCAAAAAGGTGTTTTTTGTTGATTTTTTTTTTTTTTTTTTTTTTTTTTTTTTTTTTTTTTTTTTGGTTTTTCAAGGTAGGGTCTTACTCCAGCCCAGGCTGACCTGGAATTCACTATGGAGTCTCAGGGTGGCCTCGAACTCACGGCAATCCTCCTACCTCTGCCTCTTGAGTGCTGGGATTAAAGGCATGCACCACCATGCCCGGCTCAAAAGGTGTTTTTTGACCACAAGAAGGGAACAAAGCTGGATAGGTTTGGCGGAAAAGTAGGGTGAAGAGGAGGGGAAATTATTTAAGGTCTCCCCTGCCTACTCCATCACACCACCCTTGCACTAAGGGAAGAAGGAACCTAGAGCAAATAAGGTAGGACTCCCCAGAGGAATTCCTTGCTGAGCTAGGAGCGGGCCCCAGCTCAGGACACTGTAGCCATTGTCCTAGCCACTGCTGGATGTTCAACATGATTTGACTTTTCTTCTCCATGCTTGATTTGTCTACTAGCTGGTAGAAGCAGTTTTGTTGTTGTTGGTTTGTTTGTTTGGGGGTTTTTTGTGTTTGTTTTTGTTTTTCAAGGTTGGGTCTCAATATAGCTCAGGCTGACCTGGAATTCACTATGTAGTCTCAGGGTAGCCTTGAACAGCGATCCTCCTACCTCTGCCTCCCAAGTGCAGGGATTAAAGGCATGTGCCACCACGCTTAGCCCCAGAAATAGTTTTTATTTCCTATTGCTGGGTAGATGCAGAGGGGTTATAGCTACAATGTAGTGAGCACCTGAATGGCCAGCCAGAAAGGCTGAAGAGTTTTAATAGAGTCTGCCCTGCTATTTCCAGAGATGGCTTGAAGAAGAAGGTGAAGGAAGAAAAGATCAAAACAGCCTTCAGTGCCAATTCAAGGAGGTCTCTGAGAAGATGTTAAAAAAAAAAAAAAAAAAAAGCCAGGCAGAGGTAGCAGGATCACTGTGAGTTTGAGGCCAGCCTGAGACTATATCGTGAATTCCAGGTCAGTCTGGGCTAGAGCAAGACCCTCTCAAAAAGAAAAAAGAAGAGCTGGGAAGATGGTTTAGTGGTTAAGGCACTTGCCTGCAAAGAGTAACAACCAGGGTTCAATTCCTTGGTACCCACGTAAAGCCAGATGTACAAAGAATCACATGTATCTGGAGTTTGTTTGCAGCACGTAGAGGCCGTGGCACACCCATATACCTTCTCATTCAATTTCTCTCCCTCTCTCCCTCCCTCCCTCCCTCCCTCCCTCCCCCCCCCCCCTCTCTCTCTCTCTTTCTCTCCTTGCAAATAAATAATTTTTTAAAGGGAAAAACGGAAATACCTTCTCAGAGCTTGCCAGTTCAGACCAAAAAAGTTCAAGGCTACTACTGCAGGAACCCCCTTCCTCAGCATTTCATGCCTATCTACTGGCAAGTGCTCTCTAAACAACATTACTAACATGGCCCTGCAAGTTCTTTCCTAAGGCCAAATGCTGAATGTCTTCCCCATCCTTTGCTGCATTCCCATCTCCAGTGGAGAGGAAGGAAAATTGTGTTGAAACTAGCCCCAGAAGCAATCCTAGTGGCCTGCACAGCCTTATTTATAAGTTGTTTCTATTTCCAGAAAATTGCAGGAGTAATTTCTCTGGAAATTATTTCTCTATCCCTAAGGAGATACATAAACCAAGCCTTTATGTGCTTCCCTCTAAGTGGTTGAATGTAAGCTAGATACTTGGAATCCCAGCACTTGAAGTGAGAGGATGGCTTGAGCTGAGAAGTTGCAAATCAGCTTGGGTAACTTAGGAAGACCCCTTTTCTACAAACAAAAATGAGACATTAAATAGTTAAATGTCTCTGAGGGACTTGCATAGAAACATACAGGCAAAAAAAAAAAAAGGACCACCCAGATAGAGGGTCTAGAAAGCTCAGCTGTGATGGAGCTGACCCTGAGGAAAAGAGGCTGGGCAGAACACATTGTGTTGGAGACCAGGATTGCTGTCCTTGGCCTGAGCACCACCCAGAGGTATTCCATCAGGGTTCCTTCTTCTGTGGAAAATTAGAAGGTGCTGCTCTGGTTCCTCAACTCTTCCCCTGTGCTCAAGTTAAGGGCCTTTCACTGATGTCTAGCAGGCTCCAAACTTGATGGATGCTATTGCTCTGAAGATGCCTACAGGGATGGGACACATATCAGGCTTGGCCCTAAAACATAATGAGCTGTCCAGGGCCTCTCCTCCATATATCATGGTCATTGATTCTGCCTGATTCAGATAACAGAGGCCAGCAAAAAAGCATGATATGACAAATAAGAAAATTTGGGAAATACCAGAAAAAGCAGTCCTGTCTTGACTCCCTTTAATTCTCACATGAATACTTAAGCCACACTGATCCCATTCCTGAACACAGTGCATGTGAGTGTGTGCCATCTCTTGCCTGGCCTTGTTCCTCAGCAATCAACATATAGTATCATTGAGTCTTTTGTCAGGGGCTTGGGAAGAGTGCTTGCCTAGCATGCACAAAGCCCTGCATTTTATCCCCAGTACTACATAGACAGGATACTAGTTCATACCTGTATTTAGGAAGTAGAGGCAGAAGGATAAATTCGGGGTCATCTTCTGATACATAGGGAGTTTGAGGCCAGCGTGGGATACATGAGGTTCTTGTCTCAAAAAAAAAATTTTTTTAACTCTATGAAGATTATGTGACTTGCCCAAGATCTCATAGCCAGCAAATGAAAGATTCAGACGTTGTTGGGCATGGTGGCACATGACTATAATTCCATCATGTGGGAGGTGGAGGGAGAAGGGTCAGAAGTTCAAGGTCACAAATAGCTACATAGGATGTTTGAGGAATGAGAAGGTAGCTCAGTGGTGAAAGGCTCTTGCTTGCAAAGTCTGCCCTCCCAGGTTGAATTACCAAATAGCCCATGTAAATTAGACACAAAACATTGTGCATGTGTCTGGCATTCCTTTGCAGCAGCAAGATAACTTTATATATGCATGTATACACACACAGTGAGTAAATTTTAAAAAAATAATTCTTGGACCAGGCGTGGTGGCTCATGCCTTTAATCCCAGCACCCAGGAGGCAGAGGTAGGAGGATTGCCGTGAGTTCAAGGCCACCCTGAGACTTCATAGTAAATTCTAGGTCAGCCTGGGCTAGAGTGAGACCCTACCTTGAAAACCCCCCCAAAAAATAATAATTCTTGCTGGGCATGGTGGTGCATGCCTTTAATATCAGCACTAAGGAAGCAGAGGTAGGAGGATTGCTATGAGTTTAAGGTCAGCCTGGGACTACAGAGTATGTCCAGTTCAGCATGAGCTAGAGTGAGGCTATACCTCGAAAAGGAAAAAAAGTTTTGGGCTGGAGAGATGGCTTAGCAGTTAAGGTGCTTGCCTGCGAAAGCTTAAGGACCCATGTTCAACTCTCCAGGTCCCATGTAAGCCAGATGCACAAAATAGAGGCAAGCTCAAGGTCACACATGTCCACTAGGTGGTGTGTCTAGGGTTTGATTTCAGTGGCGAAGGCGCTGGTGCCCCAATTCTCTCTCCCTCTATCTCTCTTGCTTTCTTTTTAAAAAAATTTTTTTTTTTTTTACTTATTTGAGAGAGAGACAGAACAGGCATGCCAGGACCTCTAGCCACTGCAAATGAACTTCAGATGCATGCACCACTTTGTGCAGTTGGCTTATGTGGGTATTGGGGTATTGAACATGGATCCTTAGGCTTCACAGGTAAGCACCTTAACTGCTAAGCCATCTCTCCAGCCCTAAAGAGGTGTTGTTTTTTTTTTTTTAAGTTAAAAAATAATTCAGGAGCCAGGCATGCCTTTAATCCGAGCACTTGGGAGGCTGAGCTTCAAGGCCAGCCTCAGAGTGAATTCCAAGTCATCCTGGACTAGTGCAAGACCCTACTTTTAAATATATATATATATATATATATTTGATTTTTGTTCTTCCTCTAGCTCAGGCTGACCTGGAATGCACTATGTAGTCCCAAAGTGGCCTCAAACTCATGGCAATCCTCCTACCTCTGCCTCCAATTCTGGGATTAAAGGCATGTGCCACCACGCCTAGCTGTATCCTTTTATATCTTGTCACCTGCTCCCATTTACTGTCTTGTTCCTCCCTAAGCATGCCTGAATATCCCATGAATATCCAAACTAATGGTTGTTTCCCCTGGGTTCTCTGAACTCTTCAGGCTATAACCTCCTTTAAAAGAAGAAGAAGGAAGGGAGGTCCCTGATGCTCCCAAAACATTATAGGCCATTGCTAAGGCCCTTGGTTTCCCACCAGGAATAGATGGTAAGACCCTATTGCTGAAGACTCCACATACTTGGGCTGCAAAGCCACTGAGAAATCCTGCTGGAACTGAGCTAATAACCTCCTCCATGTAGACCAGCTGACAGAAAGCTGGAAGAAGCCATTCTACATGTAGTTCAATGGGAGAAAGAGATACCACCAGTGAAGATACTCAAACAGTAGACACTGCAAGCCTTATAATTGGCCAGCCAGCCCAAATGAGCCAACAGGTACAATAGTGGCACATCTGTCATGGTGGAAACCAATTGCCCTCCAATTGGACTGGAGGCCCACTCCATGGGAGGGAATACAGCCCTGACACTAAAAACTTAAAATGGATAGTCATGAGCCCTAGGGTTGTAAAATCTGCTGATGTCTGGAAAAATGTATATACTATGCTTATCAAACTGCCCAGTAAGCACTTCTCTTAATATTTATACCCTTATATTAACGCTACTCTCACTTTGGGTAGAGAATATTCTCTTTTCAGATGGCAGTGACCTTGGCATGACTCAGAAGGTATCATAGTGCTGGAAAGAAGTAACTGAAGTACTGAGTAACATCTCGATCACATCTTCCAAGGCTCAGGGTCTAATGTGGAAGAGGTGGCAAAAAGCATGTAAGAGCCAAAGAAGGGTAGGACTCCTTACAACATGCTCCCTCCAGACATAAAATGGCCTGGATATTCATGACCTCATAGTGCCTGACACTCTACACAAGACCATCATAAGAGGAGGGAAAGATCACGACATCAAAATAAAAGAGAGACTGATTGAGATGGGGAGGGGATATGATGGAGAATGGAATTTCAAAGGGGAAAGTGTGGGGGAGAGAGGATAGTACTATGGGATATTTTTTATAATCATGGAAAATGTCAATAAAAAATGAGAAAAAAAGCTACACAAAAAAAAGAAGAAAAGACAGGTACTGTGCAACCTCCAGAGTTCAACAAAGGCAAAGATTTGGACTTGTTTAGCTCATGAATCAGTGATTAGATTTAATCCTTGGCAATTGTTGCTTTTCTCCTTTGTTATTCTTTGGGGAATGAATGCCTCTGATTTCTTACCGAAAACCTACATCCTCATCCAGTTAGACGTGCCAAGCTTCAGCAAACTGTTCTGCAAGAGGAAGCAGGCTGCTTGTAGAGAGAAAGAGTGGCCTCTTTATTTCTTGTTTTTTTCAAGGCAGGGTCTCACTCTAGTCCAGGCTGACCTGGAATTCACTATATAGTCCCAGAGATCCTCTTGCCTCTGCCTCCTGAGTGCTGGGATTAAAGGTTGCTTTCTATCCTTTTCTTGTTAATTACTTGGGGTCTATGGTTTTACCTCCAACCCTGTGCTCAGGAAATCATTTTCTTGAGGAAAAAAAAAAATGCTGTATTGGAGATTAGGGTTGCCAGAGGACACCAAATCCTAAATTGGGAAGACTAGGAATTATAGACCCATTTTATTCATCCCCTTTTTTTTTTTTTCTTGAGGTAGGGTCTCGCTCTAGCCCAGGCTGACCTAGAATTCACTATGTAGTTTCTGGGTGGCCTTGAACTCATGGCGATCCTCCTACCTATGCCTCCTGAGTGCTGGGATTAAAGGGATTAAAGGCATGCACCACCATGCCTGTCTTTCATCCTCATTTCTTTATTGTTGTTTGTTTGTTTTCTTTTCGTTTTTTGATTTTCGAGGTAGGGTCTTGCTAGCCTGTTATGTGGTCCAGTGTCACACAGAATGTGAGGCAAAATTCTATCGGGTAAAAAAGAAAAAGAAGATAGACTGAAAAAAAAAAGAAGATAGACTGGCACACCAGGTCTGCACCCCAGCGGTCAGGATCTCAGGATGCAGCCCCAAACTGTTTGGAGTGTCAGCTTTTGTTGGAAATAACCACATGATGTTTATAGAAAAAACAGGATGGGAGTTAAACCATAAAGTTATGTTAAATGGGTGGTGGGGTTATTATAAGAAGTCACAAGGTATTAATTACATAGATCATATAGGTGGAACTGAAGCAAAAAACATTCTATGCTATGTAATCACAAAGGTATTTAGAAACAGAGAGGTGCAGGAAGGTCATGATACATTGTACAGAGGGGTCATCCCACTTCTTAGATAACAGAAAACACCTGCATTTTGCAGTAAGGCCTGTGATTCCTAGTACTTCTTTATTTGTCAGGAAGATCAGCTTGGTTGGTGGTCTCCATTATGTGTGCCTAAAGGCAAGTGCAGCACAGGAGGATGTCTAACCAGGTATATTGTGTCCCTTTACATTCCATTTTCCAAGCCCAAGCTGATCTGGAATCCTGGAATTCACTGTTAGTCTCAGGCTGGTCTGGTACTCATGTCAATCCTCCTACTTTTCACTCAGCCTCCCAAGTGCTGGGATGAAAGGCTACCATTTTTAGACTGATTAACAAGAGATTTTCTCAGTAGGCAGGCCCTACCTTAGAAGCATCCTCAAGAATGCTCGGGTATAATGACTTGCATCTGAAATCCCAGAGGCAGAGGCCATGGCTGTACAGTGACACCCTGCCTCAAAAAAAAATGAAAGAAAAAGAAAAAAGGGAGTGCTGGGGAAATGGCATGAAAAGTCTAACGTCCTGAGCTGGATTTCCAGGATCCATGTAAAGCCAAATGTGCCAAGTAGCAAATGCCATCTGGATTTGTAGTGGCTGAAGGCCCTGGTGTGCCCATTAAAGGTGCACTTTTTTAACCCTTGCACTTGGGAGGCAGAAGTTGGAGGACTGCAGTGAGTTTGAGGCCAACCTGAGACAGCATAGTGAATTCCAGGTCAGCCTGGGCTAGAGCAAGACCTTACCTCAAAAAAAAAAAAACAAAAAAAAACCTGAAACTAAAACTACCACATATACAGAGACTGTTAATAAGAATCCCAAAGAAGCAATTATCTGCCAAGAAGGAAGGTTTCAAAAAGAGGGGTGATTGACTCAAGCTCAGGTTTGAAGATTATCTGCCAAGCCAAAGGCCCCAACATGCACAAAGGCAGACGCGAACAACATAGTGTGTCTGGTGGGAAATTACTGACAGCTCTTCAGGGCTGGAAGGCATTTGAGTGGGTGTGAGGGACCTATGAGAGAGAAATCTTTGGCTAGGACCTACAGGGTTTGATGCTTTAAGGGGATCTGGTACTTTGGTAGCAATCACCAGATTTGAATTTCAGCGCAGTGACTCTGGTTTGCGTGAAGAGCAGACCAAAGGCTGCTAAGAGTGGAAAGGTGCGCGGGGGGGGGGTTGTCTTTGACTTCGGACTGAGTCTGGAAAACTTGTGGCTCCAACGGGACTAACAGACTCTCTTTCTAAGCATCCTGACTTGCACTTGGCTAACACCCAGCCATTCCGGGATCTCCCAGTTTTCTCCTCCCCTAAGGCCCCGTGGGCGGGAAGGCCAGCAGGGAGGGCGAGGCCAAGGGTGGGCCTGCCTGGGTGGTCTCCTGACCCGCCCCCTCCGCCGTTACCTAGCAACCGCTCGGTAGCACGGCTCTGGCTAATTTGCTGCCCCTTCAGCCAATGGGAGGGCGTCGCCCAGCCCGTTGCCTTTTTCTGAGGCCGCAGCTGCCCCCCCAGAGCTGTCTTGAGCTGTGCGCGCTAGTTCTACCTACACGTGGAGGCCACTGGGGGCCACCCGGCGCTGCACTTGTGCACCCAGCCTCTCCTACCAGGGAATCCCCGAGCGAGGCCGGGCTGTACAAGGGCCCAAGTTAGCCCATGGGAACATTCAGATAACGCAGGTTGGGGGCGCCAGTCGCGCCCCCCTCTTCATCCTAAACAGCATGGCGGGGCCACCGCCTCTTGGAGAGCTGCCTCCGTGCTATACACCCCCAGCTGCATCTTCAGCACCTCAAGTGAGTAAATGAGAGGCTGGAAAGAGTATGACGCGTCTGTCACTTGGACCTTTGCGGGGTGTGTTAAGGTCTTTTAATGCTAATGTCATTGGATATGTCTTTGAAGACAAGACGTTGTGCAAGTGCTGTGTGTCTGTTTCTTCTTGTCATCTGGGCAGTGAAAAAGTGTGTGTGTGTGTGTGTGTGTGTGTGTGTGTGTGTGTGTAAACTCACAAAATGGATCTGTATCTTATGTGTGTGGTTTTGTTAGGGGGGAGGGTAGAGGGGAAGGAAGTAAATCGTCCACGTTTGAGCCTCTATCTATAAGATGCATCCTGTCCTGCCTCCAAAAATCAAGAAGCTAGGGCTTGATAGAGGGTGAGAAGAGAAGAATTTCTTGCTTTGTTACAGTGACACCTGGCTGACCCTTTTCTTTCCATCCCAGATTCTAGCTGGGAGCCTGAAGGCTCCTCTCTGGCTTCGTGCTTACTTCCAGGGCCTGCTCTTCTCTCTGGGCTGTGGGATCCAGAAACACTGTGGCAAAGTTCTCTTCTTGGGACTGTTGGCCTTTGGGGCCCTGGCACTGGGTCTCCGCGTAGCCACTATTGAGACAGACTTGGAACAGCTCTGGGTAGAAGGTGAGTTCTGGACCCTGGTCATAGTTGCTTGGGTATGTCAAGTCCAAGACCAGGAACAGGATAAGGAGCTGGTCCCTGAGCCAGAGATCAGATGGGGCATCTCCTGGCCAGAACCTGTGTACTTAGGCATGTTGGAGAATTCCTGCTTTTCCCCCACACTTCCCAGAGCCTTCTGCATGCTAGGCAAGCACTTTACCACAGACATCTTCAAGCCTCTCACCCATAGAGGATGACTGCAGATTTAGTTATCTATGAATAAATGTGTAGAATATTTACTTTCATTATACAAATGCTAATTTATCATTTATTACCAGCCTTCTTTTTATTTATTTTTATTTATTTATTTATTTATTTTTGTTTTTTGTTTTTTCAAGGTAGGGTCTCACTCTGGCTCAGGCTGACCTGGAATTCACTATGTAGTCTCAGGGTGGCCTTGAACTCATGGTGATCCTCCTACCTCTGCCTCCCGAGTACTGGGATTAAAGGCATGCGCCACCACGCCCGGCTTCTTTTTAATTTTTTTAAATTTTTATTTATTTATTTGATAGCGACAGAGAGAGAGGGAGAGAATGGGCTTGCCAGGACCTCCAGCCACTACAAATAAACTCCAGATGCATGCAACCCCTTGTGCATCTGGCTAACATAGGTCTTGGGGAATCAGAGCCTCGAACAGGGGTCCTTAGGTTTTACAGGCAAGCGCTTAACCACTAAGCCATGTCTCCAGCCCACCAGCCTTCTTTTTAAAAAAAAAAATATTTTTTATTTATTTGAGAGAAAAAGAGGCAGATAGAGAATGTTTACACCATGGCCTCTAGCCACTGCAAACAAACTCCAGATACATGCACCACTTAGTGCATCTGGCTTATATGGGTACTGAGGAATCAAACCTGGGTCCTCAAACTTTGCAGGCAAGTGTCTTAACTGCTAAGCCATTTCTCCACCCCACCAGCCTTTTTTATTGTACATCAGTGTTTACAAATACAAGAAAATCCATTTTTCAGTAGCAAGGAAAGTAAAATACATGTTGGGATAAGTGAAATAGAATACAATTATTGAGCTGGGTATGGTGGTGCACGCTTTTAATCCCAGCACGTGGGAGGCAGAAGTAGTGAGTTAGAGGCCACCCTAAGACTACAAAATGAATTCCAGGTTAGCCTGGGCTAGAGCAAGACCCTAACCTCAGAGAAACCAAAAGGAAAAAAAAAAAAAAGACAAAAGAAAGAAAAAGAAAATGCTTATTGTCATGTAAGAGAAGGCAGAGAAAGATCTCTGACCAGGAGATTCAGAAAAGTTAGGACTGTGGTCCTAGCTACTTGGGATGCTGAGACAAGAGCATAACTTAAGCCCGGAAGTTCAGTGCTAACCTGTCAAGGAGAGAGAAGAAGAAAGAAAAGTCCTAACTGGAAGTATGGGAAAAAAGAGTAAACCATCTGGCTAGGTCTTCAGATAGAAAGCACATACAGCCAGACCTCCACAGCCATTTAGTGGAAAAGTAGCATAAACTGCACTTTGAGGCAACAGTCAGGGTCACATGGGATCAAATCCTTACTTCCTAATAGAAGTATTAGGAAATTAATAATTTCAGCATGTCTGTATTCTTTCCTGAAACCTGGTTTCATATGGCAATCATTTGAAAAAGTCAAAAGTCGGCTCTGTTCTTCCCTGGGAAATTTTACATTTGTGGGCTCCCCAGACCTCCCCCAACCCTGGCTTATACCCAAAGGCAGGGCCCAGGTTGGAGTCTCACCCTTGAATCATTTCAAACGCTGGCAAGTCCTAGGATTCAGAGCAGATGTTTCTTGGAGCCTGCTTGCTTCGTGGGCTCCCACACTCCATCCCCACCCTACCCCCAGTCCTTTGCAGGCACTCTTACATTCACACTCTACAACAGCCCTAGGGTCCAGAGCAGATGTTTCTCCCTGCCTGCCAGCCTGCCCCCAGCATCAGGACACTCTTGTGCATACATGCACGTATGCATATATCCACCTCTCCACACACACAGACCATTGCTTTCTGGGTGGTCCCGAATGACTTGAGTTTCCTGACATAACTCTAAGCAGTCTCTTCCTTTCCCTCATCTTCCTCTTTCTCCATTCCTCAGATGTTCCCTGGCTAAACACTTTTTGGACTCCCCATGTTTCCTTCAGCACAGGGAGTCTAGGTCACCCCTGGTTGTTTTTTTGTTGGTTTTGGTTTTGGGGTTTTTTTGTTTGTTTGTTTAGTTGGTTGGGTGGGTGTTTTGTGTGTGTGTGTGTTTTTGGTTGTTTTTTTTTTTTTTTTGTATTTCAAAGTAGAGTCTTGCCCTAGCCCAAGCTGACCTGGAATTCACTATGTAGTCTCAGGGTGGCCTTGAACTAACAGCAATCCAGTCCTCTTACCTCTGCCTGGGATTAAAGATGTGCACCACCATGCCTGGCTTTTTTTTTTTTTTTAAACCATTGTTTGAAGAAGGGTGTAGCTGATTCCTAAACTTCTTGAAACAAGATCTCCTTATGTCACTCAGGCTAACCTAAACCTTGGGGTCCTTGGTTCAACCTCCCTCCTGTTGAATCAGAGCCATCACACCAGTCTGAAAAGGCCACAACCTGGGTCTGGAGAGATGGCTTAACGGTTAAAGTGTTGGCCTACGAAGCCAAAGTACCCAGGTTCAATTCCCCAGGACCCATGTAAGCCAGATGCACAAGGGGCACATGCATATGGAGTTAGTTTGCAGTGGCTGGAAGCCCTGGCGTGCCCGTTCTCTCTCTGTCTGTCTGTCTCTCTGCTTGCAGATAAATGAATTAAAAAAAAATTTTTTATAAAAGGCTATAATCCTGACACAACCTTCTCTATAGTTGAGGCTCCCCACATAATGCCCTGTGCAATGAGTAGTTGACCAAATTGAGAACTGAAGGGTATGTTTCTTTTCCATTTTGCTAATGCACAAAGGAGAAGCAGGACATTGATTATCAGAGTTCATCACCAAATCCCTCAACCCTGGTCAACACTAAAGGACTCAAGGCAGATAGTTCTGTAAAATAAAAATAATATCTTTAGGAAAAAAAAATAATAGCCAGGTGTGGTGGCTCATGCCTTTAATTCCAGCACTTGGGGGGCAGAGGTAGGAGGATCGTCATGAGTTCGAGGCCACACTGAGACTACATAGTGAATTCCAGGTCTGCCTGAGCTAGAGTAAAACCTTACCTCAAAAAAAAAAAAAAATCATATCTTAGGGCTGGAAAGATAGCTTAGCAGTTAAGGTGCTTGCCTGCAAAGCCTAAGGACCCAGGTTCAAGTACTCAGTACACATGTAAGTCAGATATAAAAGGTAACACATGAGTCTGGAGTTTGTTTAGAAGTGGCTGGAGGCCCTGGTGTGCTCATTCTCTCTATCTGCCTCTTTCTCTCTCTCCAATAAATAAATAAAATATTTTTTTTAAATAATTAAAGTAGCTGGGCATGGTGGCACAAGCCTTTAATCCCAGCACTTGAGAGGCAGAGGTAGGAGGATCACTGTGAGTTGGAGGCCACCCTGAAACTCCATAGAGAATTCCAGGTCAGCCTGAGTTAAAGTGAGACCCTACCTCAAAAAACAAAACAAAAGTAATAAAAGATACTTTTATTTATTTTTTTTTTTTTTGGTTTTTCGAGGTAGGGTCTCAAGGCAGCCCAGGCTGTCCTGGAATTCATGATGTTGTCTCAGGATAGCCTTGAACTCATGGCAATCCTCCTACCTCTGTCTCCCCAGTGCTGGAATTAAATGCATGAGCCACAACACCTAGCTAAAATACATTTTTTAAAAATATTTATTTATTTATTTATTTAAAGAGAGAGAAAGAGACAGAGAGAGAATGGGCATGCCAGAGCCTTTAGCCACTGCAAACAAACTCCAGATGCATGCGCCTCCTTGTGCATCTGGTTTACTTAGGTACCGAGGAATCGAACCTAGGTCCTTCAGCTTCACAGGCAAGCACCTTAACCACTAAGCCATCTCTCCAGCCCTATTTTAATTTTTTTAATTTGATGAGAGAGAGAAAGAGCCAGGACCTCTTAACCTCTATAAATGAACTCCATATCCATGTGCCTTTATGTATCTGGCTTTACATGTATGCTAGGAAATTGAACCTAGGCCAGCAGGTTTTGTAAGCAAGCACGTTTAACTGCTGAGCTATCTCCCCAACTAAAAGTTTTTGTTGTTGTTTTCGAAGTAGCGTTTTACTCTAGCCCAGTCTGACCTGGAACTTGTCTTGAACTCACAGCAATCCTCCTACTCTGCCTCCAAAGTGCTGGGATTAAAGGTGTGTGCCACCACACCATGATGGTATTTTTACGCGGGGAGGGTTTTGAGCTAAGGTCTCGCTCTAGCCCAGGCTGACCTGGAACTAGCTATGTAGTCTCAGGGTGGCCTTGAATTCACTGTGATCCACCTACCTCTGCCTCCCGAGTGCTGGGATTAAAGGTGTGTGCCACTACGCCCAGCTCAGTTTATTAAAAAAAATTTTTTTTAATGTATTTAAGAGAGAGAGATGGGCGTGCCAGGGCTTCTTACCCCTGTAAATAAACTCCAGATGCATGTGCCATTTTATGTGCCTTGTTTCACATAGGTGCTAGGGAATTGATTGAGCCCAGGCTGGCAAGATTTGCAACCAAGCATCCTTAACCACTGAGCTATCTCCACAGCCCTAAAAGTGTGGGGTTTTTTTGTTTGTTTGTTTGTTTGTTTGTTTGTTTGTTTGTTTGTTTGTTTGTTTGTTTGAGGTAGGTTCTCACTGTGGCCCAGGCTGACCTAGAATTCACTATGTAGTCTCAGGGTAGCCTTGCACTCATGGCAATCTACTTACCTCTGCCTCCTGAGGGCTGGGATTAAAGGTATACCCCACCATGCCCAGCCCTAAAAATATTTTTTCACATTTTATTTATCAGAGAGAGAGGGAGAATGAAAGGGTGAGAGAGAGAAAATGGGCAAACCAAGATCTCTAGCCACTGCAAACAAACTCCAGACACATGTTCCACTTTGTGCATCTGGCTTTATGTGGGTACTAGGGAATTGAACCAGGGTTGCTGGGCTTTGCAGGAAAGTGCCTTAACTGCTATGCCATCTCTCCAGCCCCTAAAAGTTTGTTTTTTTTTTTTTAACATTTTATTTATTTATTTGAGAGAGTGAGGGAGGCAGATAGAGAATGGGTGTGCCAGGGCCTTCAGCCAGTGCAAATAAACTCCAGATGCAGGTGCCACCTTGTGCACTTATGTGGGTTCTGGGGAATTGAACCTGGGTCCTTTGGCTTTAAGTGCCTTAACTGGTAAGCCATCTCCCCTTTGTTTTTTGTTTTGTTTGGTTTGGTTTTTTATTTTTCAATTTTTTTTTCTTTTCTTTGTTTTTTTGTTTTTGTTTTGAGAGTGACAGAGAGAAAGAGGCAGAGAGAGAGAGAATGGGCATGCCAGTGGCCTCCAGCCATTGCAAACAAACTCCAGATGTGGGCATTCCCTTGTGCATTTGGCTAACGTGGGTCCTGGGGAATCTAGCCTCAAACTAGGGTCCTTGGGCTTCACAGGCAAGTGCTTAACTGGTAAACCATCTCTCCAGCCCTTATTTTGTTTTTTTTTTGAGGTAGGGTTTCACTCTAGTCCAGGCTGACCTGGAATTCACTCTGTAGTCTCAGGGTGCCCTTGAACTCACAGTGATCTGCCTACCTTGGCCTTCTGAGTGCTGGGATTAAAGGTGTGTGCCACCATGCCTAACTAGAAGTATTTTTAAAGAGGACTGAGGATATAGTTCAGTGATAGGGTGCTAGCCTGACATGCCAGTGCTCTAGGTTCAATCCCCAGCACCACATAAACCAGGCAAGGTAGATTGTGCCTTTAGTTCCAGCTCTTGGAAAGGAAAAGCAGGAGTATCAGAAGTTCAAGGTTATCCTCAGCCTGAGATACATAAGACTCTGCCAATAGATGGAAAGATGATGATGATAGATATATACATAGATGATAGTCATATAGATAGATAGTTGGATAGATAGATAGATAGATAGATAGATAGATAGATAGATAGATGATAGATAGGTAGGTAGGTAGAAAAAGAGAGCAAGAGGGAGAAAGGAAAAAATTACCAGAAGCCCCCCAGCCCATTTCCTATTTGATGTCTTTGGCAAAAACATACTATTCCCAAATCCCTCACCTCACTTGACAAAATGTAATAAGGTGAATGTGACTGGCTTCTTAGTCAATCTGATTTCACCTCCTGATGCTGGGATGGAGTCCATTTGTCCTTAATAAGTAGGCCATTCAGAAAATGGCCAATGAGGGTTGTGGGGATGGTTTGATTTAAGTGCTCACAGCTCAAGCTGGAGTACCAGAGTTCAATCTCCAGGCCACACATAAAAAGCCTGAAGCTGTGGTGGGCGTCTGTAATCCCAGCTCCTGACACTGACAGTGAAGTGGGAGGTGAAGATGCGAGCATGTGTGAACATGTACATACACACAAATAGATAATGAAAAAAAATGTTTTTTAATGGAGGCTGACCCAAACATGGTGTCGCACATCTCTAATTCCAGCACTCGGGAGGCAGAGGTAGGAGGATCACTGTGAGTTCAAGGACACCCTGAGATTACATAGTGAATTCCAGGTCAGCTGGGCTACAGTGAGACTCTACCTTGAAAAAAGAAATTGACCTGGGCTACAGCAAGACCCTGCCTCAACCCCACCCTCCCCCCCCAGCCCAAGAAAAAGAGAAATTGGCAAGTCTGGGGAGTTGGCTTAGCAGTGAAGGGTGCTTGTTTGCAAAGCATGCAGCCTGGGTTTGATCTCCCAGTGCCCACATAAAGCCAGATGTACAACTTGGCATGTATGTCTGGAGTTCATTGCAACAACAACAGGCCCTGGTGTACCCATACTTTGTGTGTGCCTCTCACTTTCCCTCTCTCTCCTCACAAATAAATAAATTACACTAAAAAAAGAAAAAAAGCCGGCCATGGTGGCACATGCCTTTAATCCCTGCACTCCTTTAATCCCAGCACCAGAGGCTACCCTGAGACTACATAGTGAATTATTCCAGGTCAGCCTGGACTAGAGTGAAACCCTACCTCGAAAAATGAAAGAAAGAAAGAACGAACAAAAGCCATGTGTGATGGCTCACGCCTTTAATCCAGCACTTGGGAGGCAGAGGTAGGAGGATCGCCGTGAGTTCAAGACCAACCTGAGACTACATAGTGAATTCCAGGTCAGCCTGGGCTAGAAGAGACCCTACCTCTTTGAAAAAAAAAAAAGAAAGGAGGAGCCGGATGTATTGGCGCACGCCTTTAATCCCAGCACTCAAGAGGTAGAGGTAGAAGGATTGCTGTGAGTTTGAGGCCACCCTGAGACTCCATAGTGAATTCCAGGTCAGTGTGGGATAGAGTAAAACCCTACCTCGAAAAACCAAAAAAAGAGAGATCAGCCTCACCTTCAAGTCTGCCTCCATATCGCCCTCGTGTGGTAGATCTAAAAGCTGGCCAAGTCAGTTCTGGGCTTAGAGCCTTTCCCTTTGCTCTCTGTCAGATCTTAAAGTCTCAAAAGTCCTATCTAAGTTCTACACAGCACACATTCTAGGTCCTTCATAGACTGCCGAAATTGCTTCTCCAGCATTACACTGGCTCCTCCCTGCTGCCTCTTAACACTATCAAAACTTCAAGCAAAGCCTGTGGTTGTTACAGATCTTCACCAAGCCTGTCTACTTCTTCTGAGTCTAACTCAAAAAGCCCAACTTTGGGCTGGAGAGATGGCCTAGTCGTTAAGATGTTTGCCTGCAAAGCCAAAGGATCTAGGTTTGATTCCCCAGGACCCATGCAAGCCAGATGCATAAGGTGGCACATGTGTCTGGGGTTAATTTGCAGCGGCTGGAGGCCCTGGTGCACCCATTCTCTCCCTCTCTTTCTCTCTCTCCTTCTTTCTGCTTCCTTCTCTCTCTCAAATAAATAAATAAAATTTTTTAAAAGCCTATTAGCCGGGTGTGGTGGCGCACACCTTTAATCCCAGCACTCAGGAGGCAGAGGTAGCAGTATCACCAAGAGTTCAAGGCCACCCTGAGACTACAGAGTGAATTCCAAGTCAGCCTGAGCCAGAGTGAGACCCTACCTCGAAAAAAGAAAAGAAAAGGAAAAAAAAAAAAAAAAGCCCAACTTCCTTTGCTCCACTTTTTCTAGGTCTTCCATGGGTACTGGCCAAAATCCTATGCATGTTTGCCCTGAAATGGTGGAACTTCTCCCTCTTTTTCTACAGCTGCTTTCAGACCTCTATTGCTGATCCTAACTCAAAAGGCCTGGTTTTCTCTCTTCCTCTTTTCCATTTCCCTCTTTCTACCAACTACTAAGATTTACAGCTGACCTGCTGTATTGCTTTTCTCTCTAACTGTAATAAAATGATCCTTAAACTTTAAAAAAAAAAAATCCTCCAAGTCTTTAACTGTGCCTTGCAACACTGGATCCTAAATGCCTTTCCCTGACTAATTCCCTCGGCCAGCTCTTTCTTACTAGGTAATAAGAAGGTCAGATCATCTCCCTCTGTTCAGAACCCACATTGATTCTAAAGTCTCTAAAAAATAGGCCTCAGCCAAGCCAGGCATGGTAGCTCACACCTTTTTCCTAGTAGGAGGCAGGTAGGATAATCACCGTGAGGTCAAGGCCACCCTGAAACTACATAATGAATTCCAGGTCAGCCTGAACTAGAGCAAAACCCTACCTCAATAAGCCTAAAAAATAAAAAATAAAAATTTTAAAAAAGGCCTCAGTCCCTAAAATGGCTCTTAGCTCTTAGGAGTTGTTACTCAATAGATCAATAGATGTTGTAAAAGGAAATGATATGGCAGGAAAATCAAAGTGTCAGGCATGGTTGTAGTGCACACCTTTAATTCCAACACTAGGGAGACTGAGGTAGGAGGATCACTGCGACTTGGGGCCACCCTGAAACTTACATAGTTGAATTCCAGGTCAGCCTGGGCTAGCGCAAAACCCTACCTTGAAAAATCCAAAAAAATAAAAAGTTTCTGGACCAGTGATTATGAACAGTAACATTGCAGAATCCAGATCTTGTACCAAATTATATTCCCATCATTGATTTATATAATCCAGCAATGGATGCTATCAATGTTTAATTTTTTTGCTAATTTGGTAGCTAATAACTCACTACTGCTTTATTGTGACTCTCAAGCCGGCCTGAAATTCACAATACTGCCTCATCTTCCCAAGTACTAGGATTTGAGGGCCAGCCTCAGCTACATAGTGATCTGGAAGCCAATCTGGGCTACATGAGAACACAAAACAGGAAAAGAAGGGAAGCTGGGATATAGTCATTTGGTAGAGTGCCTGTAATCTAGCATTTGGGGGGTGATACAGGAGGATCAGTAGGTCAAGGTCTGCATAGAAACTTCAAGGCCAGCCTGGGCTACATGAGAACTTGTCTCCAAAAAAGGAATGGTGGCACACACCTTTAATCCTAGCACTCAGGAGGCAGAGGTAGGTGGATCGCCGTAAGTTGGAGGCCACCCTGAGACTACATACTGAATTCCAGGTCAGCTTTGACTAGAGCGAGACCCTACCTCAAAAAAAAAAAAAAAAGGAGAATTAGGACAAGGACACTGCAGATTAGCTCAAAGACAGAGAGCTTGGCTAAGGTGCTACTTCCTATGAGGCAGACTTTTTCTATGTCTTCATCCTACCCTCTTCTCCTGTCCTGATCAACCCACAATCCTTTTTCTCTTCCAATTCTTTCTGAATTCGATTTTTTTTTTTTTTCTGTAGGTTCTCACTCTAGCTCAGACTGACCTGGAATTCACTGTGTAGTTTCAAGATGGCCTCAAACTAACAGCAGTTTTCCTACCTCTGCCTCCCAAGTGCTGGAATTAAAGGCATCTATCACCATGCCCAGCAATATATATGTATGTATGTATGTATGTATATATTTTTTTAAGTTAAAATCAGTGCTTGAGAGATGGCTTAGTGGTTAAATTAAAACACTTACCTGCAAAGCCTAAGGATACAGGTTTGATTCCTCAGTACTCACATAGAGTTAGATGTACAAAGTGGCATACGTGTCTGGAGTTCAATTTTTTTTATTTTTTGAGGTAGGGTCTTACTCTAGCTCAGGCTGACCTGGAATTCACTGTGTAGTCTCAGGGTGGCCTCGAACTCAAGGCGATCCTTCTACCTCTGCCTCCCAACTGCTGGGATTACAAGCATGTGCCACCACACCTGGCTAAATAAAATATTTTTAACAAGTTAAAATTGGTGCTGGAAAGGTAACTTAGCCATTAAAAGCATAACAGCCTATGTTTGATTCCTCAATGCCCACATATAGCCATATGTACACATGGGCACATGCATCTAGAGTTCATTTGCAGTGGCAGGAGGCTTTGGTGTGCCCATTCTCTCCCTCCCTTTCCCTCTCTCTCTCTTTACAAATAAGATAAAGAATCCTTAGGAGGAAGAATGGCAAGAGAGCCAATTATGCATGATGGTGCATGCCTTTAATCCCAGCACTCAGGAGGATCATATGATTTCAAGGCCAGCCTAGGCTTCAGAGTGAGGTCCAGGACAGCCTGGGCTACAATAGAGAGACCCTACTTCAAACAAAACAAGACAAAAAAAAAACGCAGAATGAGGGCCCATATATTCTTTCTCGCATGTATACACACACACTCTCTCTAATAAATAAATAATTAAATTATTATATTTATTTATATAATATATATAATATGATTATATATAATATAATAAAATATTTACTTATTAGAGAGAAAGCATGGTTGCACCAGGGCCTCTAGCTGCTGCAAATGAACTCCAGATGCATGTACCACCTTGTGCATCTGCATTATGTGGGTCCTGAGGAATTGAACCTAGATCCTTTGGGTTTGCAGGCAAGTATCTCACTGCTAAGCCATCTCCCCAGATCAAATAAATTTTTAAAAGTTAAAAAAGCCAGGCATGGAGCTAGAGTGATAGCTTAGCAGTTAAAGCACTTGCCTGTGAAGCCTAAGGACCCTGGTTCAAGGCTCGATTCCCCAGGACCCACTTAAACCAGATGCACAAGGAGGCACATGCATCTGGAGTTTGTTTGCAATGGCTAGAGGCCCTGGCGTGCCCATTCTCTCGTGCTCTCTTTCTCTCTATGCCTGCTTCTCTCTGTCTGTTGCTCTCAAATAAATAAATAAAAATTAAAAAAAAAAAAATAGCCAGGCATGGCTAGGCATGGTGTCGCACACCTTTAATCCCAGCACTCGGGTAGCAGAGGTAGGAGGATTGCCGTGAGTTTGAGGCCACCCAGAAACTACATAGTGAATTCTAGGTCAGCCTGGGCTAGAGTGAAACCCCATCTCGAAAAACAAAAACTAACAAACAAAAAAAGAAACAAAAGGCCAGGCATGGTGGTGCACACCTTTAATCCCAGTACTGGGGAGGTAGAGGTAGGAGGATCACTGTGAGCTTGAGGTCAGCTTGAGACTACATAGTGAATTCTAGGACATCCTGGGCTACAGTGAGACCCTACCTCAAAAAAAAAAAAAAAAAGAAAGAAAGAAAGAAAGAAACAGAAAAGATTCCTAGACAGAAGGAAGCAGAACTAGGTCTTATAGAAGACAAAGTTCACTAAGCTTCCCTGCTGTGGCCCTTGCCCACCTCCAAATCATAGGTCCTATCCCTTCAAAATGTGACTACATGGTTAGCATAATGCAAGGCTTGATGAGAGATGCTGAGATAAGGAGACTTAAGAAAGGACTGGCACTACACAGGCTGGTGAGAGAGATCTAGACCTTTTGACTCACATTAATTCACCTCTGCCAGGGTACTTCTTGCCTAGGTGTACGGGAGGATCACACTGACAGACTGAACCACAGGGCCCATCATTACCAGACACTGCCATCGCTGACCCAGGCAACCTAAGCTATAAGCCAGACCCTAAATCTATTCGTTTAGGATATCCCCCTAATGGCAACCTCCCCACTGGTCCCTGTTGTGCCTCCTATCCTGCCCTGCTGAGCAGAAGGCCTGAGTAAGGTGTCCTCCAGAATCTACCATAACACTAGCCCAAATCCAGCTCATAAATTCATATCATATATAAATTCAAGGCCTTATCCCTGCTACACGGGTGCTCTGCCTCTGAGCAACGCCTCTAGCCCCTATTCTCATTCTTACTTTTTAAATATTTTTTAAATTTTTATTTACTTATTAGAGTAAGAGTGAGAGAGAGCAAAAGTGAGAATGGGCGCACCAGGGCTTCTAGCCACTGCAAACAAACTCGAACTCCAGACACATGTTCCCCTTTGTGCATCTGGCTAACATGGGTCCTTTGGCTTTGTAGGCCTGGGCTGACCTGGAATTCACTTTGTAATCTCAGGGTGACCTTGAACTCACAGTGATCCTCCTACCTCTGCCTCCCAAGTGCTGGGATTAAAGGCTTGAGCCACCACGCCCAGTCCCTCATTCTTAAATTTTTGTCCTCAAACCAGCCAACGTGGCTCACACGTAAACTCCTGAGTGCTGGAATTATAGAAGCCCATCATGCCTGAACTCTAAAGCCCCATCGTGTCCTACAACTGGGACTTCCTTTGCTTGAAGAGGGGCGGGAGCTTGCAGAGTCAGTGTGGGTCATGGTAAGGCCTTCAGCGAGAAGTCAGAGCCTCTTCTTACAGCACTTTTCCCTGTTCTGGGAGTCCTTGGGTTATAGAACCCTGTCTCCCAGAACTGTGGTCCACCTGGGCTGTCTGTCCCAGCTTTCTCTTTCCTCTGGCAGTGGGCAGCCAGGTGAGCCAGGAGCTCCATTACACCAAGGAGAAGCTGGGGGAGGAGGCTGCGTACACTTCCCAGATGTTGATTCAGACTGCACGCCAGGAAGGGGAGAACATCCTCACCCCTGAAGCCCTTGGCCTTCACCTCCAGGCAGCCCTCACTGCCAGTAAAGTGCAAGTGTCTCTCTATGGAAAGTAAGTCTAGCTAAGTCCCTGAGTGGCTGGGGGTGAAATGTGCTGTGGCAGCTCTAGAAACCGTCTTCCGATGATCATGTACTATAGGTCCTGGGATTTGAACAAAATTTGCTACAAGTCAGGAGTTCCCCTTATTGAAAATGGGATGATTGAGCGGGTGAGTATCCTGAGCGGTTCCCATGGAACTGAGTAGAGACATTGGAAGGCTCAGAGGGATGCTACAAGGGTGCAGGTGTGAATGCTGGGAGGATTACAGAGGGCACCCTACCTAGTTCATGAGAACAGGAGCTCAGGGCCAGGACTGACATGACCTCTGGTGTCCTTGGCAGATGATTGAGAAGCTGTTTCCATGTGTGATCCTCACCCCACTCGACTGCTTCTGGGAGGGAGCCAAGCTCCAAGGGGGCTCTGCCTACCTGCCGTGAGTGCTGGCTGCCACAGCTGCTCCTGGAGCTGCTTCATCTCTTGCCAGGGGCTTCCCCCGCAGACAGCGGGCGCAGACAGCGGGCGCGAGACAGGAGGGAAGAAGCCCAGGAAACCTTGCCAAGTCAGTTACCTCTTAGCACAGGGTCGACTCTGAAGGAAAGGAAGCTTTGACCTGTCTAATTTAGACTACACACATCCTTACAAAGAGGAGGAAAAGATCCCCAGAAAGACACTTGCCTGCTGGAATTAGTATCAACTAAGCCATTGCCTGGACTAGGAACAAAAAAAAAAAAAAAACCTGTTAGGTAAAGGTGTCTGTCTGATTATAGGTTAGAACCATGGTTAGACAGCTTAGTATGAACTCACTGGGCTTTTCGGGTCTTTTCAGTGCATTAAGTACATATGTCCTATTGTCCATCTTAGCCCCTCATATGCATCCACAGCTCACTGCAGCAGCATCTTTTTTTTTTTTTTTTTGAGAGCAACAGACAGAGAGAGAAAGAGGCAGAGAGAGAGAGAGAGAGAGAGAGAATAGGTGTGCCAGGGCCTCCAGCCACTGCAAACAAACTCCAGATGCATGCGCCACCTTGTGCATCTGGCTTATGTGGGTCCTGGGGAATCGAGCCTCAAACTGGGGTCCTTGGGCTTCACAGGCAAGCACTTAACCACTAAGCTATCTCTCCAGCCCCAGCAACATCTTTTTTTTTTTTAATATTTTATTTATGCCGGGCATGGTGGTGCACACCTTTAATCCCAACACTCAGGAAGCAGAGGTAAGAGGATTGCTGTGGGTTTGAGGCCATACTAAGACTACATAGTGAATTCCAGGTCTGTCTCAGCTAGAGCGAGACCCTACCTCGAAAAACCAAAATATATATATATTTATTTATTTGAGAGAAAGAGGCAGCTAAAGAGACAGAATAGGCACACCAAGGCCTCTAGCTACTGCAAATGAACTCCAGATGCATGTGCCACCTTGTACATCTGGCTTACATGTGGGTCCTAGGGAACTGAACCTGGATCCTTTGACTTTGCAGGCAAGCACCTTAACCGCTAGGCCAGCTCTTCAGGCCTACAGCAATATCTTGCACAGTCTCCTTATGGAAGGAGAGAGAAGCACATAGGAGGATAGAGTGCAGCAGGGGTCCATAGCAGCTGTCTGGAGGATAGGTATTGATTCCTGATCTCCACTAACAATGAGCTCATCCTGTAGGGGTCGCCCTGATATCCAGTGGACCAATCTGGATCCCCAGCAGCTGCTAGAGGAGCTGGGTCCTTTTGCCTCCCTGGAAGGCTTCCGTGAGCTGCTAGATAAGGCACAGGTGGGCCAGGCCTACGTGGGACGGCCCTGTCTGGACCCTAATGATCTGCACTGCCCACCTAGTGCTCCCAACCATCACAGCAGGCAGGTGGGTTCCAATAAGCTCTGCCAGGTCAAGTCTGTCCCTTCTCTTTCTCACCTGTTCCTCTCTTCTGGCCACCTCCTCCCATTTTCTGGACATTGGCCACTCTCCACCCCTACTGTGAGTGATCCATGTGCTAACCCTCATGTGGCATATGATTCTTCCCCATTTTGTTGAGGCTGGGACTTACTCTCCCCCAGGCTGACTGAATTCAGGGTAATCAGCAATCCTTTTACCTCCACCTCCTCCTGAGTGCAGAATTAGCCATTTTCCTCTCCCTCTATCCCCCAAGTCAGGGTCTCACTCGATAGCCCCAGTCTGGCCTCAGGAAATCCTTCTACCTCAGCCTCCAGAGTACTGGGATTAAAGGTATGCATCTTGAGCCAGGTGTGGTGGTGCACGTCTTTAATCCCAGCACTTGGGAGGCAGAGGTAGGAAGATCGCTGTGAGTTCAAGGCCACTCTGAGACTACAGAGTGAATTCCAGGTCAGCCTGGGCTAGAGTGAAACCCTACCTTGAAAAACCAAAACAAAAAAAGGTATGTATCTTTATGACAAGATATTGTGTGTGTGTGTGTGTTTTTAATTTATTTGCAAGAAAGAATGGGTACAGCAGGGCCGTCAGCCACTGCAAATGAACTCCAGATGCATACACCACCTTGTGCATCTGGTTTATGGGGGTCCTGAGGAATCAAACCTGGGTTCTTTGGCTTTGCCCACTAAGCTATCTCTCCAGCCTTTTGGTTTGGTTTGGTTTGGTTTTGGCTTTTCAAGATAGGGTCTCGCTGTAACCCAGACTGACCTAGAATTCACTATGTAGTCTCAGGGTGGCCTCGAACTCAGGGTGATCCTCCTAGCTCTGTTCTGGGATTAAAGGTGTGTGCCACAATGCCCTGCTGTTTTGTTTTTTTTGTTTTTTGTTTTTTCCTTTTTCAAGGTAGGGTCTCACTCTGGCCCAGGCTGACCTAGAATTCACTATGAAGTCTCAGGGTGGCCTTGAACTCCTCCTACCTCTGCTTCAGGAGTGCTGGGATTAAAGGTGTGTGTCGCTGGGCGTGGTGGCGCACGCCTTTAATCCCAGCACTCAGGAGGCAGAGGTAGGCCGATTGCCATGAGTTCGAGGCCATCCTGAGACAACATAGTGAATTCCAGGTCAGCCTGAGCTAGAGTGAAACCCTACCTTAAAAAAAAACACAAAATAAATAAATAAATAAAGGTGTGTGTCACCATGCCTGGCTTAAAGATTTATTTTTATTTATTTATTAGCGAGAAGGAGAGAGAGAGAGATAGCCATGTCAAGGCCTCCAGCCACTGCAAATGAACTGCAGATTCATGCATCACTTTGTGCATCTGGTTTATGTGAGACCTGGAGAATGGAACCTGGGTCCTGAGGCTTCATAGGCAAGCACCTTAACTGCTAAGCCAACTCTCCAGCCCATAAATAAAATATTTTAAATATTATTTCTTTCTTTCTTTCCTTCTTTCTTTCTTTCTTTTTTTGAGAAAGAGGGAGGGAAAGAGAGAGAACAAGGCAGAGAGAAAGAATGGGCACATCAGGGCCTCCAGTTCCTGCAAACAAACTCCAAACACATGTAGCACCTTGTGCATCTGGCTAACATGGGTCCTGCAGAGTTGAACCTAGGTCCTTTGGCTTTGCAGGCAAGTGCCTTAACCACTAAGCCATTTCTCCAGCCCAATAAAATATTTTTTTTAATGGGGTTTCATATAGTTACAGGCTGGCCTATAACTGTGATCCTCCTACTTCAGCCTCCTGAATTCTGTGATTAAAGGTATACACCACCATGCTCTGTAGCCTCTAATTTACCCTTAAACTGCTGATCAACTTGCCTCTGTCATCCAAGTGCTGGGATTGCAGGTGTGCACCACCACATTTAGGTTCCTTTTGCTTCTTTCCTTCTTGGCTTTTTTTTTTTTTTAAAGATTTTTTCGAGGTAAGGTCTCACTCTGGTCCAGGCTGACCTGGAATTTACTATGTAGTCTCAGGGTGGCATCCAAACTAATGGCGGTCCTCCTACCTCTGCCTCCCAAGTGCTGTGATTAAAAGCATGTGCCACCACACCCAGGTTTTTGTTGTTGTTGTTATTTTTTAAGGCAAAATCTCCCTCTGTAGTCCAAACTGGCCCGGAACTCTTCTTTCTCGGTCTCTTAAATGCTGGGATTATATATGTGAGACATTGTACCTGACTCCTTTTAAGCTTTTCTAAGCTAGACTCTATCAAAATAGACTATATGGGCTGGAGAAAATGGCTTAGCAGTTAAGTTCATTTGCAGTGGGCCCTGGCACGTCCATTCTCTCCCCCTCTCTCTCTCGCTCTCTTTCTCTGTCTCTATCTCTCAAATAAATAAGTAAAAATTTTAAAATTATAAAAAATAGACTACACATAGAAACCAAGAACAAAATAAATATAGTTATCATACCTAGTTTCCTAAAACCCACTATAGTTATGCCACCTCTTCCCAGCAGCCTAGTTCCAAGCCTCTGCTCCCTCTTGTGGCCTGCTGTCTGCAGAACACTAGCTCTTCACTACAACAGAGAAGGCAAAAGGCTCACACCTATAATCCCAGCACTGGAGAAAAATTACTTCCACTTCAGACCCACTAAACTCTGTGGCAGGCATGGCTCCTAGAGGTAGGTAGGAGCCGAAGCCATACTTTTTTTTTCTCAAATTTTTGCTTTGTAACTTTTTTGTTATGTTAGTGAACTTACTGGGCTACAGGAACATGGGTGACTCAAAGGTGGCAACATCTCTAGAAATCCTACCCCAGTATGAGCTTCCTGAATCATTTTCTCTCCCTCTGCTTTTTAATTTTTAAAAATATTTTTATTGAGCTGGAGAAATAGCTTAGCTGTTAAGGTCCTTACCTGCAAAGCCTAACGATCCATGTTCTACTCTCCAGGTCCAATGTAAGCCAGACACACAGGTGATGAAAGCATCTAAGGTCATACGTGCCCACAAGATGGCACATACCTCTGGAGTTCTATTGCTGTAGCTGGAGGCCTTGGCATGCCAATTCTTTCTCTCAAAAAAAAAAAAAAAAAAAAGCTGGGCATGGTGGCACATGCCTTTAATCCCAGCATTCTGGAGACAGAGGTAGGAGGACTGCTGTGAGTTCAAGGCTAGCCTGAGACTACATAGTAAATTCCAGGTCAGCCTGGGCTAGAGCAAAACTCTACCTTGAGAAACCAAAATAATAATAATAATAATATAGGGCTAGAGAGATGGCTTAGCAGTTAACTGCTTGCCTGTGAAACCTAAGGATGCCAGTTCAAGGCTTAATTCCCCAGGACCCACATAAGCCCAATGCACAAGGGGGCACATGCATCTGGAGTTAGTTTGCAGTGGCTGAAGGCCCTGGCATGCCCATTCTCTATCTACCTCTTTCTCTCTCTCTGTCGCTCTCAAATAAATAAATAAAAATAAAATGCAAAAAAAATTATTTATCTGCAAAGAGAGAATGAACCTACAAGGATCTCCTACCAGTAGAAATGAACTCCAGATGCATGCAACACTTTGTACATCTGGCTTCATATGAGTTCTGGGATCAGACTGAGCCATCTCTCCATCTCCAGCCCTTTTTTTTTACTTTTAATTTTTTGTTTTATTTTAATTGAGAACTTTAATATATGAACCTATTGCAAATTGGTCATACTCCCATCAGGTTATACTCTTTTTTGTTTGTTTGTTTGTTTTTGTTTTTTATTATTTTTTTAATTTTTAAATTTTTATTAACATTTTCCATGATTATAAAAAAATATCCCATGGTAATTCCCTCCCTCCCCACCCCCACACTTTCCCCTTTGAAATTCCATTCTCCATCATATTACCTCCCCATTACAATCATTGTACTTACATATATACAATATCAACCTATTAAGTATCCTCCTCCCTTCCTTTCTCTTCCGTTTTTTTGTTGTTGTTGTTGTTGTTTTTCAAGGTAGGGTCTCATTCTAGCCCAGGCTGACCTGGAACTCACTACATAGTCTCAGGGTGGTCTCGAACTCATGGCGATTCTCCTACCTCTACCTCCCAAGTGCTGAGATTAAAGGCGTGAGCCACCACGTCCAACTCCCAGGTTATACTCCTATGTCCCCTCTCCCTTGCCACCATTTCTCTGAGGACCTGCCTCAGTAGGATTATTGGTAATTACTATGGGGCCATGACTATACCAGTCAGTTTTTGTTGAGGGGACACAACAATGCCTCAGAGTACATATTTTCCTTTATTTTAACTTTTTAAAACAATTTTTATTTTACTTTTATTTATTTATTTACTTACTTATTGGTTTTTCAAGGTAGGATCTCGCTCTAGCCCAGGCTGATCTGGAATTCACTGTATAGTCTCAGAGTGGCCTCAGACTCATGGTGATCCTCCTACCTCTGCCTCCCAAGTGCTGGGATTAAAAGCGTGCACCACCACGCCCTGCTATTTTTTTATTTTTATTTATTTATTTGAGAGAGGGAATGGGTGCACCAAGGCTTTCAGCCACTGCAAACGAACTTATTTTTTTTATTGATTTATTTTTGGTTTTTCAAGGTAGGGTCTAGCTCAGGCTGACCTGGAATTCACTCTGTAATCTTAGGGTGGCCTCGAACTCACAATGATTCTCCTACCTCAGCCTCCCGTGTGCTGGGATTAAAGGCATGCACCACTACACCTGGCTTTTTAACTTTTAAAGTATGGTTTTTCTATTTAGAACTCAAGATCTTCCTGCCTCCGCTTGCTATAGGCTGTTTACCATGCTAAGCTGAATCACAGCCTGTTCTTTTCACTTCTTTTGTATTTTTCTTTTATTTCTTCCTTTTGTTTTCTGTGGGGATTGAATTTAGAGCCTCAAGCATGCCAGGCAGGCTCTCCATCACTTCAGCTTTATTTCTGGCCACCTAGGGCCTTGAAAATTAAACCTTCCTTAATCCCTTCCAGGTTCCCAATGTGGCCCAGGAGCTGAGTGGGGGCTGCCATGGCTTCTCCCACAAATTCATGCATTGGCAGGAGGAATTGTTGCTCGGAGGCATGTCCAGAGACCTCCAAGGACAGCTGCTGAGGTAGGGCCTCCCTTGGGAGTCAGTGAGTGAACCTGGTACAAAGGAATACACACTGTAAGGCCAGCCGGCTCTGGAAAACACACTGTCCATACTCGCACTGTGTGTTGAGCCAGCTCTGACCCCTTCTCCTCACCCCAACTAGGGCAGAGGCCCTGCAGAGCACCTTCCTGCTAATGAGTCCCCGCCAGCTGTATGAACATTTCCGAGGTGACTACCAGACGCATGACATTGGCTGGAGTGAGGAACAGGCCAGCACCGTGCTACAGGCCTGGCAGCGGCGTTTTGTGCAGGTCAGTCAGTGTGGACAAGGACAAACAAGAATGCCCTGTAGCTGCTCCTTTCTCCTGTTCCTTCAGATCTCCTGTCTCTCTCCAGCTAGCCCAGGAGACCCTGCCTGCCAATGCATCCCAACAGATCCACGCCTTCTCCTCCACCACCCTGGATGACATCCTGCATGCATTCTCTGAAGTCAGTGCTGCCCGTGTGGTGGGAGGCTATCTGCTCATGGTGGGTCCTTCTCCCAGAACTTTGTCCCACCCCTACCCAGTACTCACCCTGGAAGCCCCTGTCTGAAACTGTCCTCTCTTCTCACAGCTGGCCTATGCCTGTGTAACCATGCTACGGTGGGACTGTGCCCAGTCTCAGGGTGCTGTGGGTCTTGCTGGGGTGTTGCTGGTGGCCCTGGCAGTAGCCTCAGGCCTTGGACTCTGTGCCTTGCTTGGCATCACCTTCAATGCTGCCACTACTCAGGTATAAAGGGGCTTTGTAGGGAAGCCTTTGGGGGCCATCACCAAGCTACGCTATCCTCTAGCTGCTTCCCCCTCTCCCTCCCCAGGTGCTGCCCTTTTTGGCTCTGGGCATTGGTGTGGATGACATATTTCTCTTGGCACATGCCTTCATCAAGGCCCCACCTGGCACCCTTCTCCAGGTAAGGCCTCATCAGGACATTCAGTATAGTAGCTAAGAACTTTTAGTTCGTTTTTTGTTGTTGTTGTTGTTGTTGTTGTTTGGTTTTTTGGTTTTTCAAGGTAGGATCTCACTCAGGCTCTGGCTGACCTGGAATTCACTATGTAGTCTCAGGGTGGCTTCAAAGGCTAACTTTTGGGTTTTTGAGTGAGGTTAGGCTGACTGTTTGATTCACCTCTTTGTGTGCTGGTTTTCCATCTGTAAATGCAGATAATAATAGTGCTTATGTCCTTTGGGTTGATGTAAGAGTCAGTGAGATCATTCAAAATGTGTGCTCAGAACAGAACATGAACCATTCATGGTTCTCAGAAATTATTGCTGCTGTGGTATGAAAGCTCCGTCTGCCACCCAGGTTTCTGAGCCTCCTCTTCGCCCTATCTTGAAGACCTCTAGTCCTTTTCCCCTGTGACTTAACAGTGTGCTTGCTCTGTCCTAGCAGGACCGCATGGGCGAGTGTCTGCGGCGCACAGGCACCAGCGTTGCACTCACGTCCGTCAACAACATGGTGGCCTTCTTCATGGCTGCTGTAGTTCCCATCCCAGCACTGCGAGCCTTCTCTCTGCAGGTAAAGCCTCAGGAATGGGCAGGTGGGGCGGAGTGGCTGTGGAGCCAGGAACAGGCTCCATCCAGCCTTTATACCCCCTCATACACTCCCATCCCAGGCAGCCATAGTGGTTGGCTGTAACTTCGCAGCGGTGATGCTTGTCTTCCCAGCCATCCTTAGCCTGGACCTGCGCCGGCGCCACTGCCAACGCCTTGATGTGCTCTGCTGCTTTTCTAGGTACTGTCCCTGCGTGCCTACCTGCTTCTTCCTCACCCCTACCCTAGTGTGTCCCCTGCCCTGCATCTATTTTTCCTTTTCTTTTCTTTTTATAGTTGCATTTCTTAAAAAAAGAAATATTTACTGGGCTAGAAAGATTGCTTAGTGGTTAAGGCACTTGCCTGCAAAGTCTAAGGACCCAGGTTCAATTCCCCAGTACCCACATAAGCCAGATGCACAAGATGGTACATGCATCTGGAGTTTGTTTCCAGTGGTTGGAGGCCCTGGCATGCCCATTCTCTCTTGATCTGCCTCTTCCTCTTTCTTCTTATCTCTCAAATAAATAAATAAAATATTTTTTAAAAAAATATTTAACAGTCAGGCATGGTGGTGCAAGCCTTTAATCCCACTACTCGGGAGGCAGAGGTAGGAGGATCACGGTGAGTTGGAGGCCACTCTGAGACTACATAGTGAATTCCAGGTCAGCCTGAGCTAGAGTGAGACCCTGCCTTAAAAAACAAAACAAAATTTTATATATGTACATATATATAATTTATTTGCAGATGAGAGAAAGAATGGGTACTCCAGGGCTTCTTGCTGCTGTAAGCAAACTCCAGATACATGCACCACTTAGTGCATCTGGCTTTACATGGGTATTGGGGAATCAAACCTAGATCAACATGCTTTGTAACCTTTATCTACTGATCCATCTCCCCAGCCCACATTTCTTTTTTTTATTTTTATTTATTTTTTCTCAATTTTTATTAACATTTTCCATGATTATAAAAAGTATCCCATGGTTTATACAATGGAGTTCTACTCAGCGGTAAAGAAAAATGAAGTTATGAAATTTGCAGAAAAATGGATGGACCTGGAAAGGATTATACTAAGTGAGGTAACCCAGGCCCAGAAAGCCAAGCGCCACATGTTCTCTCTCATATATGGATCCTAGCTACAGATGATTGGGCTTCTGTGTGAGAATGAAAATACTTAGTAGCAGAGGCCAGTAAGTTAAAAAGGAGACATAAAGGGAAGAGAAAGGAAGGGAGGAGGATACTTAATAGGTTGATATTGTATATATGTAATTACAATGATTGTAATTGGGAGGTAGTATGATGGAGAATGGAATTTCAAATGGGAAAGTGTGGGGGTGGGGAGGGAGGGAATTACCATGGGATATATTTTATAATCATGGAAAATGTTAATAAAAATTTTTTTAAAAAGTATCCCATGGTAATACTCTCCCTCCTCCCCCCCCCCCCACTTTCCCCTTTGAAATTCCATTCTCATTATATCCCCTCCCCATCTCAATCAGTCTCTTTTATTTTGATGTCATGGTCTTTTCCTCCTCTTATGATGGTCTTGTGTAGGTAGTGTCAGGCACTATGAGGTCATGGATATCCAGGCCATTTTATGTCTGGAAGGAGCATGTTGTACGGAGTCCTACCCTTCTTTGGCTCTTACATTCTTTCCACCACCTCTTCTACATTAGACCCTGAGCCTTGGAAGGTGTGATTGAGATGTTACTCAGTACTCCAGTCACTTCTTTCTAGCACTATGATATCTTCTGAGTCTTCCCAAAATCATTGCCATCTGAAAAGAGAAGATTCTCTACCCAAAATGAGAATAGCATTATTATAAGGGTATAAGTATTAAGAGAAGTGCTTACTGGGCAGTTTGATAAGCATAGTATATACGTTTTTCCATAGCAGATGTTACACCCCTAGGGCTCATGACTACCCCTGTTTTAAGTTTTCAGTATTAGGGATATGTTCCCCCATGGAGCAGGCCTCCAGTCCAATTGGAGGGCAGTTGGTTTCCACCATGACAGATGTGCCACTATTGCACCCGTTGGCTCATTTGGCCTGGCTGGCCAATTATAAGGCTTGCAGTGTCCACTGTTGAGTATCTTCACTGGGGTATCTCTTTTTCCCATTGAACTACATGTAGAATGGCTTCTTCCAACTTTCTGTCAGCTGCATTTCTTTTTTTAAAAGACTATATAGGGCTGGAGAGATGGCTTAGCAGTTAAGTGCTTGCCTGTGAAGCCTAAGGAAACCAGTTCGAGGCTCGATTCCCCAGGACACATGTTAGCCAGATGCACAAGGGGGCACAGGTATCTGGAGTTCCTTTGCAGTGGCTGGAAGCCCTGGCGTATCCATGCTCTTTCTGTCGGCCTGTTTCTCTCTCTGTCTGTCACTCTCAAATAAATAAGAATAAACAAAGAAAATTTAAAATGAAATAAAAGAATATATATATTTTTAAATTTTTAAATTTAATTTTTATTTATTTGACAGAGAAAGAGGCAGAGAGAGGGAAAGAGAGAATGGGTATGCCAGGGCCTCCAGCCATTGCAAATAAACTTCAAACACATGTGCCCCCTTGAGCATCTGGCTTACATGGATCCTGGGGAATCGAACTGAGGTCCTTTGGCTTTGCAGGCAAATGCTTTAACCACTAAGCCATCTCTGCAGCCCTTTATTGTTTTTTGTTTTTTTGTTTTTTTTTTTTCAAGGTAGGGTCTCACTCTAGCCTAGGCTGACCTTGAACTTACTCTGTAGTTCTAGGCTGTCCTTAAAGTCACAGCAGTCTTCCTACCTCAGGCTCCCAAGTGCTGGGATTAAAGGCATGTACCACCATATATATATATATATATATATATATATATATATAGTTTTGTTTTGTTTTTTGAGGCAGGGTCTCACTGTAGCTCAGGCTGTCCTGGAATTCACTATGCAGACTCAGGATGACCTCAAATTCTCAGAGATCCTCCTACCCCTGCCTCCCAAGTGCTGGGATTAAAGGCATGTGCCACCCACCATGCCCGGCTCTTAAAAAATATTTTTAATTATTTATTTGAGAAAGAGAATGGGTATTCTAGGACTTCCTGTCACTGCATACAAAATCTAGCCACATGTGCCACTTTGTGCATCTGGCTTTATGTGGGTACTGGGGAATTGAACCCAGGCCAGGAGGCTTTGCAAGAAAGTGCCTTAGCCAGGCATGGTGGCACATGCCTTCAATCCCAGCACTGGGAGGCAGAGGTAGGAGGATTGCTGTGAGTTCAAGGCCACCCTGAGACTCCATAGTGAATTCCAGATCAGCCTGGGCTAGAGTGAGACCCTACCTCGAAAAACCAAAAAATAAAAAATAAAAACAAAAACAAAGTGTCTTTAGGGCTAGAGAGATCTGTCTTAGTGGTTAAGGCACTTGCCTGCCAAGCCTAAGGACCCAGGTTTGATTCCCCAGTACCCATGTGAGCCAGATGCACAAGGTGGCATATGCATGTGGAATTCATTTGCAATGGCTCGAGTCCCTGGTGCTCCCATTCTCTCTTCTCTATCTGCTTCTTTCTCTCTCTCTCAAATAAATAAATACATAAATAAATTTTAAATAAAAGTGTCTTTAACTTCTGAGTCATCTCCCCAGCCCTCCCCTGCATTTCAAGGTACAACCTGTCACCCAGTCTCTGCCTCTTTCAGCCCCTGCTCTGCTCGAGTGGTTCAGATTCTGCCCCAGGAGCTGGGGGATAGGACAATACCAGTGGGCATTGCCCACCTGACCACCACAGTGCAAGCCTTTGCCCACTGTGAAGCCAGCAGCCAACATGTGGTCACCATCCTGCCTACCCAAGCCCACCTGGTACCCCCGCCTTCTGACCCACTGGGATCTGAACTCTATAGCCCAGGAGGGTCTACACGGGACCTTCTAGGCCAAGAGGAGGAAACAAGGCAAAAGACAGTCTGCAAGTCCCTGCTCTGTACCCACTGGAATCTTGCCCATTTTGCCCGCTATCAGTTTGCACCCTTGTTGCTCCAGTCACAAGTCAAGGTAAGTAGGTGAGGAAAGACAGATGCTCAGTGTCTGTGGGGCCTGAGAAGGGCAGGGGGCCCAGGCTACCACCTGAAGGCTAAAGGACAGCCTTGAGTTTCTGGCTTAGCTACTGCCATTTTCCACAGGCTGTGGTACTGGTTTTCTTTGGGGCACTTCTGGGCTTGAGCCTCTATGGAACCACGTTGGTGGAAGATGGGCTGGCCCTGACGGATGTGGTGCCTCATGGCACCAAGGAACATGCCTTCCTGAGCGCCCAGCTCAGGTACTTCTCCCTGTATGAGGTGGCCCTGGTGACCCAGGGTGGCTTTGACTACGCCCACTCCCAACGTGCCCTCTTTGATCTATATCAGCGCTTCAGTTCCCTTAAGGCTGTACTGCCTCCACCCGCCACCCAGGCACCCCGCACCTGGCTGCACTATTACCGCAACTGGCTACAGGGTAAGAGGCCAGGAGGCTCGCAGGAGGGCTGCTATAGGAAGAAGCCCCCAGGGGCATAGACTCATTTTACCTTATCTTGTTCCTCACTAGGTATCCAGGCTGCCTTTGACCAAGACTGGGCTTCTGGGCGCATTACCCGCCACTCTTACCGCAATGGCTCTGAGGATGGAGCCCTAGCTTACAAACTTCTCATCCAGACTGGGAATGCACAGGAGCCTCTGGATTTCAGCCAGGTAGGGAGAGCACTAGTCAGAGTGAAGCGGGGCTCCAGACCTCATGTCCCAGCTCCACAGCTGCCCCTCTACCTCCACAGCTGACCACAAGGAAACTGGTGGACAAGGATGGGCTGATCCCGCCAGAGCTCTTCTACATGGGGCTAACTGTGTGGGTGAGCAGTGACCCCCTGGGCCTGGCAGCCTCTCAGGCCAACTTCTATCCCCCACCTCCTGAATGGCTGCACGACAAATATGACACCACTGGGGAGAACCTTCGCAGTGAGTGCTGGGGGGCTCTCCTCGAACCTCGTCCTCGGTCCGCACAGGCCCTGCTCACTGTTCCCATTCTCACTGTCCCTTTCCTCTGCCCACTCTCTCCTCCACAGTCCCCGCAGCCCAGCCCCTGGAGTTTGCCCAGTTCCCCTTCCTACTTCATGGCCTCCAAGAGACTGCAGACTTTGTGGAGGCCATCAAGGGGGCCCGGGCAGCATGCACAGAGGCAGGCCATGCGGGGGTGCATGCCTATCCCAGTGGCTCCCCCTTCCTCTTCTGGGAGCAGTATCTGGGCCTGCGGCACTGCTTCCTGTTGGCTGTCTGCATCTTGCTGGTGTGCACCTTCCTCGTCTGTGCTCTGCTGCTGCTCAACCCATGGACAGCTCTTCTCATAGTGAGTACTTGCAAGGATTGGTTGGTTGGGAGGGACCCAGTGGGACTCCACCAGGCCCTGTTCAGCCCCACAATCCTCCAGCTAGGAGCCCTGGGTAAGCCCTGCCATCCCCAGGTACTGGTCCTGGCTATGATGACTGTGGAGCTCTTTGGTATCATGGGATTCCTGGGCATCAAGCTGAGCGCTATCCCTGTGGTGATCCTTGTGGCCTCTGTAGGCATTGGTGTTGAATTCACAGTTCATGTGGCTCTGGTAAGCATAGGCACCTGGAGGGAGGGGTCAACTGATTCAGTAGCCAACCAAAATAGTTAAAGCACCATCTGTGTACTGGGAAATTGGGAGATGGGCTAAGGAGTTGGATCTGTTGGTAAAGTGTACACCATGTAAACATGAGGACAATAGTTCTGATCTCTGCCACTCAATGTAAAAGCTGGTCCACCCAACAACAACCTCAGATCTCCATAGACATCCACCTAAATGCACACACGCACACATACACACACACATAAACAAATAAATAAATAAAAGTGGCTAGGCATGGTGGTGCATGCCTTTAATCCCAGCAATTTGGGAGGTTGAGGCAGTGAGACCCTTCCTTGAAAAACCAAAAATAATAATAGTAATAATAATAAGTTGAGTGTGGTGGCACACTCCTTTAATCCCAGAATTTGGAAGGCAGAGATAGGAGGATCACCATGAGTTCAAGGCCACCCTGAGACTACATAGTGAATTCCAGGTTAGCCTGGGCTAACCCTGCCTTGAAAAACCAAAACCAAACAAACAAACAATAAATAAGTAAGTAAAACTAGGGCTATAGAGGTGGCTTAGCAGTTACAGAACTTTCCTGAGAAGCCTAAGACCCAAGTTTGATTCTCCAGGTCCCATGTAAGCAAGATGTACATGGTGGTGCATGCATCTGGAATTCATTTGCAGTGGCTAGAGGCCCTGGTGTACCCATTCTCTCTTTCTCTCTCTAATAAGTAAATAAATAAAAAGAAATATGAAAACAAACTTAAAAATAAGTAAAAATAAAGCAAGGTGTGGTAGCACACTCCTTTAATCCCAGCACTTGGGAGGCAGAGATAGAAAGATCACCATGAGTTCGAGGCTACTCTGAGACTATAGAGTGAATTTCAGGTCAGCCTGGACTAGAGACCCTACCTTGCAAACAACAACAACAACAAAAAAAAAAAAGTTAAAATAAAAGCCTGGCATGGTGGCACACGCCTTTAATCCCAGCACTTGGGAGGCAGAGGTAGGAGGATCACCCAAAGTATGAGGCCACCCTGAGACAACATAGTGAATTCCAAGTCAGCCTGAACTATAGTGAGACCCTACCTCAAAAAACCAAACAAATAAAATAAATTTGGGAGCTGGAGAAATGGCTTAAAAAGAGATTAAGATGCTTGCCTGAAAAGCCAAAGGACCCAGGTTCAATTCTCCAGAACCCATGTAAGCCAGATATACCAGGTGGCACATGTGTCTGGAGTTCGTTTGCAGTAGCTGAAGGCCCTGGCACACCCATTGGCCCATTCTCCCTCTTTCTTTTTCCCCCTCCTGATCTGCCTCTTTCTCTCCCAAATAAATAAATAAGTAAAATAAAATTTAAAAAAATAAAAAATAAATAAATTTGGGGCTTGGAAAATGGCTTACTGGTTAAAGGCAGTTGCTTACAAAGCCTGCTGATTCAGGTTCTATTCTCTAGACACTCAAAAAGCTGGATGTAAAAAGTGGTATATCTGGTGTTTGGAGTGGCAGGAGACCTTGATGTGCACATACACAGACATACACACATAATAAATAAATGTTTAAAATTTAGGAGGGCTAGAGTGGTTAAGGTGCTTGCCCACAAAGCTTCCCCATTACTCATGTAAAGCCAAATGCACAAAGCGACACATTCGTCGGGCGTGGTGGCGCACACCTTTAATCTCAGTACTCGGGAGGCAGAGGTAGGAGGATCACCATGAGTTCGAGGCCACCCTGAGACTACATAGTGAATTCCAGGTCAGCCTGGGCCACAGTGAGACCCTACCTTGAAAAGCCAAAAAAAAAAAAAAAAAAAAAAGCGACACATTCATCTGGAGTTTGAGGCAACTAGAGGCTGTGGCATGCCCATTCTCTCTGTCTCTCCTATCTTTCTCTGCTTGCAAATAAACATATTTTCTAAAAAATTGGACTGGTTGTGGTGGCTCATGCCTTTACTCCCAGCTCTTGAGAGACAGTTGTAGGAGGATCACTGTGAGTTTGAGGCCAGTCTGTGACTACACAGTGAATTCCAGGTCAGCCTGGGCTGCTATGGCGAGACCCTATCTGAAAAAAAATAAAAGATAAAATTTGGGGTGGATCCACAATGCACGACCCATATACCTCAACAAGGAGGGGCCAAGGGGAGGGGGTAGGTCACAGATGAGCCTAATAACGGTACCAAACTGACTGTATTTGCTGAATACAAAACTAATTAATTTTTAAAAATTGGGGGATAGAGAGATCAGTGGTAAGGTGCTTGCCTGCAAAACCAAAGGACCCAGATTCAATTCCCTAGCACCCACATAAAGCCTGATTCACAAGGTGACTCATGTGTCTAGAGTTTGTTTACACTGGTTCAAGATTTTGGTATACCCATTTTCTCTCTCTCTAATAAATAAATAAAATTATATTAAAAAAAAACTATTTATTTATTTGAGAGTGAGAGAGAGAGAATAGGCGTGCCAGGACCTGTAGCCCCTGCAAATGAAATCCAGATGCATGCACCAGCTTTTTTTTTTAATTGGGAGATCACCAGGCGTGGTGGTACACGCCTTTAATCCCAGCACTTGAGAGGCAGAGGTAGGAGTATCACTGTGAGTTCAATGCCAGCTGAGACTACATAGTGAATTCCAGGCCAGCCTGGACTAGAGTGAGACCCTACCTCAAAAACTAAAGGAAATTGGCAGATGGCACAGTTGTTAAAGGCGCCTGCTTACAAACCTGCTGGTCTGGGTTCAGTTCCCCAATACTCAGGTAAGGCCAAATATACAAGGTGACACATACATATGGAATTTGTTTGCAGTGGCAAGAGGCCCTGGCCTGCCTATTCTCTTTCTCTCTCTTTCTCCTCCCTCCCCCTACTTGCAAATAAATAAACACATGTTATTTATTTATTTTTATTTATTTGACAGAGAGAAAGAAGGAGAGAGAAAAAGAACAGGTGCACCAGGGCCTCCAGCAAATGAACTCCAGACACATGCGCCACCTTGTGCATCTAGCTAACATGAGTCTTGGGAAATAGAACTTGGGTCCTTCAGCTTTGTAGGCAAACACCTTAACCACTAAGCCATCCCTCCAGCCCAAATAAATACATATTTATTTTAAAAGATGAGATAGCTGGACATGATGGTGCATCCCTTCAATCCCAGTGTTCAAGAGGCCAAGGTAGTAGGATCTCTGTGAGGCCAGCCTGAGACTACATAGTGAATTCCAGGTCAGTCTGGGCTAGAGCAAGACCCTACTTGGGGGGGGGAGGGAATCAGCATTCAGAACAACACACACAAAAAAATTAGAAATAATCTGAAATGCTGCCCTGAGAAGTGACTTGTCACCTTGGTGGACCAGGAATTGGATGAGGGAGTATTTCACGTTTGGCCTAACATACTCTCTAGAGTAGTTGTGCCATCACAGCAGGAAAGCCTCCACAGGTGACACTCATGAGTGGGCGTGGCACTCTTTTCCGCAGAACTGTACTTAAAAACACTTTTAACAGACTGTGGTTTGCCTACCCTGTCCTGGACATTTTTCTTTTTTGTTTTTTGGTTTTTTGATTTTTCGAGGTAGGGTCTCACTCTAAGCCAGGCTGACCTGGAATTCACTATAGAGTCTCAGGGTGGCCTCGAACTCATAGCAATCCTCCTACCTCTGCCTCCCGAGTGCTGGGATTAAAGGCGTGCGCCACCACGCCCGGCTGACATTTTTCTGTTTGACCAGATACATCACTAATTTAACCCAAGAGGACTCATGAGTGTTTCCAGACCATTCTCATGAACTCGGCTCCCCGGGCCTTCTGTAGGCCCAAAGCCGCGGGGAGCCCTGGAAGATAAGTAGGACCACTCTGTTCCGCAGGGCTTCCTGACCACGCAGGGTAGTCGGAACCTGCGCGCTGCTCGTGCTCTAGAGTATACATTTGCACCTGTCACCGATGGAGCCATCTCTACGTTGCTGGGCCTGCTCATGCTTGTCGGCTCCAGCTTTGACTTCATTGTAAGGTACAGAGGGTCAGGAGGATGACGAGGCGGGCACTACCTCAGAGCCTGCCCGCTGACTCGCTCCTTCCCCCAGGTACTTCTTCACGGTGCTCACGGTGCTCACACTCTTGGGCCTCCTCCACGGGCTTGTGCTGCTGCCGGTGCTGCTGTCTGTCCTGGGCCCCCCACCAGAGGTGACATACTCTCCCTGTGCAATGAATCCCCAGGGACAGGGCAGGAACAAGCAGAAGAAGGGATAGAGCCATTACTAAATTCCAGAGAGGTCAAAAGACGGGACCCAAACCAGGCATGGTGGCGCACGCCTTTAATCCCAGCACTTGGGAGGCAGAGGATTACCGTGAGTTCAAGGCCACCCTGAGACTACATAGTGAATTCCAGGTCTGCCTGGGCTAGAGTGACACCCTACCTTGAACCCCCCCCCCACAAAAAAAAGACGGGACCCAAAGTCTCCGCGTCCTCCTATTCCCAGATACCATCTTTTTCCCCCTCAGCCTTCTTATTGGGAACTAAGATGGTGGCCTGTTAGGACCCAGAGCAAGGGCAGGGTTTACCCTAAGTCTTGAAATCTTGTCTTATGAGCTCTGATATACTACTGGCAGCCAACAAGGACCAACAGAGATCATGGGGGAGGAGGGGGGGGAGAGATGCTAAAGAGCACTGAGCCTCAGACTCATTGGCCCTGGTGTCTCCTCCCAGGTGGCACAAGCATACAAGGAGAGCCCACAGGTCCGGAGCCCTGCAACGACGCAGGGAGGTGGACTCAGATGGGGAGTTCCCCCCACTCTGTCACAGAGCTTTGCCAGGGTGACTACTTCCATGACTGTGGCCCTCCACCCACCCCCACTACCTGGTGCCTGTGTGCACGCAGCCTCTGAGGAGCCTGCGTGGGCCCCTACTCCCACCCCGGCTGCCAACAGCTCCAGCGCCCCCAGCTCCAGGGGACCACATACCGAGTGAAGGAGCAGCTGAGGGGCAGAGATCCTACTTGAGTCACAAGAAGGCACGGGAAGCAGTGGCCATGTGGACTGCAGTTTGGGCCCCTGGAGGATCCTGCTGCTGCAGTTTGCCTCCGCTCCCCGGACCGCCACCCAGACTTCCCTGAAACCCATACAGAAGAGCCACTCCTTGGAGAACCTGGGGTGTCTGTGTCTCCCCCTGTCATTTCCTCTTCAGGCTGCAGTGCAGACCTGTCCCCCTTTTACCCACACTGGCACCCATCCAGACCAAGCCTGAGGGCTCCCCTTGTACACTTTGCCAGTCCTGGCCCTTTACTATGTGGTGACTCCTGGAGAGGCCCTCTGTACCCTGCCCACCTCCTGCCATATTTATATGAAGATGTTTATTTTTGTATATATATATTAGCACTACTGAAAGTTTTATTTTTAAAGAGTGAAATATATTCTATATGAACTCATCTCACATGACTTTTTTTTTTCTGCTTTCTGATATTCAAGGTAGGGTCTCATTGTAGCCCAAGCTGACCTGGAATTCACTATGTAGTCTCAGGGTGCCTCAAACTCGTGGTGATCCTCCCACCTTTGCCTCCCAAGTGCTGAAATCAAAGGCCTGTGCCACCACACTGGGCTCACATGACTTTGATTCTTTTCTTTTTTATTTATTTGCAAGGAGAGAGAATGCTCATGTCAGGGCCTCTAGCTGCTGCAAAAGAACTCCAGATGCATGTGTCACCTGGTGCATCTACCTTTATGTGGGCCCTAGGGAATTGAACCCAGGTCGTTAGGCTTTGCAGGCAAGAACCTTAACTTCTGAGCCATGTCTTTAGCTCTGGTCTTTTTTTTTTTTTTTAAGATATTTTATTTTTATTTATTTATCTATTTGACAGAGAAAGAGGGAGAGAGAATGAGTGGGCACGCCAGGGCCTCCAGCCACTGCCAACGAACTCCACATGCATGCACCCCCTTGTGCATCTGGCTAACTTGGGTCCTGGGGAATCAAATCTGGGTCTTTTGGCTTTGCAGGCAAATGCTTTAGCCGTTAGGCCATCCCTCCAACCCAGCCCTGATTTTTTTTTTTTTGTTTTTGTTTTTTGTTTTTTGTTTTTCAAGGTAGGGTCTTGCTCTGGTTCAGGCTGCCCTGGAATTCACTGTGTAGTCTCAGGTTGGCCTCGAACTCTCTGCAATTCTTTTACCTCTGCCTTCCAAGTGCTGGGATTAAAGGCCTGCACCACCACACCCAGCAGCCCTGGTTTTTTTGAGGTAGGGTCTTACCCTACCCTAGGCTGACCTGAATTCACTCTGTAGCCTCAGGCCAACTTAAAACTCACAGCGATCCTCCTGCCTCAGCCTCCTCTTGGAATTCACTATGTAATGTCAGGATGGCCTTGAACTCACAGCGATCCTCCTACCTCTGCTTCCTGAGTGTTGGGATTAAAGGCGTGTGCCAACATGCCCTGCTGTCCAGACACAGTCACACTCCGCATCCTAGACATAACTGAACTACTACTACTAGTGTCAGCCTCATCTTGAACTTGCATCCTGTCTGCCTAGACTCTTTCCAGCCTCCCCTTGTCCTAACCTCAGATCGTTCTTTAAAATGAACTGGATGCTACTGATGGTATCTCAGGCCTGTAATCCAAGCACTTGGGAAGTGGAGAGAGGACTGCTGTGAGTTCAAAGCCAGCCAGGGCTACAGAATGAGATCCTGTTTCAAAAAAAAAAAAAAAAATACGATGAGAGCTAGGGAGATAGCTTAGCAGTTAAGGCACTTGCCTGCAAAGCCAAAGGACCCAGGTTTGATTCCCCAGGACCTACATAAACCAGATGCACAAGGTGACACATGTGTCTGGAGTTTGTTTGCAGTGGCTGAAGGCCTTGGCACACCCATTCATTCTGTCTCTCTCTCATCTTCCTCTTTCTCAAATAAATAATATTAAAGTTCAAAAAAGAGTAATCCCTGCCTGCATGAGGGAAAGAGAGGGATCGGTCCCAGGCAGCCCTCAAAGAAGAGAGAACAGTGGCTTGGGGCAGGCGGGGTGAGTGGCGGTGGAGAGGGTTCTACAGTTCCACGTGGGCAGTGCCAGTGGGTTTCCACTGCTGGTCTACAGAATCAGTTGGCAGCCATCTCAATTTGCATACCCATGGTGAACCTGAAAACAGTTTCACCATGCTTGAACTCATCCCCAAGGGCATTTCTTCACAACTGCAGGGCATACCTCACATCTGCTGTAAATATACATGTAAAAACTATAGCCATCTAGGAGGTGCAGCTAGGGCACTGAACCTCTCTGGGAGGTTGGAAGTGAAAGGCCACACCCATACTCTGGCTTTCCTTATCACGTAAATCTTTCACCTTTTACTAAAGATTTGCATGGAGAAGAAGAACAGTTGAGTCATTGACCAATTTTTCTTTTTTTTGTGTTAGGGTCTCACTCTAGCCTAGACAGGCCTTGAATCCTCAGGTTATTCTCCTGCCGCAGCCCTACAGAGCTGAGATTATAGGCGTGAGTCATTAGGTTGGGCTCACTAATGAGTTTCTCTTAACTTTTTTTAATACTGATTTATTTGCAAGCAGAGCTAGAGAGACAGCTAGAGAGAAGAGAGACAGACAGAGAGAATGGGTGTGCTAGGACCTCTAGTCACTGAAAACTCTAGAAGCATACACCACTTTGTGCTTCTGGCTTACATGGGTACTGGGGATTTGAACTTGGATCCTTAGGCTTCACAGGTAAGTGCCTTAACCACTAAGCCATCCCTCCAGTCTACTAATGAGTTTCTTGAAGCTATTTTCTACCACGTTCTCAGAGACTTAAAAGTTAGACGGGCTGGAGAGATGACTTAGTGGTTAAGGTGCTTGACTACAAAGCCAAAGGACCCAGGTTTGATTCCCCAGGACCCACATATGCCTGATACACAAGGGGGTGCGCAAGTCTGGAGTTTGTTTGCAGTGGCTGGAGGTCCTGGTGTGCCCATTCTGTCTCTCTCAAACAAACAAATAAATAAAGTAGACTCTGGGGTGGGATAGTATGTGCTGGTAATCTATCACTTCAGAGGCTGATCACTGTAGTCTTTGCTTGCTTTTTTTCTTTTCAAGGTTCAGTTTCACTCTAGCCCAGGCTGACCTAGAACTCACTCTGTAGTCCTAGGCTGGCCTTGAACTCACATCAATTCTACCACCTCTACCTCCCAATTGCTGGGAATAAAGGCATGTGCCACTATGCCCAACTATTTTTAAGTACTTTTATTAATTATTTATTTGCAAAAACAATAGAGAAAATGGAGCATGCCAGAGCCTCCTGCCACTGAAAATGAACTCCAGATACCTATGCCACTTGAATCAAACTAACCACACCGAACATGCTTTTGTTTTCTCTTTCTTTCCCCCCTCCCACAATCCCAGGGAAGACCAGCAGACTGCTTTTTTTTTCAAGGTAGGGTCTTGCTCTAGCCCAGGCTGACCTGGAATTCACTCTGTATTCTCAGGGTGGCCTTGAACTCTCAGCAATCCTCCTACCTCTACCTCTCAAATGCTGGGATTAAAGGCCTATGCCACCATGCCCAGCTGCCTTTTTTTCTTTTATGTGAGAGTGAGAGGTATATAGAGAGAATTGACATGCAAGGGCCTTCAGTGCATGCATCCCCTTGTGGTATGTGTGACTTTGCACACTTGTGTCACAATGCATCTGGCTTACATGGGGCATGGAGAATTGAACATGAGTTCTTAGGCTTCACAAGCAAGCACCTTAACAGCTAAGCCATCTCTCCAGCCCTTTTTTTTTTTTTTTCTTTTGGTTTTTCATAGTAAGGTCTCACTCTTATCTAGCCCAGGCTGACCTAGAATTCACTATGTAGTCTCAGGGTGGCCTGAAACTCAGTGATCCTCCTACCTATGCCTCCCAAGTGCTTGGATTTAAAGTTGTGTGCCACCACACCCAGCTCTTTATATATATATTTATTCACTTGTTAGAGAATGGGTGCAGCAAGGCCTCTAGCCATTGCAAATGAACTCCAGACGCATGTAACACCTTGTGTATCTGGCTTATGTGGGTCCTGGGGAATTGAACCTGGGTTCTTTGGCTTTGCAGGCAAACACCTTAACCAATCAGCCATCTCTCTCTCTTTTTTTTTTTTTTTTTCTTTTAAGATAGGCTCTCACTCTGTAGTCCCAAGCTGTTCGTGAACTCACAGTGATCCTCCCACCTCTGCTTCCCAAGTGCTGGGATTAAAGGTGCATGCCACATACTGGGCTCACACCCAGCTTTTGAGCCTGTTTCATTCTTTTTCATAGCATACATTGCTCTCTGAAATTAGATTATACATTTACTTAATATTTTAATTTATTTATGAGACAGAGGGGCATTCCAGAGCCTCTAGCTACTGCAAATGAACTCCAGATACATGTGCTACCATGTGCATCTGGCTTACGTGGGTACTAGGGAATCAAACCTGGGTCCTTAGGCTTCATAGGCAAGTGTCTTAATCACTAAGCCATCTCTCCAGCCCTACATTTTTTAAAATTTTTTGTTTATTTTTATTTATTTATTTATTTGAGAGCAACAGAGAGAGAGGCAGAGAGAGAGAGAGAGAGAGAGAGAGAGAGACAGAATAGGCATGCCAGGGCTTCCAGCCACTGCAAATGAACACCAGATACTTGCACCCCCTCATGCATCTGGCTAACGTGGGTCCTGGGGAATCAAGCCTTGACCCAGGGTCCTTAGGTTTCACAGGCAAGCACTTAACCGCTAAGCCATCTCTCCAGACCCCCTACATTTATTATTTTAAGACTTATTTTATTTATTTATTAGAAACACAGGGGGAAGCTGGGCATGGTGGCGCACGCCTTTAATCCCAGCACTTGGGAGGCAGAGGTAGGAGGATCACCGAGAGTTCAAAGCCACTCTGAGACTACATAGTTAATTCCAGGTCAGCCTGGACCAGAGTGAGACCGTACCTCGAAAAACCAAAAAAAAAAAAAAAAAAAGAAAGAAAGAAAGAAACACAGGGGAGGGGAGAGAGAATGAGAATAGGCATGCCAGGGCCTCTAGCTATTGCAAACAACCTCCAGATGCATGCACCACCATGTGCATCCATGGTTTACGTGGGACCTGGAGAATCAAACCTGGGTTCTTTTGCTTTGCAGGCAAGCGCCTTAACCACTAAGCCATCTCTCCAGCCCAGATTATACATTTATGTTCTTACTTGTTCACTGTACATTTCTCCTCCTAGAATGTAAATTCCATGAGGTAGATCCTTTACTTTTCTCTCATGTACTCCATGATGCTAATACTTCCAGTGAGTGTTCAATGATTATTTTATCAAATGAATATATTTATTTCCTAAACATGTAATATAGTATTTAACACTCTACTATAATTCTATGTACAATTTTTAAAATTTTTATTTATTTATACATATGTGTGTGTGCCACAGCAAATGTGTGGAGGTCAGAAAGTAACTTTGAGGTATCTATGCTTTACCTTCTTTGAGACAGATATGCTTTTTAAAAATTTATATTTATTTATTTATTTAAGAGAGCAAAAGAGAAAGAGGCAGAGTGAGAATGAGCACACCAAGGCCTCCAGCCATTGTAAACAAACTCCACATGCATGCACTACCTTGTGCATCTGGCTTACATGGGTCCAGGGGAATGGAACTGAGGTCCTTTGGCTTTGCAGGCAAACGCCTTAGCCACTAAACCATCTCTCCAGCCCAAGAGAGAAACTTTGTTTTTGTGGAGGCAGGGTCTCAAATTTGCCTTGCACTTACAGTGATCCTCCTACCCCATCCTCCTGAACAGTGGACTAAAGACATGTCCACCATACCCAGCTAACACAGACTCTCTTTTACTACAGATGGACAGCCAGACTGCCAAGATGCTTCTAGAGCTTCCAATTTTCTTGGCTGTACCTCCCACTGTCATAGTTGTTGAGATAGTAGTTGGGATCATAGATGCATGTGCCACTTTGCATCAGGCTTTATGTGGTTGATAGAGAATTGAACCAGGCCAGCAGCCTTTTATTTATTTATTTATTTATTTATTTATTATTGAGAGGGGGGGGGAAGGGAGAGAGAGAGGGAGGGAGGGACAGGGCATGCCAGAGCCTGCAGCCACTACATAGGAACTCCAAATGCATGTGCCACCTTGTGCATCTGGCTTACATTGGTACTGAGGAATCAAACCTGGATCCTTAGACTTCACAGGCAAGCACCTTAACTACTAAGCCATCTTTCCAGTCCCAGCCCCTCTTTTTATTTTTTTCAGACAGAATTTTACTGTCTACCCTGGACTGATCTTTATGAGATCCTCTTGTCTCAGCCTTTCAAGTGCTGGATTACAGGTGAGTACCACTAAACTTAGAGACCTTAGCTCTTAAAAAAAAATAAATAAAATTTTCCAGGCATGATGGTGCACAACTTTAATTCCAGCACTGGAAAAGCAGAAGTGAGCTTGAGGCTACATAGTGGATTCCAGGTCAGCCTGGGCCAAAGTAAGACCCTATTTCAAAAAAATAAAAATAAAGAAAGAAACTGGACATGGTGGCATATACCTTTAATCCAAGCACTTGGGAGGCAGAGGTAGGAGGATCACTATGAGTTCGAGGCCAGTCTGGAACTACAGAGTGAGTTCCAGATCAGCCTGGGTTGGAGTGAGACCCTATCTCAATAAAACAGGGTAAAATTAAGTCATTCATTTAACATTAGCAGAACATCAATGTGACACGAAGATTCATGTCTTCAGTAATTGAGTAATGAAACAACTGGCAAAAGGTATTCAAGAGCCTGAGTATATAGGCCTGTAATCCCAGCTACTTCTTCAGAGGCTAAGACAAGGAAGATGGCAAGGTCAAGTCTTGTCTGGATACAAAAGTGTTTAATTAAAAAAATAAAAACAAAACTACAGGGCTGGAGAGATGGCTTAGTGGTTAAGGTACCTGCCTGTGAAGCCTAGGGAACTGGATTAAATTCCCCAGTAACCACATTTTAGCCAGATGCACAAGGTGAAACATGCACCGAATTTGTATGCAGTGGCTAGAGGCCCTGGTGCATCCATTTTCTGCCTCTCTCTCTCTCAAATAAATAAATAAATTTTTTTTTAAATATTTTTATTTATTTTTTATTTGAGAGTGACAGACAGAGAAAGAGGCAGAGAGAGAGAGGGAGAGAGAATGGGCGCACCAGGGCCTTCAGCCACTGCAAATGAATTCCAGACGCGTGCGCCCCCTTGTGCATCTGGCTAACGTGGGACCTGGGGAACCGAGCCTCGAACCGGGGTCCTTAGGCTTCACAGGCAAGCGCTTAACTGCTAAGCCATCTCTCCAGCCCTATAAAGTTTTTTTGTTAACTTAAAAAATTTATTTATTGGGGCTGGAGAGATGGCTTAGCAGTTAAGCGCTTGCCTGTGAAGCCTAAGGACCCCAGTTTGAGGCTCAATTCCCCAGGACCTACGTTAGCCAGATGCATAAGGGGACACACACATCTGGAGTTCTTTTGCAGTGGCTGGAGGCCCTGGAGCACCCATTCTCTCCCTCTCTCTCTCTCTCTCTCTCTCTCCCTCTCTCTCTGACACTCTCAAATACATAAATAAAAATAAATAAAAACATTTTTTAAAACTTTATAGTTTATTTTTGTTTCTTTGGTTTTTTTTCTTCAAGGTAGGGTTTCCCTCTAGATCAAGCTGACCTGGAATTCAGGGTGGCCTTGAACTCACAGCAATCCTCCTACCTCTGCCTCCTAAGAGCTGGGATTAAAGGCTTGTGTCACCATATCCAGCTATATATAGGTTTTATGAGGCAGGGTCTCCCTCTAGCCCAGGCTAATCTGGAACTATGGAGTTTTGGGCTGGCCTCAAACTCATGGCTATCATCCTATCTCTACTTTCCAAATGCTGGGATTAAAAGTGTGTGCCACCATGCTTGGCCTAAAAAATATATTTGCAAGGAGAGTATATATAGGTGTTGTGGTAGTTTGAATGTATGGCCCCACAGACTCAGATGTTTTATTAAAATTGAGCCCCTAGCAAGCAGGTCCATGCTACAGGGGGTGTGTCTCTGCGGGTGAATCTGAATTCCAGCTCTAAGGTGTATGGAGGGCAGTTTGGAGCTCTGCCTGTTTGCTAGTGTTGGTATTGCTAATGCTGGCTTCTCTCTTTCTGTTGTGATGCATGCTAGAGTAGTGAGCCAGCCTTTGCCACGATGGAACTTCCCCAGGAATTTTTTTTAAAATATACTAATATTTATTATTTACTTATTTGAGAGAGAACAAAATGGGCATGTCAGGGAGACACATGTACCACCTTGTGCATTTGTGCATCTGACTTTACGTGGGTACTGGAGAATCAAACCTGGATCCTTTGGCTTTGCAGGCAAGTGCCTTAACCACTAAGCCATCTCTCCAGCACAAATTTTTTGTTTTTGTTTTTGTTTTTTTGAGGCAGGGTCTTCCTCTAGTCCAAGCTAACCTGAAATTCACTCTGTAGTCTCAGGATAGCCTTGACCTCATGGCAATCCTCCTACCTCTGCCTCCCAAGGGCTGGGATTAAAGATGTGTGCTACCACGTCCACATCCAGCCAATGATTTTTTAAATTTATTTATTAGAGACAGAGAGCAGGAGAGAGTGTGTTAGAATGGGCACACCACGGCCTCTAGCCACTGCAAATGAACTCCAGACACATGCGCCACCATGTGCCTCTGGCTTATGTGGGGCCTGGAGAATTTAACTGGGGTTGTTAGGCTTCACAGGCAAGTGCCTTAACCACCAAGCCATCTCTCCAGCCCTAAATTAAAATTTAAAAATAAACAATAATAAGGTGGGAGATGACTCAGTGATTAAAGGCTTTTACTTGCAAAGGCTACCAGCTCAGCTTATTCAGCCACCCACATAAAGTGGGACATAAAAAGTAGCACAAAGCCTGGAGCGATGTTGCACACCTTTAATCCTAGCACTAGGGAGGCCGAGGTTTGAGGATTGGCGTGAGTTCGCCAGCCTGAGACTACATAATGAAATCCAGGTCAAACCTGGGCTAGAGCTAGACAGGACCCTACCTCGGGAGGAAGAAAAAAAAAGGTGGGGGGCTTGAACTGTGTCTTCCTTAGCTTAAGCTCTCTTTCACTTAAAGCTGTAAACTATAAGATGTTTACCATAAAGGAAGCCGGACATGGTGGCACACCCCAGCACTTGGGAGGCAAAAGTAGGATCACTGAGACTACATAGTGAATTCCAGGTTAGCCTGGACTAGAAACTCTACCTCAAAAAGGACCGAACAAATAGCTCTGTGGCAGAGTGCAGTGAAAGGCTCTGTACCGCAAAATAAAATAAAATAACAAATGAACTCTGTGAACTCCAGGACTCCCAAAGACAAAAGCAGGGTTGAGGAAAGATTGTTATATATTCAAGAACACAGTAGTTTTGAGTATTCTCAAATAAACTGTATTTTGTCTTAGAAAGCAACAAGGACGGCGGGGGGAGGGAGGGCACGGATTGAGAGGGCGCTGGCTGGGTGACAGGAAGGCAAGCAGACGAAACCCACGTGAAAGGACGCTTCCAGGAACCTGAAAGAGGTGTTCATGGAGGCAAGAATGACATTCAAGTTTCTTTTTCCTTTTTTGGCTTTTCGAGACACTCAAGTTTCTGGAGTGGGCATCCACGGGTGTGAGAAGCGCTATCTGTGCAGCTGGGCGAGGTGGGGTGGGGCAAGCTGGGGAAACTCGGTTGTGCGCGGCGGACTCTCCAGGAGGGACTTGTTAACAGGCTGAGCTGAATAAACACCTGAGGATCTTCAGAGCGGACGCTCCCTCGAGCGCCCTGAGGAAGGATACGGAGTGAGGGCGTGGAGGGAAGGCAACCTTTACTTTGGGGTCTCGGCCCCGCTCACAGAGCCGAGCCCAGCCCCAAACACTAGGATAGACGCGCCCCTCGCGTGGCGCCCAGCGGAGAACTGTCCTTCCGGTCCGGCTAACCGGGCATGCTGGGAGCGGAAGCCAACTCCAAGCGCAGAGCACGTCGGGAACTGTAGTTTTGAGCAGGCAAATGTCTCACAGGTCGCGGGATGGGATTACTTGAAAGGAAGGTCCAGAAATCGGTGGTGTTCTCGAGGCAGGGTGCCCCTCCGGCAGCGGCACGGGGCACCGCGCACTGCGTCTCCTCTCCGCAGGGCGTGGCACTTCCACGCCTCCACGATCTGCTCCACCTGCAGGAGAAACTGGTCCCCACGCAATCCAGACATGGCCCCTCGCCCGAAAGACCCTGGGCAAGGCCCCGCGTCTTGTCCCCACGCTGCGAAGTGGATATGAGCCTGGTTACTTGCGTCCGCACCGGGATGAGCGGTTCCCGCCGGTTCTGCTCTTCCAGGGCGCTCAGCTCAGCCGGGGCGAGCAAGGCCAGTCTCAGCTCTGGGACCACTGGAGCCGCCACCTCGGCCACAGGCCGCTCCAACACTGCCTGTGAACGTCAGCCCTGAGCCCTGGCAGGGTAGGGCATATACCCCACCGCCCTTTGCCCGGTTCCTGCTGCCCGCGCTGCCTTCATAACCCTCCCCTAGACTTCACTCACAGCCCCTACGCGCGCCCAGTTCCGGGCTGCCTGGACCAGCTCAGCCTCGTCCACGCACAACTTGTCGCTGCGCAGCAAGGGCAGCAGCGCCGTGGCGGACAGCTCCAGGAATCCGCGGGTCCTGAGCGCCTCCTATGAGCCGCAGGATTGGTGAGGGATGTGGGGGAGCAGAATGGCGTGTTGGGGTTTACGAATATGAAAGTGGGAAACAGTACCTGGCTGTGGACCTCGATGAAGGCTATGCACCGCTCCTGCAGGGGCCTCAGGCCAAAGGTTACCGCTACCTGAGAGCAGAATGAAAGAGGTCAGGCTGGAAAATGGAGAGAGCCTGAAGCCCAGTCCTGCACACTGGGGACCACCACTGTAAGCCTGACTCCATTCCTAACTGGGGAAGCTGACAGGAAACTAGACCTGGGGAAAATGCTTTGGAACATCAATACCCAGGTGAAAGCTAAGCCAGATCCTTCAAACCCTACCCTGGGGCCGAGGTTTAGCATCTAGACTCCGCACCTGACCCCATCTTTACCATGTCCCACCATTAATAGAAAACCAGCAAAAACTTCCTAGCCCTTTGACTGCTATATCCTGCACCCCACAGATTTGGGCACAGAGTTGATCTCATAAATATCTTTGGAGCACCTCTGTCCCTGTCGTGTCTCGAGACTTTTCCAGGGTAGACATAGGCAGCCAAGGCTTCTGGCACATGGAAGGAATCTAAGACCACATACTGAAAGCCAGATTCTTCCCAGGCCTGCTCAGCAACACTCACCTGCAGGGCCTCACAAACCAACTCCACATCCAGTACCTTCACTACATATTCCAGGCACAGCTGGGGGCAGAAATGAACGTGAGTGCTGTGTGGAGGTGTCTCTGTTTCATACCCCATCCCTACCCCAGAAGCAGCATAAGTAAGTTTGGAGCAGTGAGTCAACCAGACTCCTAGTAGGAGAGTAAGGGAATTGTTAAGCCTTAAGACTTGGCAGCCAGGTGTAATGGGGCACACCTTGGGATGCTGAGGTAGGACGACTGCAGTGAGTTCAAGGCCATCCTGAGACTACAGAGTGAATTCCAGGTCAGCCTGGGCTAGAGCAAGACTCTTATCTCCCTCTCTCTCTCTCTCTCTCTCTTTTTAGAGGTGCAGGCTGACCTGGATTTCACTATGTAGTCTCAGGGTGGCCTCAAACTCACAGTAATCCTCCTACCTCTGCTCCCTGAGTGCTGGGATTAAAGGCATGTGTCACCATGCCTGGCACCTATTTATTTCTCTTGAGGCAGGGGCTCATGGTAGCCCAGGTTAACCTAGAAATCACTGGTAGCCCAGGCTGGCCTCAAACTCATAGCAATCCTCCTACTTCAGCTTCTCCAGGGCTGGATTAAAGCATGAGCCACCACATCTGGCTGACATGTCTATTTTTACCAGAAACTTGAATTTCATGATTGACATCTCCCTCTCATCCAAACATCCAGGAAAGCACTGGGTCATGACAGTTCTGCCTCCTCTCAGAGCCACCCACCTCTCTCTTGGGCTTCCAGTGCCAGCTTCATCCTGATCACACCCTCTTGACTGCTTCCCTAATTGGACTGGACTGATAAGCTCTTTCCATTTCTCTCTGTCACTTTCCCCTTTAGCTTCCAAATCCCACTCCTCTGACTGAAATCTTCAGTGATTTTCCATTGCCCTCACATGTAACATTAAAAAAAATTCTAAAATCTGGGCTGGAGAGATTGCTCAGTGGTTAAAGGCATTTGCTTGCAAAGCTTGATAGCATGGGTTCAGCTCCCCAGTATCCACATAAAACCAGATGCACAAAGTGGTGGATATCTCTGGAGTTCTGGTATGTTGCATTTGCTAGCCTGGAACTCTATGTAGACCATGCTGGCCTTGAACTTGCCTCTGACTCCTAAGTGCTGAGATTATACTCATGCATCACACTAGGCTTGTGCTGAGAATTGAACCCAAGGTCTGTAGCATGCTAGGCATGCTCTGCCACTGAACTTCACTCTCAGAGAGACTGCATGAATCTGCCCTTGGCACCCTTTCCAATTCATCTTGCCTCCTTGTCACACTCCTAGTCCTACCACACCAAATACCTAACTACCTCCTTTGATCCCACTGTGAATAGAATGCCATCTTCCCATTCTCCTCCTGAGCAAAGCCCTCCTTGTTCTGCCAGATCTAGTACAAATATTTCCTTTTCCAGGAATCTCCTTTCCCCACACATCTCCAGTTGGCTCTCATCTGTCACACTAAATCTATACTCTTTCTTTCTTTCTTTCTTTCTTTCTTTCTTTCTTTCTTTCTTTCTTTCTTTTTTTTTGAGACAGGGTCTCACTCTAACCCAGGCTAACCTGGAATTCACTCTGGAGTCTCAGGGTGGCCTCGAACTCACAACAATACTCCTACCTTTGCTGCTCGAGTGTTGGGATTAAAGGTGTGTGCACCACCACACCTGGTTGGCTAAATTTCATTTTTTGAGGCAGAGTCTCACTTTATAGCCCATGCTACTTTGAACTTGCCATTCTTAGGCTCCTAAATGCTGGGATTATAGGTCTGTGACATGATGGCCCAGGCAGCCCATGCAGGCTAAGTGTTTTCATGTATTTATCCCCACTGTTGAGAACAGAAGCCAAAGCTGATTTTTTTTTTTTTTTGGTGTTTTGTTTGATTGTTGTTTTTCAAGATAGGGTCTCACTCTAGTCCAGACTGACCTGGAGTTCACTATGTAGTCTTAGGGTGTTCTCAAATTCATGGCAATCCTCCTACCTCTATCTCCCGAGTGCTGGGATTAAAGGGATGCCCATGTAAAGATGATTTTTACTTGTACCTACAGCACCAGGCATAAGTACCCCCATGACTTGCCCAAGGCACAAGGAGCGCGCATGGACCCTGTGAACACAGGCACAAATACATGCCCTGGACACAGAGACATACCCACACTTCTGTGTGCACAAATGTTTCCTTCCAAGCCAGACTGCATGTGAGGTGAGGGAGAGTGTGAACTGATCCTACAAGAGGCAAGGGAAAGATGCCCTGGCAGAGACACCCACCTTTCGCAATTCTTCTAGCCCGTACTCCACAGCCGCTGTCAGCACCTCCAGCACCTGCAGAGTGGGTGGATAAGGGAGCCGAAGGGAGTTCCCTTACCCCTTGGCTCACAGCAGGATAAGCAGACTTCTGCCACTTGTACCCCCAGTCTTTCCCACCCAGGCCCCTGCTTGATGGGCTCACAGACTGGCGGTGTAGCTTGACACTGTTGGTATACAGGAACTCTAGCACTGCTAGGAAGGCCTCAGCTGGCACAGTGCTTAGCACCACAGGACTAGGTACCCCAGGGCCTGGCTCTGTGCCCAGAAGTCTCTGGAAGAAGTTGCATCTACAGGCCAACAAACATCGGTGGGCAAATACCTCTTGCCGTTCTTGACCAACCACAAAGCGAACATCACTGTGGAAGAAAGGGGCAGAGAGCCAGGGAAGAAGAGAAGTCCCTTGCCTAGAGCAGTGTACTCACTCTGGCTTTGTCTTTGCCCATCCTGGGCTTTTCTTATATGTGCGGTTAAGAGTCATGGCTTAGCCTGACTTAGGTCCGGGAGACACAGACCTGAGTTCTAGTCTCAGCTCTACCCTGTGGCACTCTAGGCAGTCGACTTCTTATCTTTGAATCTTGGATTTCTCACTTATGTCTGAATGTCTAAGTGGTCTGAGTTGACTAAGCTTGGTCACTGAAGAAAACAAAGCTCATGGAGGAAGGGAAGCTCCTCCTGGTACTCTTGCCAGTAGCTGCAAACTCAGCTTTCTTTCAGCCTTCCTCCTGGAAGAGGATGTGGGGGTGTAGGGTACAGACTGTGCCTTGACTGCAGAAATGGTAGTGATGAACACATCATGAGGTCAGACCACATTTTCCACCTTCATGATCACTTCCGGCCCCAGCCTCTGGGCCTCTCAACAAGGTAGGAGGTAGGAGGCAGGAGCAAGAGAAAAAGCCCAAGGCCTAAGGTTCCCATTACTCAGGGCAGACTATGACCCCTTCTGCCCACCAAAGAGGAAGAATTATGGGAGTCACTAACCTTTGGGGAGAAGATCTGGGACAGATAAGAGACAGTGGGGATACTGAAGCTATATTCTGGTGCTCATGACAAGCCCTGCCCCCAATCAACTCTATTCCTGGTTCCAGACATCACTGACATCTTGGGCAAGCAATGAGCAGTCAGCAACCCTGAACTACTTCCTGTCTGGGTCTCTGGCTCAATCCCTTGAGCTTTGTTCCTCCTGTGAATCCCCAGTTCTCAGTCAGAATTGTCATCTGCTCCTCTGCCTCTTTAAGGAGGGAGGCCCCAGCATGCAGCAGAATGCTCAGTGGAGGGAGTCAAATTACAATTCACCTCTCTGGACTGAGACTCTTTCCCCAGATCCAGACAGGGAAGGGCTTCCCCTGAGTTTACACAGCAACTCTCAGCTCTATCCCCCACTGTCCCCATCTCCAGCTCTCAGGAGATCATGGACACCGGTCAGTTGCCATCCTCTGTAGCTAATTTCCCAGAAAAGGCCAAGTCCTTATTACCTTCCTCTTCATTCAGGACCTCCTCAGAGTCATAGGCCCAAAGGAGCCAGCTGGGGAAAACCCACCAACAGGGCCCACTGCCTCACCTGTACCAGGGGTTGTTGACAAGGCTTCGGAGTGCCGTGGAAAAGGGTGCATCCTGCCCATGCACAACCAGTCCTGAGGTCTCCATAAGAAAAGATGGCGTGGCCTGGGAAGCCTGCTGCTATCTGTTGGCCTGTGGGAGGCCTGGTCAGTCCCAGAGCTTGTAAAGAAACCAGACAGCCTAAAAGGGAGGTGTTGCTCTAGAAAACTGTTCGCTGAAAAGCTGAAATTTAGGAAGAGAGGCCCGGGTTCCCGAAGAAAGCATCAGAGGTTAACAGAGGAGGCCAGAGTGATGGGAACAGAGTGGGGCCCAGACAGAGTAAGGCTGGAGAGGCCTTTGTCAGTCCCAGTACAGGAAGAAGCTGGTGGTAAACTAGGCCCAGACTGGGAGTCTGCCCAAGCAGCAGCTGGGTGGGAAGCCTCTGGTTTCCATGGAAACTGGAACTGAGCCTGTGGAGGCCCCGCCTAGCTCCCTACAGGCCCAGGAAAAACCCTCAGCTCCTAGTCAGCTCCTAATAGAAGGCTAAGGGTCCTAGCACTATGCTTACCTACCCTTGGTCCACAGTTCAAGCCCCCTACCTTCCCAATCCCTCCTGCACAAACGCACAGATCAGGTCCACGTTAGCCAAATACCAAGGAAATTTTTCACCTCCAAAGATAGTTTTCAAGACCCAGATTTAGCTTGTCTGGAGGGGGCGGTCCCATCCCTGGTAGTGGCGGGGGAGGGTTAGGAGAGTAGGCGTCAGCTCTACCAGAAGCAGCCCAGCCCCTGGCATCTTTGAAAAGCAATCGCCTGTGGAGTGAGGGGAGGGGTACTAGGCATACAAGAGGTTTGGCCAGCTTGGCTGGTTCAGCAAAGATCAAGAGACTGGATTCAGATTCACCATTGAGTCATGGCTGCGTCAGGCCTGGGTCCTCCCTGCTGAGCCAATGGGCCTTGGCTCCCCAGCATACAGCCCAGGACTGAGGAAGTCATCCAAGCCCCACCCCAGCTGTGCCCTGGAGCGGAAATGTTTGTCCTTCTTGAGGCTGATGGGGAGACCATAGAACCATGACGTGTGTGCTTCTTCCTGTGGGCCCTGAGGCTGGATTCCTGAGCAGCTGTCTCAATCAAGGCCTTTGCAAATCCCAGGCCCCTGTGACTTGTGCACAAATGGCCAATCATTTCCAGTAGCTCAAGAGCCTTGGGTAGACACCTTCTTGACCAGCACCTCTCAGTTGTTCCATGGTAGTATGTTCTTGAGCTCCAAATCCCTGGGGGCCTCTTCACCCCCATAACTCAGGGAACACCACCCTCAGCAGGTGCCTACACTAGTAACACACAGGTTATTCCACAGCGTGGCTGGAGGGAGGAGCTCCGGGACAGCATGCCTGCCCACTGCAGCAGCCCCATGGTAACTGCACAACACAGCCCTTCTCCGCCCACCTGCTGGCCAAGCCAGCTCAGCAAGAACTGTGGAACCGGGAGAGAGCTCGGAGGCCAAAGGCTACTGGTGACTAAGGTGCCTGAGGGAGTTTCGGGAGAAGAGGGCAAGCCATCCCAGAAGTGATTCTGTGTGAGGTGGAGTCCGAGGCCTAAAGCAGAGGATGGAACTAGCTTCACAGGTGGCCTGCCCCCAGCTTCAGCCCGTCATGGGGAAGATATGTCTTACCCTAGCTAGAGGGGCCTGCAGAGGTGCCGGTGGGCCTGTCCTTCCCGGTGACAGTTAGGGCCACTACTTCCACTGCCTGGAAGCCGGCTTTGCCTCATATCCTCATTGTGCTGGTGAAGTCAGGTGAAAGGGAAAAAAGGACCTGGACTTCATGCTCATCCATCCCACCTCCACAGTGACAATGACAAGTGGAGCTCAGGTTCACAGACTGAGCAACATCCCATTCCCTGCTTACATCCCTAACAGCCTTTAGCCTCCAGGCGCCGAGGAACCCACACAGACCGTCTGATCTACTTGATCCAAAAGTACAGGTAAGAAACGAACAGAGGGTAGCTGGGCATAGTAGTGTGTACCTGTAGCCCCAGATACTTAGGAGTCAAGGTGGGAAGATCCCCTGGGCCCAGAAGTGCAACGCTAGCCTGGACTACATGAGATTATCTCGAAAAGAGACAGACAGCCATGAGGCTAGAGGGTAAAATGCCCTTCTATCGCTGAGGCAGGGGCTGGGCGGTGTAGAAAGATGGACCAGTGAGGAGACCCTAAGTGTGGGTCCCCTACCAGGCAGACCCATGGCTGGCAGGGCCCTGCCACCCGGACGCCAGGAGGAGGAAACTGCCAAAGATCAAGCTTTGAAACCACCGCCAACACGGCCTGGAGGACACCTGCCCAGCATTGATGAGGCCCGGCCTGCAGGTGTGGGCCCGGCCTCCCGCCGGGGCTCCATGTTGGGCCTAGCAGCATCCTTCTCTCGCCGCAACTCACTGGCCGGAACACTGGTGGGTCCTGGAGGTCGTCGCCTATCCCTAGGTCCAGTTCCCCCTCTAGGCTCACGGGTCAGCTTTTCGGGCCTGCCCCTGGTGCCTGTCCGTCACGCGACACCTTCGTATCGCACGGAGCCGCTGCCGGGGGAATGCTGGGAGGCTGCAAGTGCACAGCGCGCCCTGGAAGCACTGTTGGACGCAGAGCTGTGCAATGCATCCTACTCTGGCACTGAGGCTGGGAGACTGGCACGGGAACTATGTGAGCAGGTACGCATGCGCATGCGTGAGCTCTGCCCACCGCGCTACAAGCTTGTGTGTAGCGTGGTGGTGGGGCCACGTGCAGGCCAGGGCGTGCACGTGGTCAGCCGAGCACTCTGGGACGCAGTGCACGACGGGCTGGCTTCTGCCACTTACACAAACGCCTCACTGTTCGCAGTGGCCACGGTCCACGGGCTGTACTATGAATGAGGAGGCCTTCAAATTCTGCAAAAATGGTTTATTGTCCCAGAAGGAGGCCCCCCTGGGGCTCACATCCCAATAAATAAATGTCAAATAAATAAAAGTGGTCCATAAATAACGCCCCCTAGCTGGGGACTAAGGCTCAGGCTTATCTCAGGGAGCAAGGGCAGGCTGCCCCCAACTCCAGTAAAGCTGATCCCTGATTCCCTGGGGGACTTGGCCCAGAGCCCCCAGTGAGGCACCAAAAGAAAAGGGAGGGCCAGGGCATTCCAGGCACAGGCCTCAAGCTTGAGGGGTTGGATAATAGTCTGCTCTGCAGTTTAGGACCTAAGGGGGACTTCGGTCCCTGAGCAGACGCAGAGCGTAGCGCAGTCGCTGCCGCAGGTCTGGGGAGCAGCCCAGCTGCCGGAGGTGGGAAGCGAGGTAAGTATAAGCACTGCGATTCCGGGCCACAAAAGTCACAAGAAGTGGCTCCCAGCCACTGAGGATCAGCTTTGTGTGGTCCCCATAGAAGTTCACCTGCGTACAAGAAGATGACATTGCTCAAGGCTTGGGCCCTCGGCCTAATTTCCTTCCCAGCAACCAGGGCCTCCCAGACTGTCACTCCAGCTCCAGGACAGGCTCTTACCTGGACAGTGCCATCACTAAATAGCATGAGTAGGGCCTGATCTGTCTTGACCCACTGCAACAGCAAGGGCGGAGCAGGCACCTCTACCTCTTCCACACTGGGCAGATCCCCACCCTGTGAGAAGAGACAGGGCAGGTCACTAGTCTGGCATGAGCTGGGTCTCTCGCTATTGACACCTCCCTCATGTATGGGACCAGCCTCTATCTTTGACTCCACCATCACCACCAACAGGGAACTAGAAGGGTTCAGGATGCATTAGTCTCTGAAATGCCCAACCCCAGCCCACCCGCACACCTTCATGAGGTGCTGCTCCATGTAGGAGGCAAAATACCGCAGGATGCCCAGCTGAGGCTGCAGAGCCCGGGGTACAGCACCCACGGAAAAGGAGAAATGCTTCGTGCTGGTGGGGTTGTAGTGCACAGTCCTAGAAGGGGGAAGCAGAGATCAGAGGGAACCCTGCACCAATGTCTCTTCACCTGGGCTTGAAACTCTAGACCCCTGAGCCCAGGAATAAACACCAAGGTGCAAACTTGCTGGGTATAACAGCCTAAGTACCAAGCCCCCCCACAACAGCACTTACTTTCTATTGGCCGACAAGGCCATGTGTGTGCCGTCGTTGAAAAGCACAGCCACGCGGCGGCTGGACAGTTGGTACCCAAAGCCAAACTTGTTGGAGTAGTCAACCCACTTGCTGACCCATACCAGAGGCTCTGGCTGTGCCAATGGGGCCGGGTTCTGTTCCGCTGTTATGGAAAAGGAGGGAGTGAGTGAGGCCTTTCCTCTGGCCTCGAGACCAAAGAACTTCCCAAACCATTCACATGTACCAGACCCCAACCTTACCCGGGGGCATAAAGGCCACACAGTTTCTTAGAGCACAGAGAGCAGACTCCACCACTGTGGCAACAGTCAGACCTTCTTCAAATCCTGAAGGGAACAAGGCACAGATGGACTGGGTGTCTTGAGTCTCTGAACTAGATGGGGGTAAAGAACTCTTAGAAGTGTATGACTGACTTCGTGTGTGTGGATGAGTTGACAATATAGGTCAGTGAGTGTGTGTATGTGAGACAGACTGACTGAGGAAATGGCAGGGCACAATGCCATTTAGACAATAGCTACCATGGACCCAGGCCATGTCTTTCTGCCAATTCCTTCCTTCTGATCCCTGGTCTCCACCCCAGCAACCTCCAGCACCTCTCGTCCTTTGGCTCCTCACCATCTCCACTGCTCGTCAGCGTCCCACGGGGTGAGCTGTCTTCAGCAGCTGTCTCCACAACACTGACAGGGGCTAGACCCAAACCTGCTGGAGCCTGGAAAGTGGAGTAGGGATGGGCAATGAGGCAAGCCCTGAAATCCAAATCCTTGAAAGTCCATGGCCCTGCCCTGCCCTGGCTCCCAGGGCACTTCAGGTCAGTCCCAGCTGGCTAATGAGACACAGCCAATTAAGCCACCATGAGGCTGGGTGCTTCATCAGCCTTTTATGCTGGGCTTTCCTCACCTGCTACAGTTGGGGTGAGTCAGGGAAATAATGCCCACGTGAGTACCTCACCTCAAGCCTGGCATCTGGATGACCAATGGAGGTACGCAGGAGGCCGCTCACCAAACAGGAGACATTGTCCCGTTCCTCAGGATGGTTCTTATCTGGGAGTGAGGGAGGATATATTTCTCAGTGTCCTGAACAACCCCATTTCCCACAGGGCTGGCACACGGACAGGCCTTTCTAAATGTCTGGACAACATATGCTGTCCTCAAGAGTTCATTCACAGGCATCCACACTCTCATACCCCTTAAATGAATGTGACAAGCCACTCTATTACTCACTCTTGTTCTTCTTCCTGCCAAACAGGCTCTTGGTAACTTTGGCAAACAGACTCCTTGCAGGGTTGGGGGGTGTCAGATCTGGGACTGTCACACAGCTGCTGACAGGAAGCCGATCAGGGGTGTAGCCCTAGAGAAGGGAGACATGTCAACAGAGAATAGAGAACCCTAGAGGTCCTGTCACTTGCCCTCATTTATCTCTCAGAAACACGCAGAGCCAATTCAGGTGTCTGGCAAGCTACAGACCTTGGTGAAGAAATCATGGCGCAGTATCTGCTCAATAGAAGGGCGGTCTCGAGGAGAAGCTCGAAGGATGGCAGCCAGGAGCTGCCGGGCAGGCAGTGAGAGACTGGCAGGCAGTGTGTAATGAACCTGCTTGATACAGCGGTAAGTTTCCTTCAGGTCAGCAGTCTCAAAAGGGGGGCTCCCACAAAGCAGTGTGTACCTGTGGCCCAGGGTTAGAAGGTCAGTACAGTGATAGGAATGCCCCGCCCATGTGCCTACTACCTGTCTGCCACTAACAGCAACACTCACATGACGCAGCCCAGTGACCACACATCTGCCTCAGGGCCATGGCCCTGTCTCAGCAGCACTTCTGGAGCCACATAGTTTGGAGTGCCACAGATGGTCCTGAAAGAGGGTAGGGTGGAGAGGGGAAGGCTGAGATGCAGCCCAGCAGCCAACACTCCCCCTCAGGCCAGCTCCTGCTGTGAGTGCAGGCAGAGCAGCTGCCTGTCACCAAGGACCAGAGAACTTCTGCTTGTCTTAGGACAATGGATGCTGGGAATGGCAGCTGAGTCCCCACCCACTTGCCGAGCCCAGCTGCTCTGCACGACAGGAGGCCCTCACTCCCAACCCAGTCCCCTCCCCCAAGGTCAACACAGAGGGTCCATTGCTGACCCCTTACCCCATACCCATCTGTCAAACACTCATCAGGCTGTCATCTTCTTTGGTCTATGTCACATATGCATCAACACCAGCTGTCACCACCACCCCCTCCGTAAATACTCATCTGCCATACATGCTAAACGTGTCATGAACACCTTACTGCAGTGGTCACAGCAGGGTCTTCTTACACACATCCACATGAAGCATTGTGCCCTGCCATTTCCTCAGTCAGTCTGTCTCACATACACACTCACTGACCTATATTGTCAACTCATCCACACACACAAAGTCACTCATACACTTCTAAGAGTTCTTTACCCCCATTTAGTTCAGAGACTCAAGACACCCAGTCCATCTGTGCCACACATTTGTAAGAACTTCATCCTCTCCACCAGACCCCAAAACATAGTTACCACCCCCACCTTCACACATACAAAAACAGCCCATCACCCCTTCTCCATCACATATACACATCAGGTCACCTTGCTTCCCACATACATATCATCTGTGACACGTATCTGTGCCCCACAAAAAAAAAAAAAAAAAGCCTATTCCTCCCTTCACTCACTTTTTCCTCTGGTCTGGGGGCTCTAACCGAGATGCCAGCCCAAAATCCCCCACTTTCAGTTCCATGTTCTCAGTGATGAAAAAATTTCCTGGACAGGGGCAGAAAGATGTGTCAGATGCCTCCTCCCTTCACGGCAGCCCCAACGACCCACCCTGCGGGGGCCTAGGGAGTCTCACCTAGCTTGAGGTCCCGGTGTAAGATACCCCTCTGGTGCAAGTACTTGAGGCCTGAAAGGATCTGCCGCAGGTAGTAGCGCACCTCTGGCTCCAACAGGGTGTGCCGGGCCTTCCAGATGTGGGCCAGTGACTGCAGAAAACCACTGTCTCAGCCCCGGCTCACCTTCCGTAGCCCTCCCTCCATCTGGGCTTGCTGAGAAAGAAAGGGCTCCAGCTTTGGGTCTCAAGAACCCCTTCCTTCCCCAACCTTTCGGCTGCATAGCTCCAGGAAAATGTATATGTTGTCAGCATCCTCAAAGTGGTGCGAAAAACGAACGATATGGCGGTGCTGGAGGTCTCGGTGCAATTCGATCTCGTTTAGGATCTGTGACAGGGACACGGATCGTCATCTTCCCACGGTTCCCAAGCCACTGTCCCTTCCTCACCCCTTGCCCTCTGGGCCTGGACCTACCTTCTCTCGTTGATGAGGCTTGGCGACGCGGCTCTGCGGGATGATTTTGACGGCGTAGGAGACGCCGGTGTCTGTGTCAGTGGCCTCGTAGCAGCGAGCGAAGCCCCCCTGGAAAGAGGGGGGACATCAGGCTCGGCCTTCCAGGGAGGCTGGGTCTGGCCCACACACGTCCCCACGTCGAGGTCAAGCTCACCCACCCCGCCCGGCAAAGGCTCCCCTCCACCTTCGCCAGCGCGCCCCCACCGAGCCCCCGGCCCACCTTGCCCAACAAGCGGCCTTTGACGTAAGTGCGGCCGCTGCCCGGGTCGGTGATGAGGCGTCCAGGGTCCGGCGCCCGTGGCCCAGCTAGCATCTCCAGCTCGGATCCTGGCGAGGCGGCACTGGAAGGCGGCCCTGGCCCGGCGGGGGGCGCGGGCGGGGCGGCCGCACGCGGGAAGGGGCGCGGGGACAGGAAGCCCGCGGCCGGCTCCATGCAGGCGGCGCGTCACAGCGCCTGCCCGGTGCTCTCGGTTCCGCCCGGCCCCGGCCGCGCGTGGCGCTGCCTGGTTTAGCTACGCTGCGCTGGCGCCCGAGGGAGCCCGGCGTTTTTATCAATGAACGCCTGCCCCCTCCCCCGACAGCTCGTCACCCAGAGCCCCGCCCCTTTCCTGACGAGAAGCCACGCCCCCGTTGCCGGGCCTTGCATCACCCCGAAGCTCCGCCCCCGTCCGGCTCACCCTGTGACCACGCCTCCTGGTCCTACCTTAAAGGCACCGCCGTAGTTCTAGTCACCATGCAGATGCCATCTGGGCAGCTGGCTGCAACTCTTTCTTTTTTCAGCTACTCCACAGTAGTGACGTGTCCTGCTAATTTTTTTTTTTTTTTTTTTTTGGTTTTTTCGAGGTAGTAGTCGCAGTCTGGCCTTGAATTCACAGCAGTCCTCCTACCTCTGCCTCCTAAGTGCTAGGATTAGAGGCGTGCTCCACACATCAGGCTACATTTTTATTTCAAGGGATAAGTGTGTAGAAACAGTGTAGCCAGCATGTAGCCCAGGCTGAGCTCCAATTTGAGATTCTCCTGCCTCTACTTCCACAGTGCTGGGTTATAGGCATGCACCCCTAATGAGGATGACTTCTGCCATCGTGAGTGGATGATCTCCTGCAAAGTTCCTTCTGAAAATGCCCAGCGCCCTCAATCTCAGAAGGCTACAAAGTAAACCAGAATTGGATATTCTCAAATGGTAGAGATGAGCAACTGACCAGTTAGTCTTGGGGCCACGTAGAGCCCTAGACTCATGGTCAGTGCTCACTCTTCCCAGAGACAGAAATGGGGCCTAATGTCTTTGCAATTTTTGTCCCAGATCCTAGACCTCCTGGCTTTGGAGTCTCCCAACTCTTTTCACTCTGTTCCTTCAGGCCCCAGGTTTTTTTTTTTTTTTTTTTTGGTGGGGGGAGTTTCAAGGAAGAGTCTCGCTCTAGCCCAGGCTGACCTGGAAATCACTCTGTAGTCTCAGTGATCCTCCTACCTCTGCCTCTGGAGTGCTGGAATTAAAGGTGTGCGCCACTGTGCCCGGCTTCAGTCCTCAGATTTATTGAGAACATCTGCTGAATGCCAGCCCCTGTCTCCAGTAAGAGTGGTCAAAGTTGTAGCTCCTCTCACTTGGTTCTGCTTGAGGGAAACAGTAGGGAAGTATGGAAACAAAGTAATTGCAGCCTATGAAAAATGCTATGAAGGAAGTAAACAAAAGAACCAACTTTAGCAAGAGTAGCAAGCCAAGTTAACAAATATTTACACCTCATTCCGGTCAAGTTTATCTCCTATATATCTGTGTAGCCCCTTGGCTCCACCTTCCCCTCATACCTGGTCCAAGTCATGATCTGTTTTGAGATTGCCACAGAACCCTGCCTTTTATCTTACCTCCATTTTTTACACTTTTTGTTTGTTTTTAGAGGTAGGGTCTTGCACTAGCCCAGGCTGACCTGGATGTAATCTCAGGCTGGCCTCAAACTCACAGCTATTCTACCTCTGCCTTCTGAGTGCTGGGATTAAAGCTCAACTTGGGCTGGAGAGATGGCTCAGCGGTTGAGGCACTTGCCCATAAAACCTAATGACCAGAGTTCGATTCCCCAGTAAACACATAAAGCCAGATGCACAGTGGCGCATGTGACTGGAGTTCATTTTCAGTGGCTGGAAGCCCTGGTGCGCCCATATTCACTCTCTCTCTTCTTTCTCTCTCTGCTGGGCCTGGTGGCACACGCCTTTACCTCCAGCACTTGGGAGACTGAGGTAGGAGTCTCCCTGTGAGTTTGAGGCCAGCCTGAGACTAATTCCAGGTCAGCCTGGGTTAGAGCAAGACCCTACCTTGAAAAACAAAACAAAACTGAAAAGCTCATTTCTATTTCATCTTGCCTCCACATGCTGTGAGAAATCTCAGTCCTGAGGCTGGAGAGATTGCTCAGTGGTTAAGGCACTTGCCACAAAGCCTAAGGACCCTGGTTTGATTCCCCAGTACTCATGTAAAGCCAGATGCGCAAGGTGGTGCATACATCTGGAGTTCATGTGCAGTGGCTATGTGCTCATTTTCTCTCTTGCCCATTCTCTCTCTCAAAAATAAATAGGGGCCGGACGTGGTGGCACACACCTTTAATCCCAGAACTTGAGAGGCAGAGGTAGGAGGATCTCTGTGAGTTCGAGGCCACCCTGAGAATACATAGTGAATTCCAGGTCAGTCTGGGCTAGAGTGAGACTCTACCCCGAGGCCTCCTCCAAATAAATAATATGATAAATAAATAGATAAGGAGGTGGAGTGATGGCTCAGTGGTTTATGCACTTGCTTGCAAAGCCTAAAAGCCTGAGTTTGATTCCCCAGTTCCCACGTAAAGCCAGACGCATCGTCACATGCATCTGGAGTTCATTTGCAGTGGCAGGAAGGCCTGGCATGCCCCTTCTCCGTCTCTCTCTCTCTGCTTGCAAATAAATACATAAAAAATATTTATGGGCTGGGGAGATGGCTTAGTGGTTAAGTGCTTGCCTATGAAGCCTAAGGACCCCAGTTCGAGGCTCGATTCCCCAGGACCCGCGTTAGCCAGATGCACAAGAGGGTGCATGCGTCTGGAGTTCCTTCGCAGTGGCCGGAAGCCCTGGCACGTCCATTCTGTCTCTCCTCTTTCTCTCTCTGTCACACTCAAATAAATAAGAATAACAACAATATATATATATATATATTTACTTATAGCCAAAAATTACCCAGGTTAGATTCCCCAATACCCACATAGAGCTGGATGCACAAGGTGACACATGCCTCTGGAGTTCACTTGCAGTGGCTAGAGGCCCTGGTATGCCCATTCTCTCTATCTCCCTCTCTCTATCAAATAAATAAATTAAATTTAAAAAAAATATATATATATATATTCATACATGTCTCTGGCATGGTGGCACATGCCTTTAATCCCAGTATTTGGGAGGCAGAGGTAGGAGGATCGCTGTGAGTTTGAGGCCACCCTAAGATTACATAGTGAATTCCAGGTCAGCCTGGCTAGATTGAAACCCTACCATGGGAAAAAAAAAAATTAAAAATTAAAAATTAAAAAAAGAAATCTTAGTCCTTCATCAGGCCCACAAGACTTACTTATTTCAAGCTGGCTCTTCAGAACTACCAGAGCCAAACTAGTCTGAGTTGAAGAGAAATACTAGTAGCTTAAATGAGTGAGAGGAAGGGGGCTGGGGGAAGGGGTTGTGAAGGAAGGCCATAAGTGCCTTCATGAATTTGATTTTTATCCCCACATGACAGCAATTTCTCAGGGGGAGATGGTAGTGGTGGGGCCAGAAAGGACAAACCCCAGGGTAGACAGGCCTGAGGCACATGTGGAGCTTCCAAAAACGTAATCAAGGGCCAGGCATGGCAGTGCATGACTGTAGTCCCAATTCTCGGGAGGGGGAGGCAGGAAGATAAATGAGTTTTGAGATCAGCTTGGACTACATGACGCTCTGACTTCTCGTCCTACAAAAGGATATAGTTGCTGGGCGTGGTGGCACATGCCTTTAATCCCAGCACTTGGGAGGCAGAGATAGGAGGAACGCCGTGTGTTCGAGGCCACCCTGAGACTACACAGTGAATTCCAGGTCAGCCTGGGCTAGAGTAAGACCCTACCTTGAAAAAAACAAAAACATAAAAGGACATAGTTGCTTTTTTAATTAAATATTTGTTTTCAAGATAAGGTCTTCTTTTAGCCCAGGCTGACCTGAAATACATAGTCTCAGTCTGGCCTCAAACTCACAGTGATTCTCTTACCTCAGCTTCCCAAGTTCAAGTTCTGTGATTAAAGGTGTGTAACACCATGCCTGGCCTTTTTCTTTTCAAGGTAGAGTCTCACTTTAGTGCAGGCTGACCTGGAATTCACTATATAGTCTCAGAATGGACTTGAATTTATGGCAATCCACCTCTGCCTCCCAAGTGCTGGGATTAAAGGCGTGTGCCACCACACCGGGCTGTAGTTGCTTTTTAAAAATATTTTATTTTTATTTATTTATTCGAGAGAGACAAATAACAGGTGTGTCAGGGCCTGCAGCCACTGCAGACAAACTCCACATGCATGCGCCATCTTGTGTATCTGGCTTATGTGGGTGCTGGGGAGGCGTACCTGGGTCCTTTGGCTTTGCAGGCAAGCACCTTAACTACTAAGCCATCTCTCCAGCCCCATAGTTTCTTTTTTTGGTGTACACGTGTGTGTTCATGTTCATGTGTATGCATGCAGACATGTGTGCCATAGCACGTGTGTGGCCAGAGAACAACCGCGGGCTTTGGTCCTTACTGTCAAACTCATTCGAGGCAGGGTCTCTTGCTGCTCACCGCTGCATTTGCCAGCCTAGCCTGAGAGCTGGTCGGGAGTTCTGACGCCCCCTCCTTGCTTGCTGTCGGCACACGGGGACGACAGACTCTCATACTCCAGCATCTAGCTTCGAGTGGGTTCCAGATCTCAATCCAAGTCCTCACATTTGAGCAGCAGGGGGTTTATCCATGGAGCTATCTCCCTAGTCCCCACTTCTTTTCTGTGCTACTGAGCTAAATCTGAAGCCCAACATTGCAACTTCATATCTGGAAAATGAGTTAGGATGCTTGCTAGAGCTGCCATAACAAAGTAACTATAGGCCAGGTGACTTAAGTGGCAGAAATTTATTTTCAAAGTTACAGAGGCTGGAAGTCCCAGATCAACTTGTAAGCAGGGCTGCTTCCTTTTGAGGTCTTTCTCCTTGGCTTGAAGTTGGTGATCTTTCCTAATTTCATGTCTTTTTCTCTTTTTTTTTTTTTTTAAAGGTAGGGTCTTACTCTAGCCCAGGCTGACCTGGAATTCACTATGTGTCTCAGGGTGGCCTTGAACTCACAGCAATCCTCCTACCTCTGCCTCCCGAGTGCTGGGATTAAAGGTGTTGCCACCACGCCCAGTTGATTTATTTATTTTTAAACATTTTATGAATTTATTTATTTATTTAAGAGAGGCAGATAAAGAGAATGGGCATTCCTCTAGCCACTGCAAATAAACTCCAGACACATGATGTACCACCTTGTACATCTGGCTTTACATGGGTACTGTGGAATGGAACCTAGGTACTTTGGCTCTGCAGGCAAGGGCCTTAACTGCTAAGCCATCTCTCCAGCCCTACAAATTTATTTTTATTTTATTTTATTTTTTTTTTTTTAAGAATTAGGCAACCACTCATACCCGTTCTCACTTCTCTTTTTTATTTATTTATTTATTTATTTGAGAGCGACAGACACAGAGAGAAAGACAGATAGAGGGAGAGAGAGAGAATGAGCGCGCCAGGGCTTCCAGCTTCTGCAAACAAACTCCAGACGCGTGCGCCCCCTTGTGCATCTGGCTAACGTGGGACCTGGGGAACCGAGCCTAGAACCGGGGTCCTTAGGCTTCACAGGCAAGCGCTTAACCGCTAAGCCATCTCTCCAGCCCTACAAATTTATTTTTAAGCAGAGAGAGATACAGAGAAAAGATATATCAGGACCTCCAGCTACTGCAAACTGACTCCAGATCTCCAGATACATGCGCCACATTGTGCAGTTGGCTTTACATGGGTACTGGCGTACCTAGGTCCTTGGCTTGCAGGAAAGCGCCTTAACAGCTGAGCCATGTCTTCAGTCCTGAAGCTAAGATTTTTCTGAAGCTGGTCATGGTGGCTCACACTGGTAATTTCAATACCCAGCTCTCTGTTTCCCCCTCTTTCTCCATCTGTCTATTTCCCTCAAATAAAATAAATCTTAAAAAAAAAAAAAAAAATGGTGGCCTGGCGTGGTGGTACATGCTTAATCCCAGCACTTGGGAGACAGAGGTAGGAGAATTGCCGTGAATTTGAGGCCACCCTGAGACTACGTAGTGAATTCCAGGTTAGCCTGGGCTAAAGTGAGACCCTACCTCGAAAAACACACAGGGCTGGGGAGATGGCTTAATGGTTAAGGCGCTTGCCTGCAAAGCCAAAAGACCCAGGTATGATCTGACTTCTTTCTTTCTTTTGTTTTTTTTTTTTTTTTTTTTTTTGGTTTTTTCGAGGTGGGGTCCTGCTCTGGCCCAGGCTGACCTGGAATTTACTATGCAATCTCAGGATGGCCTCAAACTCATAGCAATCCTCCTACCTCTGCCTCCCATGTGCTGAGATTAAAGGCATGTGCCACCATGCCCAGTCTGACTTCTTTAAATATATATATTTAAAATATTTTATTTACTTATATAGGGAGGGAAGGGGCAGAGGAGGGAGAGAGAATGGGTGCACCAGGGCCTCCTACCACTGCAAATGAACTCCAGACACACGCATCAGTTTGTGCATTTGGATTTACATGGGTCCTGGGGAATCAAACCTGGGTCCTTAGGCTTTGCAGACAAGTGCTTTAACGGCTGGCCATCTCTCCAGCCCCTTCTTTAAAAAAATTATTTATTTATGAGACAGAGGAGACAGATAGAGAGAAAGGGTATGCCAGGGCCTCTAGCCACTGCATACGAACTCCAGACACATGTGTCCCCTGTGCATCTGGCTTATGTGGGTCCTGGGGAACCGCTAAGCCATTTCCCCAGCCCCTCCCCCCTTCTTATCACTTTCCTAGATCTGATTTTCCACAAACAACATGGGCCCCTCCTGCATTCCTAGGATTTAATCCTAACATTGTGGTTGGTCAAGTTCAAGCCCCAAAACTTGGCTTCACCGCTAGCCTCTTCCTGAGAAAGCCCCCAGCCCAGACCAATCAGCCTTCACTCTAGCTCACCTGAGCTGAAGGTAGGGCCCACTATTATAAGGTTGTAAATAAGTCTGTGGGGTGCTGGCAGGGTCTCTGGGCTGTCTGAGCACTGCTGAACCTCCAGCTCCTGGTGAGTTTCTCATCTCCGGGTCAAGACGGGGAGAAACCCTCTGACCCATACTTTCCATAAGGGCTCTTTGCCCCTCCTGCTTGCCACATGGCAGGAGCTCCTTAGACCTTTTTTTTTTTTGGTCGGGTTTTTCAGGCCCACCACCTGCACTCCCAGACGACGTGAGTGTACTCCTTTCCCTTCCCTTGGTTCTGTATTTCCTTCCATTCATATAATAATTTAGGGCTACAGAGATGGCTTAGTGGTTAAGGTGCTTGCCTGCAAAGCCAATGGTTCAATTCCCCAGGACCCATGTAAACCATATGCAGAAGGTGGTGCATGCCTTTGGAGTTTGTTTGCAGCAGCTGGCGCACCCATTCTCTCTCTGTGTGTTAGATAAATAAATAAAAACAAAATATTATAAAAATATATAATAATTTAGGGCTGGAGAGATGGCTTAGCAGTTAAGGCGCTTGCCTGCAAAGCCAAAGGACCCAGGACCCAGATTACCCAGATGCACAAGGTAGTGCATGCACCTGGAGTTCATTTGTAGAGGCTGGAGATCCTGATGCGCCCATTCTCTCTCTCTTTCCCTGCCTCTTTCTCTCTCTCTCCCTCCCTCTCTTTCTCAAATAAAAATAAAATATTTGAAAAAATTAAGTTGGGTGTGGTGGCCCATGCCTTTAATCCTAGCACTTGGGAGGTAAAGGTAGGAGGATAGCCATAAGTTCGAGGCCATCCTTAGATGACATAGTGAATTCCAGGTCAGCCAGACTCTGGATAGATGGCTAAACAGTTAAAATTCTTGCCTGCAAAGCCTCATGATCTGAGTTCTATTCTCCAGTACCCTCATAAAGCCAGATGCACAAAGTTGCACATGTGTCTGGAGTTCATTTGCAGTGTCTGGAGGCCTTGGTGTGCCCATTCTCTGTCTGCCATTTCTCTCCCTCCCTCTTGCTCTCTCTCAAATAAACAAACAAACAAACAAAGTGATGGCTCAGGGGTTAAGGCACTTGCCTGCAAAAAATAGTGACCTAGGCTCAATTCCACAATACCCACATAAGCCAGATGCACAAAGTGGCACATGTATCTGGAGTTTATTTGCAGTGGCTAGAAGACTTGGTATGCCAATGCACTTTCTCTCTCTCTCTGCTTGTAAATAAATAATTTTAATATTTTGCTTATTTGTTTAATAGAGGGAGGTAGAAATATATATATATATGGAGAGAGAGAGAATGGGTGCACCAGGGTCTCTAGCCATTGCAAATGAATTTCAGATACATGCACCACTTTGTACATCAGGCTTTATGTGGGTACTGGGGAGTCGAAACTGGGTCCGTTGGCTTTGCAGGCAAGCACTTTAACTGGTAAGCCATCTCTTCAGCCCAAAACATTTTTTTAATTGCATATTTAGCTGGCATGGTGGCACACATCTTTAATCTAGCATTCAGAGGGCAGAGGTAGGAGGGTCGCTGTGAGTTCAAGGCCAGCCTGAAATTACATAGTGAATTCCAGGTTAGCCTGGGCTAGAGCAAGACCCTACCTCGAAAAAACAAAAAACAAAAAAATTACCCCAGCACTTAGGAGATAGCGATGAGAGGATAAGCAGTTCAAGACCAGCTTCAGCTACAAAATGAGTTTGAGACCAACCTGGGCTATATGAGATCCTGACACACACACACACACACACACACACACACACACACACAAACACACACACACAAACACAAAGGCTGGAGGGATGGCTTAGCGGCTAAGGCACTTGCCTGCAAAGCCAAACAACCCAAGTTCCATTCCCCAGGACCCATGTTGGCCTGATGCACAAGGGGGCACACACGTCTGGAGTTGTTTGCAGTGGCTAGAGGCGCTGCATGCCCATTCTCTCTCTCTCCACCTCTTTCTCTGTCAAATAAAAAATTAAAAAGTTAAGTGGCTAACCCAAGATTGTCGAGTTTAAAGAGCTTGGCAAAGCTCGGATATGGGATCTGGGCAGTCTCACCACACTTCCTAGACGGCTAAGTGCTAAAGTGCACATCCATCTGCACTGCGAGAAGACCAGGTGCTGTGGGCAGGACAAGCTGAGGAGGAGCGGCCAGGATGAGCAGGGCGGGGCAGGGTTTATAGCCTGACCGGTTCCCTTTCTGGGATCATAAACCTGAGAGAATGGGACTTGTCCACCGAGGGAAGGGAGATAAGGTTATGTGGAGGGGTACCTCTTCCTGGGAGAGAGGCTTCAACTTGTGTGCCTTTTACCCTGGCTGTGGGAAATTCACAGACCAGAATGCTGATAACAGGCTCGAGTTTGAGGATCATGAATGGGTGGCCAGGATCTCAACCCCAGCTGGATTTGCCCTGGGGAGGAAACCCAGGCACAGGCTGGCTTCCCAAGACCTAGAATGGGTTTGAGTGGTTAGCATCTAAGAATCTCTGGAAAAAGCTACATGCCAAATAATACTGAGGGTGGGCGTGCTAGCACATACATTAATCCCAGAATTTGGGAGGCAGAGGTAGGATTGTTATGAGTTCAAAGCTAGCTTGAGACTACATAGTGAATTCCAGGGCAGCCTGGACTAGAGCGAGACTCTACCTTGAGAAACAAATAAAATATAATTAAAATGAGAGAATCCAGATATAAATTTAAGCAGCTATAGCCATCTGATTTTTAGCAAAAATGCCAAAAATATTCACTGGGGAAAAGTCAGCCTCTTTAACAAATGGTGCTGGGAAAACTGGGTATCTATATATAGAAGGATAAAAATTGATCTTTATCTCTCCCCATGAACAAGAATCAAGTCCAGGGCTGGGGAGATGGCTTAGCGGTTAAGTGCTTGCCTGTGAAGCCTATGGACCCCGGTTCTAGGCTCGGTTCCCCAGGTCCCACGTTAGCCAGGTGCACAAGGGGGCGCACGCATCTGGAGTTCGTTTGCAGAGGCTGGAAGCCCTGGTGCGCCCATTCTCTCTCTTTCCCCCTGTCCTTCTCTCTCTCTCTGTTGCTCTCAAATAAATAAGAATAAAGAAAAAAATAAATAAATAAAAAAAAGAATCAAGTCCAAATGGATCAAAGACCTTAATATGAGACCCAAAACTCTGAAACTGTTAGAGGGAAAATTAGGGGAAACCCTTCAACATATTGGCATAGGCAACGACTTTCTGAATATAACCCCGGTAGCTCAGGAAATGAAACTACTAACCAACCACTGGGACCTCATGAAGTTACAAAGCTTTTGGACAGCAAAGGGCACTGTGAATAGAGCAAAGAGACAATCTACAGAATGGGAGAAAATCCTTGCCAGCTATACATCTGACAGAGGATTAACATCTAGGATATACAAGGAACTCAGAAAACTAAATACTAAGAAATCATGCAACACAATTAAAAAATGGGCTATAGGGGCTGAAGAGATGGCTTAGCGGTTAAAGAGTTTGCCTGCAAAGCCAAAGGAGCACAGTTCGATTCTCCAGAACCCACGTAAGCCAGATGCACAAGGGGGCGCATATATCTGGAGTTCGTTTGCAGTGGCTGGAGGCCCTGGTGTGTTCATTCTCTTCCTCTCTCTGCCACGTTCTCTCTATCAAACAAATAAATAAAAAAGAATTAAAAATGGGCTATAGCCGGGCATGGTGGTGCACATCTTTCATCCCAGCACTTAGGAGGCAAAGGTAGGAGGATCACTGTGAGATTGAGGCCATCTTGAAACTATATAGTGAATTCCAGGTCAGGCTGGGCTACAGCAAGAAAAAATGTTCTATATTCTTAGCCATCAGGGAAATGCAAATTAAAACTACTTTGAGGGCTGGAGAGATGGCTTAGTGGTTAGGTGCTTGCCTGTGAAGCCTAAGGACCCCGGTTCGAGGCTCAGTTCCCCAGGTCCCACGTTAGCCAGATGCACAAGGGGGCGCATGCGTCTGGTGTTTGTTTGCAGTGGCTGGAAGCCCTGGCGCGCCCATTCTCTCTCTCTCCCTCTATCTGTCTTTCTCTCTGTGTCTGTCGCTCTCAAATAAATAAATAAAAAATGAACAAAAAATATTTTAAAAAACCCTACTTTGAGATTCCATCTCACTCCTGTCAGAATGGCTACCATCAAGAAAACAAATGACAATAAATGTTGGTGAGGATGTAGAAAAAGAGGAACCCTTCTACACCGTTGGTAGGAATGCCATCTGGTACCATCATTGTGGAAATCAGTGTGGAGGTTCCTGAGACAGCTAAAAATAGATCTACCATATGACCCAACTATAGCACTCCTAGGCATATATCCTAAGGATTCTTCTCACTACCTTAGAGATACTTGCACAACCATGTTTTTTTGTTATTGTTTGTGGGTGGTTTTTTTTTTTTTGTTGTAGTTGTTGTTTTCAAGGTGGGTTCTCACTCTACCCCAGGCTGGCCTAGAATTCACTGTATAGTCTCAGGGCAGCCTCAGACTCACAGTAATCCTCCTACCTCTGCCTCCCATGTTCTGGGATTAAAGACGTGCACCACCACACTCAGCACATCCATGTTTATTGCCGCTCTATTCTCCCCCACCCTCTGTCAAATAAATAAATAAAATTTTTTAAATTTTTTGTTTTTTATTTATTTATTTGAGAGCAACAGACAGAGAGAGAAAGAGGCAGATACATAGATAGAGAATGGGCACACCAGGGCCTCTAGCTACTACAAAGGAACTCCAAACGCGTGCGCCCCCTTGTGCATCTGGCTAACGTGGGTCCTGGAGAATCAAGCCTCGAACCAGGATCCTTAGGCTTGACAGGCAAGTGCTTAACTGCTAAGCCATCTCTCCAGCCCAATAAATAAATTTTTATTTATTTATTTTTATTTTTTTCTCAATTTTTATTAATATTTTCCATGATTATAAAAAGTATCCCATGGTAATACCCTCCCTCTCCCCCACCCCGCCACTTTCCCATTTGAAATTCCACTCTCCATCATATCCCCTCCCCATCTCAATCAGCCTCTCTTTTATTTTGATGTCACGGTCTTTTCCTCCTCTTATGATGGTCTTGTGTAGGTAGTGTCAGGCACTATGAGGTCATGGATATCCAGGCCATTTTATGTCTGGAGGGAGCACGTTGTAAGGAGTCCTACCCTTCTTTGGCTCTTACATTCTTTCCGCCACCTCTTCCACATTAGACCCTGAGCCTTGGAAGGTGTGATCGAGATGTTACTCAGTACTCCAGTCACTTCTTTCCAGCACTATGATACCTTCTGAGTCATCCCAAGGTCACTGCCATCTGAAAAGAGAATATTCTCTACCCAAATATTCTCTACCCAAAGTGACAGTAGTGTTAATATAATGGTATAAATATTAAGAGAAGTGCTTACTGGGCAGTTTGATAAGCATAGTCTGTACAGTTTTCCAGACATCAGCAGATGTTACACCCCTAGGGCTCATGACTACCCCTGTTTTAAGTTTTCAGTATCAGGGATGTATTCCCCCCATGGAGTGGGCCTCCAGTCCAATTGGAGGGCAGTTGGTTTCCACAATGACAGACGTGCCACTATTGCACCAGTTGGCTCATTTGGGCTGGCTGGCCAATTATAAGGCTTGCAGTGTCCACTGTTGGGTATCTTTACTGGCAGTATCTCTTTCTCCCACTGAACTGCATGTAGAATGGCTTCTTCCAGCTTTCTGTCCAATAAATAAAATTTTAAAAACCAGCACTTATAGCTGGGTGTGTGGCACATGCCTTTAATCCCAGCACTTGGGAAGCAGAGGTAGGAGGATCTCACCATGAGTTTGAGGCTACCCTGAGACTACATAGTGAATTCCAGGTCAGCCTGAGCTAGAGTGAGACCCTACCTCAGAAAACAAAAACAAAACAACAACAACAAAAGCCTATGGTGGGGGAGGTCATGAGCATTTTATATATATATATACATACATACATACATACACACACACACATATATATATAATGTTCACCAAACTGCCCTATAAGCACTTTACTTAATGTTCATAGCCATATCTTAATGCTACTTTCACTTTTGGTTAGAGAAGCTTCTCTTTTCAGATGGCAGTGACCACTGGGATGAACCAAAAGGTATCATAGTGCTCAGAAGAAGTGACAGAGGAGTGCTCAGCACTGAAACATCTCTATCACACCTTACAAGGCTCAGGGTCCATTGCGGAAGAGGTGGCGCAAAGAATGTAAGAGCCAAAGGAAGGGTAGGACTGCTTGCAATGCAATCGTCCAGACACCAATTGGTCTTGAAATCCTTGACCTCACAGTGCCTAGAACTACCTTCGCAAGACCCTGATAATAGGAGGAAAAGATGATGACATCAAAATAAAAGAGACTAGCCAGATGTGGTAGCACACACCTTTAATCCCAGCACTTGGGAGGCAGAGGTAGGAGGATCACGGATCGCAGTGAGTTCAAGGCCACCGTGAGACTACATCATGAATTCCAGGTCAGCCTTGGCTAGAGCAAGGCCCTACCTCGAAAAAACAAAACACAAAACAAAAGAGATTAATTGGAAGAGGGAGAGGATATGATGTAGTTTGGATTTGTGAAAGTGAAAGTGGGGGAGGAGAGGGAATTATCATGGTTTATTGTCTGTAAGTATGGAAGCTGTCAATAATTAAAAAAAAGAAAAAACAGAGCTGGGGAAATGGCTTAGCAGTTAAGGCATTTGTTTGCAAAGTGTAAGGACCCCCGTTCAATTCTCCAGGACCCACATAAACCAGATGCGCAGAGGGGCACATATATCTGAAGTTTGTTTGCAGTGGCTGATGTGTCCTTTCTTTCTATCTGCCTCATTTTCTCTCTCTCAAATAAATAGATAAATAAAATATTTAAGAAACCATATATATAATTAAAATGAATGAAAATGGTAAGATTAGCTACTGCATATGAACTCCAGATGCATTTGCCCCTTTGTGCATCTGGTGTTATGTGGGTACTGAGAAATCAAATCCCAGGCTTTGCAGGCAAGTGCCTGAACCGCTGAGCCATTTCTCAGGCCCAGATTAGTCATTTTTGCCAAGCATCCTCTTTCTATTTTTTTATTTTATTTTATTTTTTTGAGGTAGAGTCTCACTCTAGGCCAGGCTGACCTGGAATTCACTATGTAGTCTCAGGGTGGCCTCGAACTCAACAGTGGTCTTCCTACCTCTGCCTCCCAAGTGGATGTTCCATCACAGCTGGTTTCAAGCATGCTCTTCATATGAATGTGGTCCTGGAGTTTTTATGGCCCACGACCACCTTGACAGACATTATTGGGATAAGTATTATCTGATTTGCTATTTCAACAAACCAGAAGACAAGCAATTATGTGTGTCAGTAAAAAACATGAACTAGTGGCTGGAGAGATGGCTCAGTGATTAAAGGCACTTTCTTGCCGGGCATGGTGGCGCACGCCTTTAATCCCAGCACTCGGGAGGCAGAGGTGGGAGGATCGCCGTGAGTTCGAGGCCACCCTGAGACTACATAGTGAGTTCCAGGTCAGCCTGAACTAGAGTGAGACCCTACCTTGAAAAACCAAAAAATAAAAGTAAAAATAAAGGCACTTTCTTGGGCTGGAGAAATGACAGCGGTTAAGGCGTTTGTCTGTAAAGCCAAAGGACCCAGGTTCGATTCCCTAGGACCCACTTAAGCCAGAAGAACAAGGTGGTGCATGTGTCTGGTGTTCGTTTGCAGTGACTGGAGGCCCTGGCATGCCCATTCTCTCCCTCTCTCTGACTCTCTCCAATAAATAAAACTTAAAAAAAAAAAAAAAACAACTTAAAGGCACTTCCTTGCAAAGTCTGACAGCCTAGGTTCAAGTATCTAGAACACATGTAAATCCAGATTCACAAAGTGGCTCATGCATCTGTAGTTTATTTACAGTGGCAAGAGGCCCTTCTCTTTCTCTCTCTCTCTTTCTCTCTTCCTACTTGCAAATAAACAAATAGAAATATTTTTAAAAACATGAACTAACAAAAATAATTAAAAAAAAATCACAAACAGGGCTGGAGAAATCGCTTAGTGGTTAAACGCTTGCCTGTGAAGCCTAAGGATCTTGGTTCCAGGTTTGATTCCCCAGGACCCACATAAGCCAGATGCACAAGGGGCACATGTATCTGGAGTTTGTTTGCAGTGGCTGGAGGCCCTGGAGCACCCATTCCCTCCCTCCCTCCCTCCCTCCCTCCCTCCCTCTCTCTTTCTCTCTCTCTCTCTCTGCCTCTTTCTGTCTGCCGCTCTCAAATAAATAAAAATAAACAAAAAAAATCACAAACAAAAATGGAAAACTTCTAATATTTCATTTTTCCACTTGTAATAGTATCTGTAGGTACCTTTTGACCTCATGAGGCAGCAGAGGGAAGAAGAGAAAACTGTGTCTCCCATGCAGAACTACTTGCACAGCATTACAGACATCTGGAATTCAGAGCCACATTTTTCTCCCAAACCTAAGTTCATAACTGCCTCTCCATACTTCCTTTTGTTTTTATTTTATTTTTTGTACTTTTCCTTTTTTATGAGAGAGCAAGAGAGGGGAGGGGGCCAGGGCCTCCTGCCATTGCAGTCGAAGTCCAGGTGCATGTGCCATCTTCTGCGCATGTGTGACCTTGTTTGTACCCTTGCACCACTGTGCATCTGGTTAACGTGAGAGCTGGAGAGTCGAACATGCGTCCTTATGCTTCGTAGGCCTGAACTGCTAAGCTATCTCTCCAGCCCTCTTTTTTTTTTTTTTTTGTTAAAGACTGCATCTCCCTTAAGTAGCCAAGCTGGCCTCCAAATGGCAATTCTCCTGCCTCAGCCTGCCAAGTGCTGGGATTACAGACTTGCCCTAGCATGCCCTTTCTTTTTAAAGGAAGCACCTGTTGGGGAGAACCAGCTCAGTGTGTGGGAGATGCTTCCCAAGACAGCTGGGAGGCAGGTTGTCACTCCTGGGATTTTGCAGATAACCACAGCACTGCAAGGGCAAAGGAGCTATCTAGATTTCTTCCTGCTTTGAGGTTCTGTTTTTTAACTGCTTTAGTTTGTTTGTTTGTTGTTTGTTTTGTTTTGTTTTTGAGGGAGGGTCTACTTCTAGCCTAGGCTGGAATTCACTCTGTTGTCCCAGGCTGACCTTGAACTCACAGAAATCCTCCTACCTCTGCCTCCTGAGTGCTGAGATTTTAAAGATATGTGCCACCATGCCTGGCTTGCTTTAGGTTTTTTCTCTTATTTCACAGACAGATGGATAAATGGAGGTCAAGGTAGGCAAATGTCTGTAATTCTAGCAGCTGAGAGCTCAGGGTAGGAGAATCATAAGTTCAAGGCCCATCTGGGCTACATAGTGTGATCCTGTCTCAAAGAAGTAAAAACAGGGGCGGGGCATGGTGGCGCACACCTTTAAACCCAGCACTTGGGAGGCAGAGGTAGGAGGATCACTGAGAGTTTGAGGCCAGCCTGAGGCTACATAGTGAATTCCAGGTCAGCTTGGACTAGAGTGAAAACTTACCTCAAAAAAAAAAAAAAAAAAAAAAGTAAAACAAGGGTGGTGAGATTGCTTAATGGTTAGTGCTTGCCTGTGAAGCCTAAGGACCCAGGTTCAACTCCCCAGAACTCACGTAAGCCAGATGCCTGTCGTGGTGCATACTTCTGAAGCTTGTCTGCACTGGCTGGAAGCCCTGGCATACCATTCTCTTCCCTCTCTCTCTCTCCACCCTCCCACTCTAGAAATGTGGGAGCCAAAATGGTGGTGCTTGCATTTAAAAACAAAAAGTAAAAACAGACTGGGTTTGGTGGCACACACCTTCAATCCCAGCACTTGGAAGGCAGAGGCAGGAAGATTGTCATAAATTTGAGGCCACCCTGAGATTACATAGTGAATACCAGGTCAGCCTGGGCTAATGTGAAACTCAACCTCAAAAAAACAAAACAACAACAAAAGATTCATGAAACACCCAGGCGTCAGGATGCTGGGCACGGGGCTTAAAAGGGTTGACACTGTGGGCCTACTTTTCATAGTTGTGGCCTTTTCAGCCCTATAACATGGGGGTGAGAATTTGGCCTGAACCTCCAGAGCCTGGGCCGAAAGCCTGCCTCTGTGACAACTGCTGTGGAGGACATTAGGCCCTGTTGGGAAAGCCCACCATCTGTGGCTTTTTGTTTGTTTTTGAGGTAGGGTTTTACTCTCTCTAGTCCAGGCTGACCTGGAACTCACTATGTGGTCTCAGGGTTGTCTCAAACTCACGACAATCCTCCTACCTCTGCCTCCCGCTATCTGTGGCTTTGACCCTTGCATCTAACATGATTTTTTTTTAATTTATTTATTTACTTGAAAGAAAGAGAAAGAAGGGGGCTGGAGAGATGGCTTAGCAGTTAAGCGCTTGCCTGTGAAGGCTAAGGACCCCGGTTCGAGGCTCGGTTCCCCAGGTCCCACGTTAGCCAGATGCACAAGGGGGTGCACGCGTCTGGAGTTCGTTTGCAGTGGCTGGAGGCCCTGGCGCGCCCATTCTCTCTCTCTCCCTCTATCTGTCTTTCTCCCTGTGTCTGTCACTCTCAAATAAATAAATAAAAAATGAACAAAAAATTTAAAAAAAAAGAAAGAGAAAGAAGGGGAGAAAGAAAAAAATGGGCACGCTGGGGCCTCCAGCCACATTAGGCATTACAGACAAGTGCCTTAATCATTGAGCCATCTCTTCAGCCCCAGATATTTATTTATTTGCAAGGAGAGTGTGCCAGGGCCTCTAGCCAACTGCAAATAAACTCCAGATGTATGCACCACTTTGTGCATCTGGCTTTACATGGGTACTAGGGAATTGAACCTAGGTTGTTAGGCATTGCAGGCCAGCGCCTTAACCACTGATCCATCTCTCCAACCCTTAACATTATTCTTCTTTTTTGGAATTAGCATTTTATTGGGTAAATTATTTATTTATTTTGGTTTTTTGAGGTAGGGTTTCACTCTAGCCCAGGCTAACCTGAAATTCACTCTATATTCTCAGGGTGGCCTTGAACTCATGGTGATCCTCCTACCTCTGCCTCCCAAGAGCTGGGATTAAAGGCATGAGCCATCACTCCCAGTTTAGCTAAGTGATTTTAAAGGTAATAATAATAGTGTCAAAACTACTCTAATATCTTTCCACAGCCATACCTTACAGACCCACATAGACGTCATATTAATTTCCTTTTGCTGATTTTTAACATTTTAAAGCCATACATGTCATATAAAATGTCCACTTCTGGGCTGGAGGGATGGCTTAGCAGTTAAGGGCACTTTCCTGCAAAGCCAAAGAACCCAGGTTTAATTCCCCAGGACCCACGTAAACCAGATGCACAAGGAGGCACACATATCTGGAGATCGTTTTCAGTGGTTGGAGGCCTTGGCACGCCCATTCTCTCTCTCTCAAATAAATAAATTTAATTAATTTTTAAAAATGTCCACTTCTAAAGCTGGGAGTGGTGGTGCACACCTTTAATCCCAGCACTCGGGAGGCAGAGGTAGGAGGATCACTGTGAGTTTGAGGCCACCCTGAGACTCCATAGTGAATTCCAGGTCAGCCTGGGCTAGAGTGAGACCTTACCTCGAAAAACCAAAAAAAGAAAGAAAAAAAAAAAAGCCCACTTCTAGCTGGGCGTGTGGCTCACACCTTTAATCCCAGCACTTGGGAGGCAGAGTAGGAGGATTGCTAAGAATTTGAGGGCGCCCTGAGATTACATAGTAAATTCTAGGTCAGTCTGAGCTAAAGTGAGACCCTATCTTGAAAAGCAAGCAAACAAACAAACAAAAAAGTCCACTTCTAATAGTTTTTTAAAAATTATTAAGCTATTAAATGTGGAAGAAAGGAGGATCTAATCATACTGGAAGGGGTTTAAGGTAAGATGTGATGTCTTATTGTAATTAAAAAACAGGTTATAGCCGGTGTGATGGCCCATGCCTTTAATCCCAGCACTTGGGAGGCAGGGGCAGGATCACTTAGACTGTATAGTGAATTCCAAGTCAGTCTGAGCCAGAGCCCTGAGACCCTACCTCAAAAACAAACAAACAAACAAACAAAAAAAAAAAACAGGTTACAGGCCAGGTGTGGTAGCTCATGCCTTTAATCCCAGCACTTGGGAGGCAGAGGTAGGAGAACTGCTATGAGTTCGAGGCCACCCTGAGGCTACATAGTGAAATCCAGGTCAGCCTGAGAGTGAGATCCTACCTACAAAAAAAAAAAAAAAAAAAAAAAAAAAAAAAAAAAAAAAGATAAAAGAAAAAGGTTACTAAGAAAGAAAGAAAAGAATAACTACTTCAGGTAGTTTTTTGCTCATTACAAGTCTCGCCATTTCATTACCAAAAACTCATTATGCTGGTAACCAATTCAAAATAATATGAGGGAACATATAAAACAGTAAAATAACTTAAAAATCAGATCCAAATATTTTTAAAGTAATCAACTTTGATATACAAAAGCAGTCAGAGGTGGTCACAAATGTATATTTTCTTTTCAAAAAATTTTTATTTCATTTTATTTATTTGCAAGCATAGATAGAGATAGAGAAGAGAGACAGACACAAAGAGAATGGGTACGCCAGGGCCTCCAGCCACTGCAAACGAACTCCAGATGCATGCACCTCCTTGTGCATCTGGCTTACGTGGGTACTGGAGAATCAAACCTGGGTCCTTTGGCTTTGCAAGCAAGCGCCTTAACCACTAAGCCATCTCTCCAGCCCACAAATGTATTTTTTCTCAGTGTGTTGATGTACCAGCTTAGTTACTAGGTCTGGAGCAAAATTAAAGGTTTTCTTCAGTAATAAAAAACAATAAAAAAATTATCTTTATATATAAATGATCAATGCTGGTCTTAATAATGTAATCAGAAACCCTTAAATTGAGAGACACACAATCGGTCTCCTTTTTTTTTTTTTTTTTTGGTTTTTCAAGGTAGGGTCTCACTGTAGCTCAGGGTGACCTGGAATTCATTATTCTCAGGGTGGCCTCAAACTTATGATGATCCTCTCACCTCTGCCTCCTGAGTGCTCGGATTAAAGGCGTGCACTACCACGTCTGGCTTGGGTTCCCATTTTGAAATGCGGGCTGGAGAGATGTCTTAGCAGTTAAGGCACTTGCCTGTAAAGCCTAAGGACTCATGTTCGACTCTCCAGGTCCCATGTAAGGCAGACGCAAGCATGCAAGGTCACACATGCACACAAGGAGGCACACATGTCTGGAGTTAGACTGCAGTGGCTGAAGGCCCTAGCATGCCAATTCTCCCTCTCTCTCTCTCATCTTGCATTATGAAAAAGACGCAATGCTTACCTCAAAATAAAAATCAAATAAAAGTCACCAGTTTATTTAAATGGAGGAGCTGCTTACCCTCCTCAAATAACCAATTCAGTTTAACATCGCTAGCAAAAATCGCTTAGAAACTGCACAAAAATACAAAAGTTAATACATTTAACCCTGCAAGGTTTTTTTTTTCTTTCTTTCTTTTTCTTCTTTTGTTTTTTTGAGGTAGGGTTTCACTTTAGCCCAGGCTGACCTGGAATTCACTATGTAGTCTGAGTGGCCTCGAACTCACAGTGATCCTCCTACCTCTGCCTCTCGAGTGCTGGGATTAAAGGCATGCGTCATCACGCCCAGCTGGTTTTTCGAGGTAGGGTCTCAATCTAGCCAAGGCTGACCTGGAATTCACTTTGTAGTCTCAGGGTGGCCTTGAACTCATGGTGATCCTCTTACCTCTGCCTCCCCAGTGCTGGAAGTAAAGACGTGCACCACCATGCCCAACTTTTTTTTTTTTTTTTTTGGCCCTGCAAGGTTTTTGTAAAGATTGGAAGGCAGGCTTTTGGGGCAGCATTTGGGCATGGCTGGGGGCCTCCTTGGCTTGATCTAACACACATAAGAGGTGGAACCTATACCAGATGACAGTTATGGATTCCTGCATATTTGAAGACAAGAAAAGAGGCCAGTATATAAACTTCCAGTGTGCTGGGCACTGGGACAGTACGCACTGGCCTGGTAATTATAAGAGGGTTAGGGGGTCAGGATGAGAGCAAGGCTTGCACTTCCTCCATCAGCTTCACTGACCTTTCATGGAGGGGAAGACTAGAGAGGATAGACGCATGCTCTGGTGCAGTCTGAAGGCCACTTGATGGGGGTGGAGGGGATTACTCTTTTAGAATCTGGTACCTGGCTGACCTTATTTAAGAACAAGAAGCCAGGCATAGTGGTGCACGCCTTTAATTTCAGTACTTGGGAGGCAGAGGTAGGATTATTGTGAGTTCGAGGCCACCCTGACAGTATATATGAATTCCAGGTCAGCCTAGGCTACAGTGAAACCGTACCTCCAAAAACAAAACAAAGCAAAAAACATAAATAAGGAACAAGAAAACCTTTCCACTAGGGTCAGGCTTAATCCCAGCACTTTCAAAGCAGAGGCAGGAGGATTACTGTGAGTTCGAGGCCACCCTGACACTACATATGAATTCCAGGTCATCATGGGCTACAGTGAAACCTTACCTCAAAAAACAAAACAAAACAAAAAAGATAAATAAGAAACAAACAAACAAAAAAAACCTTTCCATTAGGGTCAGCCTTAATCCCAGCACTCTCAAGGCAGAGGCAGGAGGGTTATTGTGGGTTCAAGGCCACCCTGAGACTACATAGTGAATTCCAGGCCAGCCTGGGCTAGAGTGAGACCCTACCTCAAAAAAACAAAACAAAACAAAAAAAAGTGCTGGAGGGATGGTTTAGCATTAAGGTGTTTGCCTGTGAAGCCGAAGGACCCAGGTTCGAGTCCCCAGTGCCCACATAAACCAGTTGCATAAGGAGGCGTATGCATCTGGAGTTTATTTACATGGTTGGAGGCCCTGGCATGCCCATTCTCTCTCTCTATCTGCCTCTGTCTCTCCCAAAATGGATAAATAAAATTTTAAAAAACAACCAACAACAAAAACAAAAAACACCTTCTACAAATGGAAGCCTTCTGCAACATACCAAAATAAAGTACATACTATTTTCCAGGAGGAAAAATAGTTGCATTTGAAAACAGAAAACCTACAATGGAAGTAATTAACATTTTAAAAGGGCTATGTAAACTTTGTGCTACTCAAATAAAGTTCAAGTATGACTTCTGAGCTGTTTAAAGATCACGGCACTTATACAATATTCTGGTGATAGGAGTGCAATTCACATTTGTGTTTCTCAGTAAATTAACCACAACTGGCTAGAACACAACTTGTGCAATCAGAATCTTCATCTGAATTAAAGACATATGCTACGTATTTCCACAGTTCAGAGTCCTGCAAATGAACGCCAAATGCTTGTGCCACTTTGTGTATCTGGCTTTGCCTTAACCACTGAACCATCTCTCAGGCCCTTAACATGATTTTTTTTTTTTTTTTTGGCTTTTTTGAGATAGGGTCTTGCTATAGCCCAGGCTGACCTTTGTAGCCCCAGGGTGGCCTCAAACTCATAGTTATTCTCCCACCTCTGGCCGCTCCAGTGCTGGGATTAAAGGTGTGTGCCACCACGCCCACCTGAATTTTAAAAAATATGTTTTACTTATTGGGAGAGATGGCTTAGTGGCTAAGGTACTTGCCTGCAAAACCTAAAGACCCAGGTTTGATTCCCCAGTACCCATAAATCAGATGCACAAGGTGGCACATGCATTTAGAGTTCACTTGCAGTGGCTAGAGGCTGTGGCACACCCATTCTCTCTCTCTCTCTCTCTCTTTTTCAAATAAATAACTATTTTTAAAATATATATATTTATTTTTTTTTATAAGAGCCTTTTTTAAAAAAAATTATTTTATTTGAGAGCAACAGACAGAGAGAGAAAGACAGATAGAGGGAGAGAGAATGGGCGCGTCAGGGCCTCCAGCCACTGCAAACGAACTCAGGACGCGTGCGCCCCCTTGTGCATCTGGCTAACGTGGGACCTGGGGAACCGAGCCTCGAACCGGGGTCCTTAGGCTTCACAGGCAAGCACTTAACTGCTAAGCCATCTCTCCAGCCCTATATATTTATTTAGAGCTGGAGAGATGGCTTAGCGGTTAAGGCATTTGCCTGTGAAGACAAAAGACCCAGGTTCAATTCCCCAGGACCCACATAAGCCAGATGCACAATCTGGAGTTTGTTTGCAGTGGCTGCAGGCCCTAGTGTGCCCATTCTCTCTATCTGTCTCTCTTCTCTCTGTCTTTGTCACTCTTTGCTTGCAAATAAATAAATAAATAAATAATCTAAATTTTAAAAAATTTATTTATTTATTTATGAAAGAGTGAGTCTCTAGCCACTGCAAATGAACTCCAGACACATGTGCCATCTTGGGCGTCTGGCTTACATGGGTACCGGGTAATTGAACCTGGGTCTTTAGGCTTCCCAGGCAAGCCATCTCCTCAATCCTAACATGTTCTTTTGTGTGTGTGTACAATGTAGTGTGATGTGTGTATACACATGCATGTGCCTATGCAGCACCTGTGTGCTCACTGACGGCAGGGTGCACTCACCCACCAGGACAGGGAGGAGTGTCAAGTACCCCGCTCCATCACTCCCTCCTACATCCGCCCATCCTTACCTGAGCCAGAGGCTCTTCCTGATCCCAGAGCTTGCTCTGCTCTGCACAGGACTGGGGTTACAGGCGTGGGTGGCCATGAGTAACTGTGGGTGCTGGGGATCTAACTCGAACAGTCTCTTTCTCAGGCCTCCTCAGGCCCCTGTGCTTGCACAGGGAGCGCTCCCAACTGCCGAGTCCTCTCCAGCCCTCTAACACGTTCTACTTGTATGGCCATAGGCAATTCGTTTGCATCGGGAAATCTAATCTGTGAAATGAACGAGGCCTACCTCATGGGGTGGTGATGAAGATTCCACAAGCGCTTCCCTTAGCACAGTGTGATCAGCTCCAAGGACATGTCTGTGTGAGCTGTAAGGTCACACAGGGTAGATGCCGCTTTTGCCACTCAAAGGCCAGCCCAGCCCTTCAGGGGTAATCACACACCCAGTTCCCAGGACTAGCTGCATGACAGCCTCAATCCATCAATGATAGCATCAATCTGGCCTAACTTTATGGATTTAGCAGCTACTTAAGTGGGGAGGACATTCTGGTCCCTCCAGACTTCTTCAGGCTGTTGCCCAGAGCAGGTAGGTAGTTGTGGGTGGGGCTGAGAGGGCCCAAGGTGTTTGAGGTAACTAGGGTCCAAGGACAAGTGGTGGCTCCTGACAGGGTGGGGGCTCTGTTTTTGTTAGTCTTTCTTTCTTTCTTTCTTTCTTTCTTTCTTTCTTTCTTTCTTTCTTTCTTTCTCTCTCTCTCTCTCTTTTATTTTCTGACTCTAGCCCAGGCTGACCTGGAATTCACTAGTAGTCTCAGGGTGGCCTCAAACTCAAGGTGATCCTCCTACCTCTGCCTCTCGAGTACTGCGATTAAAGCCATGCACCACCACGCCCGGCTATATTTTGTTGTTTTTTAATTTAATTTTTTAAATATTTTATGTATGTATTTATTTGAGAGAGAGAGAGATTTATTTGAGAGAGAGAGAGACAGAGAGAGCAAGAGGCAAATACAGAGAGAGAGAGAGAGAGAGAATGGGTATGCCAGGGCCTCTAGCCACTGCAAAGGAACTCCAGATGCATGTGCTGCCTTGTGTATCTGGCTTACATGGGTACTGGGGAATTGAACCTGGGTCCTTAGGTTTTGCATGCAAACGCTGTAACCACTAAGCTATCTCTCCAACCTTTTTTTTTTTGAAGAAGGATTTTGCTCTAGCCCAAGCTAACCTGAACTTCGCTATGTAGTCTTAGGCTGGCCTTGAATTTACAGTGATCCTCCTACCTCTGCCTCCCAAGTGTTGGGATTAAAGGCGTGCGCCACCACTCAGTGCCCTTTTCTGTTTGTTTGGAAACAAAATCTTGCTATGTAGCCCAGGCTATCCTTGAATTCATGATCCTCATTTTACAAACCTGTGCTACCATGATGGTCACGTTGGGGCTTTTGTTCTCAGCAGTTCAGAATCTAGACATCACGGCCCTTTAAGCTGAAAAGTTTGGAAAAGCCTAGTGGGTGAGGGGCACAGCGCTCACCCCGGTTTTGTCCAGCTCCATCCTGGCTTTGCCTGTGCTCCTACAGGAAACGGGCTTCCTATAGTCTCTTGTTTAAACACACAGGGTGATGGTTGAAGTAGGTGACCAAAGATGAAGGGAGGTTGCCTAGGGAGCCAGGCTTAGACATGAGAAGGAGCTAAGGAGAGGTCAGTTTTGTGATCTTCTGCTTCAGGAGCCATGACAGTTTCATACACTCTCAAAGTGGCGGAGGCACGCTTCGGAGGCTTCTCCAGCCTGCTCCTGCGGTGGAAGGGCAGCATCTACAAACTCCTCTACAAGGAATTCCTGCTCTTCGTTGCCTTGTACGCGGTGCTCAGCGTCATCTACCGGTGAGGGTAGCTCTACGTGCTGGCCTAAGGGGGCCTAGGCTGCCCACCTCCCTTCAATCCAGGCCTGTACCCTGACCTTCGCCAGGTTGCTGCTGACTCAGGAGCAGAAGCAGGTGTATGCCCAGGTGGCCCGCTACTGCAACCATTCAGCAGACCTCATCCCCCTGTCCTTTGTACTGGGTGAGGCTCCCTTCCAGTTCTCTCTGGGGTCGGAACCGTCTTCTCTGATGTTTGGGCTGAGTTGAGCAGTCTGGACAGCATGGCATGGAATCAACGACAGCCAGCCCAGCACACAGGGGCTGGAGCCTGGGTCCAGGGCTTCTCCGTGTTAGTCTCTGCCTGTCCCTGCTGGACCCTCAGTCTGTACACTACCTTCAGTCTGCACAGGCATAATGATGGGGCGCTGGAGAGAGGAGATGGCCCCTTCCACACCCTCATGGGAAGCAGGTCTCCAAAGTTAACCATTACCTGACCTTGAACTACCACTTCCTCTTTTCTCTCAGTCTCTCTTAATATTCTTTTTTGTTGTTGTTGTTTATTTGAGAGAGAAAGGCAGATAGAGAGAATGGGCGTGCTAGGGCCTCTAGCCAACAAAATGCAGAAGCATGTGCCACCTCGTGCATCTGGCTTTACATTGGTCCTGGGAAATGCACGTTAACCATTGAGCCATCTCCCCAACCCACTTCCTTTCTTCTCTGTAAGTTTGCACTTTATTCCTCCCTCCTGTCCTGGCAGGGCAGTGGGCCTAGAGCGGAATGTGGTTCCCCATCCTCTCTCAAGGCCAGGAGGAGAGGCCCTCCCAGACCCTTCATGCCTCCTCCTGCATCTACCGCCATGGCGGCCCACCAGGTTTCTACGTGACCCTAGTGGTGAACCGCTGGTGGTCTCAGTACACCAGCATCCCACTGCCGGACCAGCTGATGTGCGTCATCTCGGCCAGTGTGCACGGCGTGGACCAGAGCGGCCGCCTGCTTCGCCGCACTCTCATCCGCTACGCTAACCTGGCCTCGGTGCTGGTGCTGCGCTCCGTGAGCACCCGTGTGCTCAAGCGCTTCCCCACCATGGAGCACGTGGTGGACGCAGGTGAGCGGCCCGAGGGAGGCCCTGGGATCTCACCCCTGGCCAGATTCTGGTTTCTGTCTGGCGGTGTCACGGAGCAGGCTATTCCTGGGGCCCTTGGGAGAGCTGACCCTCAAGGGGCTCTCTAGAGCCCAGGACAGCCAGCCGCTGGGCCTCCAGCTCCCCCTGGCGGCGGACGGTGCGTCCGCACTCTACCTTCTTAACCCTGCCTAGCAGGTTTCATGTCTCAGGAAGAGAGGAAGAAGTTCGAGAGCCTGAAATCCGACTTCAATAAATACTGGGTCCCTTGCGTCTGGTTCACTAACCTGGCGGCTCAGGCCCGCAGGGATGGGCGAATCCGTGACGACATCGCTCTCTGTCTCCTTCTGGAAGTGAGTTAATTCAGGATTTGAATCCTTGGCTCCCCCCCACTTTCTAGTTTCAGAAAAAAAAGTTTTGTTTTTTTTTCTGGGGGGAGGGTACTTAACATTTACATGGTACCAAATATGTACGTTGTGTGTGTGTGAGAGAGAGAGGGGGGGGGGGAGATATTGAGACAGGATCTCACTCTACAGCCCAGGCTTGCCTGAAACTATGTGGCCCTCGCTGAGAGTTCAATCAAATTCATGGTGATTTTGCCTCAGTCTCCTAAATTCCCCAAGTGGAATCACAGGCATTTGCCACCAGACCTGGCTATCATGCACTTTGCAATTATGTACTTATGTTTGTTTATTCTGTCCTCAAACAACTTTGGGAGTAGGCACTGTTGTCATCCTTCCACAAGTGGGGACATTGAGGCAGTGGAGAAGCTCCTTATGTTGCGAGTTCGCGGAGCTGGGATTCATACTCCTGCCTCCAAGGCCTATCCTTGCAGCTACTTTGCTAATTTGCTTATCAAAAGCACCCCATTCTGATAACCAGAGAAAGGAAGTCTCAGTCCTGGCCCACATGGCTTTGTGCTGAACTCCCCTGTTCTCTCCAGCTTTCCTTCCTCTACTGACCTCCTCTTCCTCTCTCACCAGGAGCTGAACAAATACCGGGCCAAGTGCAGCATGCTGTTCCACTATGACTGGATCAGCATCCCCCTCGTCTACACCCAAGTAACTGCTTCTCACCTCCCCAGTCCCAGGGCCTAGTGGATGTCCTGTGCTGTGTGAGATCCGGAGAATTAGAGACAGTCATTGACCTGGGCCAGTTCAGTCCCATGAGGCAGTGAGCGGCCAAGGGTCCTCAAGCACCTTTCCACCTCCACCAAGACGACCCTGTCCCCACTAGCATTGCCTACCATATGGATTTTATTTTAATTTTTCGAGGTAGGGTCTTGCTCTAGCCCAGGTTGACCTGGAATTCACTATGTAGTCTCAGGGTGGACTTGAACTTGAAGCCATCCTCCAGCCTCTGCCTCCCAAGTGCTGGGCACCACCATGCCCGGTACCACTGTCTAATTACTTGTCAGGCCCCCTCACCCCCAGGTCCTCCAATGCACCACACTCTGGCCTTGGCTTTCACTTCTCCAGGTGGTGACCATAGCTGTATACTCCTTCTTTGCCCTCTCCTTGGTGGGCCGCCAGTTTGTGGAGCGAGAAGCAGGGACTGCCGAACCTCAGGGGACTCTTGAGCCAGGCCAGGGGGACCTGGACATGTACGTGCCCCTCACCACACTGCTGCAGTTCTTCTTCTATGCTGGCTGGCTCAAGGTGGGCACTTCAGATGGTCATGCCAGCCTACTCTGAGAATACATGGGCACAGATAACCACGGTCCCACCCCAACATTAGGGACAAGGAGTGGGGACTCTGAGCCTAGACGACACTGGACTCTGAGCCTAGACGACACTGTCTCTACAACTTACAGGTGGCTGAACAGATCATCAACCCTTTTGGTGAGGATGATGATGACTTTGAGACCAATCAGCTCATAGACCGAAACTTGCAGGTGAGGTGGGTAGGGAGGCTGGTGGTATAGCCTTTCAACCCAGGTGTGTAGAGAAATCCTGGTGACTTGTCTGCCCTCCTGCTGGCCCAGGTGTCCATGCTATCTGTGGATGACATGTATCAGAACTTGCCCCTGGCAGAGAAGGATCCTTACTGGGATGAGGAACAGCCACACCCACCCTACACTGTGGCCACAGCCGCAGACTCACTGAGGCCTTCCTTCCTCGGCTCCACCTTTAACCTGCGGTGAGTCTGGGCCCAGATTTGACCCAGCAAACCTGTGTCAGGTCCCTGGCCACCCTGGGAGGGCACTAGACTTCTCTGGGAGCCAGTGCGGCTCAGACTCTGCATGCCCTTGCAGCGTTTGCGATGACCCTGAGCAGAGTGTGCAGGTGGAGGCTTCCCCGAGATTGGCTCCACCCGCGCCCACCCCACTGCTCAGCCGCTTTCTGGGTGCAGGAGCGCCGTCACCTGCCATAAGCCTCCGGAACTTCGGCCGTGCACGGGGCGCCCCCCGGACCCCGCATTTGCTGCGCTTTCGGGCGGAGGAAGGCGTGGAGTCCGAGGACCGCATTGACGAGGCAGGGGAATCTGCGGATGCAGCTCTGGAAGCCTGAGGTTCCCCGCACCCCGCCCACTTAGAGCAATCTTACCAGCATTGAGGGTGGTATCATGTTTAGCACAAGAGAAAGCAGGGCGCGTTGTTTGAGGAAGTAAAGCTAGGATAAAGAGGCCAAGAGTGGGGCTGGAGAGCTTTGCAGTTAAGATATAAGGTCAAAGGATTCCCCAGGGCCCATGTAAGCCAAACGGCGCATGCGTCTAAAGTTTCCAGTGGTTGGAGGCCCAGGTGCGGCCATCCTCTCTCATATAAATAAAACAAATGAGGCAACGTGTGGCACAGACAGGATGCACGGCTAACTTCCTCATTGCCAAGTGTATCGCCTCTGCCTAGGACCCACCAACTCCCAGCCTTGCTGCATTGGGATAGGGTTCAGGAAGTGCTATTTCCAAGTTCCGAGGTGCCTTCTTACCCTGTTAACCTGTCTTCTGTATGTAATGCCCAGGTATTTGTTTACAATGGGAATATATCCATTTATTACTTGCATAAGCCCAAAAGTATAAATTTGAATTGGGGCTGAAGAGATGGCTTAGTGGTTAAAGCACGTTCCTGTGAAGCCTAAGGACCCAGGTTCAATTCTCCAGGTCTCATGTAAACCAGATGCACATGCATCTAGTTTGTTTGCAGTGGCTAGAGCCCTGGTATGCCCATTCTCACTCTAGTAAATAAATAATGAAAATAAAATCTTTAAAAAAAAAAAAAACGAAATGGATGTAGAAATAAGTGGCTTGGAGCTGGGCATGGTGGCACACACCTTTACTCCCAGCACTTGGGAGTTAGGTGGATCGCCTTGAGTTCGAGGCCACCCTGAGACTACATAGTGAATTCTAGGTCAGCCTGGGCTAGAGTGAGACCATACCTCAACCCCCCCCCCACCCAAAAAAAAATAAAAGCTTAGGCCTCTGCCTTAGAGGCTGATTAAGCTAATTTGATAAAGCACTTTTTCAAGGTAGGGTCTTGCTCTAGTTCTGGCTAACCTGGAATTCACCATGTAGTCTCAAAATGGCCTCGAACTCATGCGATCCTTCCACCCTGCTTCCCAGTTAGTTCCCAGAGTGCTGGGATTAAACGAAGGCATGTGCCACCACACCCAGCTGTACGCAGTAACCTTTAAATCTTCCTGGCCGAGACCTGCTTTCTGGGTGAAGGTGTCCACCTAAACAACTTGGTGAGTGACAAATTGTTAAGACCAAAGGATACATGACAAGAACAGAGGATAAAGTTACACTGGAGTGTCATCCAGCATGACTGGAACACCAAATTTCTACTTCCTAATGCTTTGTTTTTTCTTGAGGTAGGGTTTCACTCTAGTCCAGGCTGGACCCTGGAATTCACTATGTAGTCTCAGGGTGGGCTCGAACTAACAGCAATACTTCTTCTGCCTTCATAGTGCTGGAATTAAAGGCATGCACTACCATGTTGTTTGGAAAATAAGATCTTACTATGTAGCCTAGACTATCCTTGAATTTATGATCCTCACCTTACAAACCTGTGCTACCATTGACAAGTTTGTGGCACCAGGCCTGGCCAAATATGGTTTTACAAAGTAGTGTCTTGCTCTAGCTCAGGCTGACCTGGAATTCACTATGTAGTCTCAGGGTGGCCTCAAACTCATGGCTATTTCCCTACCTCTGCCTCCCAAATGCTGGGACTAAAGGTGTGTGCCACCACACTTGGCACTGTTGCCTTTGTATGTATTAGAACGGGCACACCAGAGCTTCACAGCAAACTAACTCCAGATGCATGTACCACCATGTGTATCTGGCTTATGCGGGTTCTGGGAAGTTGAACCTGGGTCCTCAAGCTTTGTAAGCAAGGGCCTTACCTGCTAAGCCATGTCTCCAGCCACCAAACGCTTTTTTTTTTTGTTTGTTTTTGGTCTATTTTTTATTTGAAAGTGACAGAGAAAGAGGCAGAGACTACAGCCGCTGCAAACGAACGCCAGACACGGGCGCCCCCCTTGTGCATCTGGCTAACGTGGGTCCTGGGGAATCAAGCCTTGAATCAGGTTCCTTAAGCTTCACAGGCAAGCGCTAACTGCTCAGCAATCTCTCCAGCTCCAAATGCTTTTAAAGCAGTATTGTGGACAGAACCCAGAACCTCACACATCCCCAGGACTTTCCACTTACAAATGAACTCTAGGTGCATGTGCCACCTCGTGCATCTGGCTTTATGTAGGTTCTTCGTTAATTGAACCTGGGGGTCCTTTGACTTTGAAGGCAAATACCTTAATGACTAATCCATCATTCCAACCCCCACTGTTTTTGAGTGTGACAGAGAAAAAGGTTAGAGAATGGGTGCACCAGGGCCTCCAGCCACTGCAAACAAACTCCAGATATGTGTGCCCCTTGTGCACCTGGCTAACGTAGGTCTTAGAAAATCAAGCCTCGAACTGGGGTACTTAGGCTTCACAGGCAAGTGCTTAACTGCCAAGCCATCTCTCCAGCCCTCCAACCCTTTTTACAGTCTTCCCAAGAAACTGCAACTACAGGTCTATGCCATTGGGCAGTCCGTTCCCAAATCTAAATGTAGACAGGAGACCTAGCGAAGTGGTTAGGGGCATTTGTTGCTTGCAAAGCCTGATGGCCCATAAAAGCCAGGCACATCTAGGCTTGATCGGTGCTTGCCTTTCCCAGCACTTGGGAGGCAGAGGTAGGAGGGTCACCATGAGTTCAAGGCCAGCCTGGAGCAAGATTCTACCTCAAAACACGAGCTGAGGGAACTGGAGAGATGGTTCAGCTTGGTGACAATACTATTGATTCTAGCACTCCAGAAGCCAAGGTTGGATCGCTACAAAATACAAACCCAAGGCAGCCTGGGCTAGAGTAAAACCCTACCTGGAAAAAGAAAATAAGTAAAAAGAAAACCAAACCGGACTGGATAAATGATTCAGAGGTTAAAGGTACTTGTAAAGCCTACTGGCCTGGGTTCAATTTCCCAACACCCATGTAAAAGCCTCTTGCTGGCCAGACAGCTGCACATGGCACCCATACAGCTTTGACTGAGAATATTGCTTAGTGGTAGAATTGCAATCCCAGGGATAGAGAGATGGCTCAGAGGTTAAGGCAGCTGCCTGTGAAGCTAAAGAACCAAAGTTCAATCCCCCAGGACCCATGTACACCCACTGCACCAAGTGGCACATGCATTTGGAATTCTTTTGCAGAAGCTAAAGTCTGTGGCATGCTCTCTTCCTCTCTGTGCAATAAAGTTAATAAACTTAAGGGCTGGAGAGATGACATAGCAGTTAAGGCACTTGCCTACAAAGCCAAAGGAACTCGATTTGATTCTCCAATACCGACGTAAGCCATATGCACAAGATGGTGCATGCATCTAGGGTTCATTTGCAGTGGCTGGAAGCCCTGGTGTCCCCATTCTCTCAAATAAAATTTTTAAAGTTAATAAGCTTAAAATTTCCTGAGCCTGGCCACTTGAGGTAAGGTCTCACTCTAGCCTTAACTGGTCTCAAACTCCCACCTCAGTCTCCAGAGTGCTGGGGTCATAGCCCATGTGACACCACACCCAATGCCTAAGTTTAATATTTTAGGGCTTAGTGGTCAAGGAACTTGCTTAGGAAGCCTAAGATCCCAGCCAGATTCCCCAATACCCATAAAAGCCAGAGATGCACAAGATGGCTCATGCCTCTGGAGTTCATTTGCAGTAGCTAGTGGCCCTGATTTGCCCGTTCTCTCACACATTTAAGATTAAGCCAGGCAGGCTGGAGAGATGATTTAATGGCACTTGCCTGTGAAGCCAAATGCACAAGGGAGTACATGCATCTGGAGTTGTTGCCTCTCTCCTTGCAAATAAGGAAAAAAAAAAACCTGATCTACCACCCCCTAACTTGTTCTCAGTAATGTGCATTCTTCTGAGTAGTGTTTATAGACCACCCAGGTTACAAAACCGTGAATTTAAACTGTGACTTAATCTCCAGTACACTTAACTGAACCCTTAAAACTCAGGTCTACAAAGGAGTTTACAACTGTCGCCACCTGCAAGCTCCATCTCGACTCCTAATATGCTGAGAAATAATGGCTTCACTACAGAAACTCATGTCATACACACATGTCCTTCAGATGAGGGCTTCCATTTGAGAATGCAAATAGCAAAACACTCAGGCAATGTAAACATAAACAATAAACACCTTTATTACATGGACTAAGGATGGTTTTATTTGCCTTTCCGGGCTTTGATCTTCCTCAGATAGAACTCCAGCTCCTTGCCCTCTAGCACATAGCCATCTGCTCTGCCACACTGGCCAGGTCTCGATGCAATGCAGGCTGTAAGAGACCATGTGGTCCTTAGCAAAAGCACACAGAGGTCCCACCATGTGGGTATGGTACCATGGGTGCAGGCATAAAGCCCTGTCTCCTCAGATATACTTTATCACCACTTACAAATCAGTAGCAGAACTGGACAAAATTCTCATCACTGAGACAGCACCCTTACACCTCTCAAAGTAAGATCCAAAGCAGTTGAATGGGGGGAAAGGGGCTGGGGAGATGACACACTTGTATCCACTGTTGAAATCCGGCATAACCAGATGCCCCACAGTTTAGTGAACCCAGGCAAGAGTAAAAAAAGGAGAGCACCTCACACTCCCACAACACAACAGCTATCTTACCCAGAAGCTTGCCCTGCTGAAACTGCTCCTCCAGAAGAGGGCTGATTTTGGCATTCTTTTTCCTTTCATCGTATTTCTTTTGAATTTTCTTTGATCGTTTTTTGTTAAAAATCTCTTCCTCCTCAGGAGTCTGAATAAACAGAAAATGGATCGTCTCAGCGAAGGTCTTTAGAGCCTTCTACTCTACCCATCCTAATGCATGCGTTCTTCAGCACAAAAAGCATTCATCCCTTTCCTTCAGTAGCAGAACTGGACAATGCTTTCATCACAAGAAGGCAGCTCCCGCCACCCCTCCCATGGGCAGGAAAAGAACATACCAGCTTGGCCCCCTTCTTGTGGCCCAGGGGCAATGTGTAGTGGGACTCGTACCACTGTCGGTACGGTGTGCTGTCAATGAGCACAATGCAGTTCTTCACCAGGGTCTTGGTGCGGACCAGCTCATTATTGGATGCATTGTAGACCACATCAATTATCCTCGTTTTGCGAGTACAACCTGCTCAGAAGAGAGACCCACAATCAAGGGGCTTGAGATCATGCAAACCATAAACCAACTGGCTCTTCCCAAGGGGGAGCAGGCTGAGAGAAGTACTGAACATATTGCCCAGCCACAGGGCAAATGCTCTTCTCCCACCATCCCATTATTTTTCTTCTCCCCAGAGACATGCAGCCAATGCTGACTTAAAAATTCTCGTAAAAATAGTAACCGTAAGGCCTACTCACACTCAGAGCCCCAGGAGAAGTTCCCCACATCCAGTCTCAGGGCCCGGTACTTCTTATTGCCTCCTCGAACACGGACTGTGTGTATGCGACGTGGGCCAATCTGGAAAATACGACAGGAGTCTGGTCATCAACAAAAGACAAGAAAGAGGGAGGGCAGCCCAGGTTGGATGAAGGTAACAAGTCAGTGTAACTATGACAAGTCCTTACATTGGCAAGTGGCAAAGAAATGACCAAGACGGTCAAAACCACGCCTAAGGATGCTTTTTCATCACTCTAGTTACCTCCCAAAGAAAAACCTGACCCCAAACACAGGAAATCAAGTCTCTACTCTTATTTACCAGGCTTCGGCTTCCTGGACAGGAGCGCACCCTCTCTCCCGAAGACCCAATCACCCTGCTCGGCGGAGAAAGGCAGACCCCCTCACCACACACCGGCACCCACCTTAGTGTTGGCAGCAGGACGACCCAGCTCATACTTCCGCTTCTTGTGGTAGGGCTTTCTCTTGCCCCCGGTCTTGCGGCGCTTGTGCCAGTTGTCCCGAGAGATGCCTGTATATGGGAGCAGGAACGGAACCTTGAGCCGCTAGGACTCGGTGCCAGCAGCCGGCCGGCTCCAGATCCCCGGACCGGGCCGCACGCTCAGCTCTCCAAGGTTGGCTTCCCCACTTGCGCAGTCGGGAATCTGCAGCATTACCAATATGTCATCATACACGTGCGGCCAGCCACGGCCGGTCTCCCCCGGCAGCCATGTTGGTGCAGCCTAATAGGCGCCTGAGAAAGCCCACCCAGCGGGCTTCCGCAGCCGAAAGCGCAGGATTACTCCTCCTCATACTTCTCTGTGGCCGAGGAGAAGTGAAAACTGCTTCCTCAAGTGGCTCCGGGGCAGGATGGCAAGGGATTGTACTCACCACCCGCTCCCAGGACCTCCGAAGGGAAGACACTCACCCATCGCTCGGCGCTGGCTGGAAAGAGGAAGCGCAAAGGCTCACGGTCCGGTTTGTGGCGCGAGGCCCCGCCCCCTGACGTCCTTTCCGGCCGCCGCGGAGAAGAAGATCCGGGAGCCGCGGCCAAGCGGCGCGCCCTTCTCGTGGGTGGGGAGCGTCTGGAGACCCCTGGCTGGAGGGCGCGCCCGCGGTGTTTAGGACTCTCCAGAGTGCGGTTCTAGCTCTCGAATTTTTATTTTTCGAAGTAGGATCTCCCTCTAGGTCAGGATGACCTGGAATTCGTTATGTAGTCCTAGGGTGGCCTTGAAGTCACAGGGATCTTCCTACCTTTCTCTGCCTTCCGAGTGCTGGGATTAAAGGCGTGCGCCACCACGCCCAACTATTTCCAGGTTTTTTTGTTGTTGTTGTTGTGCTTGTTTTTAATACAGGGCTCAGGTATCAGGCTAGTTTCAAACTCACTATGTAGCAGAGGGGTGACCTTGAGCTGCCCATCCTTCGGTCTTCCCCTCAGGGCTAGGATTTACTGGTCTGCATGGTCACGTCAGATTTATGCGGTACTGGGATCAAACCCAAAACTTCGTGCATGCTATACAAGCAGCTTTTTACGTTTTGAAAGATTCGTTTCAGGGCTGGAGAGATGGCTTAACGAGTAAGGGATTTGCCTGCAAAGCCAAAGGACCTTGGTTCGATTCCCGAAAACCCACGTAAGCCAGATGCACTAGCTAGGTGGCGCATGCATCTGGAGTTCATTTGCAGTGGCTGGAGGCCCTGGTGCGCCCATTCTCTCCCTCCCTCAAATAAATAAATAAAAGATTCGTTTCAAAGGCTACTACAAAGAGGTGTGGTTGCAGCTGCGTTGAAAATGACTGGAAGGCAGTGGAGATGGTGGACTGGGGTTTGGTGATAGAACATGGGGTGGGATATCCTATCACGAATTTCTACTTCACTTGAGCAATTGGTTTTACTAAGCTGGTAGGTTAAGGTAGGACAGGAGATCTGGGTGAATCTAAGATGGGTACCAACACACCCTGCTTGGGTTGCTTCTTTGTGAGGATTAAAGTAGAGGAAATTTCATTATGCCTTTGGGTTTGTAGTCTCAAGGTGGCCTCGAACTCACAAGGATCATCCCACCTCTGCCTCCTGAGTGCTGGGTTGTCCTGCTCTCATTCCTATTATAAACTGGCCCCTTTGGGAAACTTGGCTCTTGTTTCTCTCCCAGTTTCTCTGGAAGTCAGATGAATTTCAGTTAGTGATACAGAATAGTATAATGAATGACAGCATCAGAAAAAAAATTGAGAGCCAGGCTTGGTAGCTCAAGCCTTTATTCTCAGCACCTGAGAGGCTGAGGTAGGAGTTATAGTTGTTGGCTGTAGGCAGCATGGGACTACAGAGTAGGTTCCAGATCAGCCCTGGCTACTGTAGAACCATACCTTGAAAAAAATAATTTTTTAAAAATTATTTGTTTATTTTTATTTATTTATTTGGGAGTGACAGACACAGAGAGAGAGAGAGACAGATAGAGAGAGAGAATGGATGCACCAGGGCTTCCAGCTACTACAAATGAACTCCAGATGCGTGCGCCCCCTTGTGCATTTGGCTAATGTGGGTCCTGGGGAATCAAGCCTCGAACCGGGGTCCTTAGGCTTCATAGGCAAGTGCTTAACCACTAAGCAATCTCTCCAGCCCTTGAAAAAAATAATTTTTTATTTAAATTTTTAAAATTTATTTGAAAAAGGCAGATTGAGAAAGAATAGGCATCCTGCCACTGGAAATGAACTCCAAGTGCATGCACCATGTTGTGCATCTGGCTTATGTGGATTCTGGGGAATACAATCTGGTTCCTTGGCTTTGCAGGAAAGTGCCTTAACTGCTAAGTCATCTCTCCAGCCCCTAAAAATAATTTTTTTGTTTGTTTGTTTTTCAAGGTAGGGCCTCACTCTAGCTCAGGCTGACCTGGAATTCACTATGTATTCTCAGGATGGAGATCCTCCTACCTCTGCCTCCCCAGTGTTGGGATTAAAGGCGTGTACCACCACACCCGGCACTAAAAATAATTTAAAAAAAAAATATTTTATTCGGTAGCCAGGCGTGGTGGTGCACGCCTTTAATCCCAGCACTCAGGAGGCAGAGGTACAAGGATTGCCATGAGTTTGAGGCCACCCTGAAACTCCATAGTGAATTCCAGGTCAGCCTGGGCTACAGTGAGACCCTACCTCCAAAAACCAAAAAAAAATTATTCAGGCTGGAGAGATAGCTTAACGATGAAAGCATTTACCTGTGAAGCCAAAGGACCCAGGTTCAATTCCCCAGGACCCACGAAAGCCAGATGCACAAGGGGCGCATGCTTCTGGAGTTTGTTTGCAGTTGGCTATAGGCCTGGTGTACCCATTCTCTGTCTATCTCTCTTCTATCTCTCTCACTCTTTGCTTGCAAATAAATATTTCATTCTATTTCTTTGAGACAGAAAGAGGCAGAGAATGGGTGGACCAGGGCCTCTATCACTGCAAACAATCTCCAGACACACGTGCCACCTTGTGCATCTAGCTTTATGTGGGTACTGGGGAATCATACCTGGGTCATTAGGCTTTGAAGTACCTTGACTGCTGAGCCATCTGTCTAGCCCCTTGAAAAAAAGTTTAAACTTGGTGTGAGCCAGGTATGGTGGCACACACCTTTAATCCCAGCACTTGAGAAGGCAGAGGTAGGATTGTTTTGAGTTCCAGCCCACCCTGATACTACACAGTGACTACCTGGTCAGCCTAGGTTAGTGACACCCTACCTCAAAAAAACAATCAAAACCTAAATTGGGCTTGGTGGTGCACACCTTTAATCCCAGCACTCGGGAGGCAGAGGTAGAAAGAGCACCAAGAGGTTGAGGCCACCCTGAGACTACATGGTGAATTCCAGGTCAGCCTCGGTTACAGGGAGACTCCACCTGAGTTTGATTCTCCAGATGCATGCACCACCATGTTCGTCTGTATGTGGGTCCTGAGCCCTTAGGTTTCACAGAAAACCAAGTGCCTTAACTAACTGCTAAGTTATGTCTCCAGCCCAAGACTTAATTTGAACACCAGGAGAGACTCACAGGAGAGGTAGGTCTTGAACCCTGGGAAAGAGAGAAAGGAAAGGGAGAGAGGGTATATGCCAGGGAAAGAAGAAGAGGGCCCAAGAAGGAGAGAGAAAGCCAGAGAGAAAAGTTTTGATGGGAAGAGAGAAACTGCCCTATCAGGATGTAGTCTTGGGTGATATGCCTGGTAGGGTTTGGAAGGAGGAGGAAGTCCCTCCTCTCATTCTAGAGGTACACAAACTTCTTAAGGGAGAAGACTTTGAGCTGTGAAGAGATCACAGTGACTTATATCCTGTCTTGTCCTAGAACCCCTGATAGAAGATGCTGCCCCTCCTCCTGTAACCCATAGCCAATGCCACTAATTGGTTTTGATCTCAGGACCTGAGTGGGTGAGATTCAACCAGAAGCCCAACTCTTGTGTTCATAGAGAATTGGGCATTCAATCCAATATTAACTAGACAGGCCAGACCCTATAGAGATAGAGATGGTATAGGCTGGAGAAGGGGCTATGATCCTAGATAAAAATCTTGGAGCTGGGTGTGGTGGTGCACCCTTTTCATCCCAGCACTTTGGAGGCAGAGGTAGGAGGACTGTTGTGGATTCAAGGACAACCTGAGACTACATAGTGAATTCCAGGTCAACATGGGCTATAGTGAGACCTTGAAAATAAAAAAATCTAAAAAAAAAAAAATAATCTTGTTCAGGGATTATCCTGCTCTTGGACACCTCCCTACCCTGAACTCACAGCATTCCTACCTCAGCCTAGGGTAATATTTTACTTTTGCCTGAATAAATACTTGCTGGGCTGGTGAGATGAGTCAGTAGTTACAGGGGCTTGCTTGCAAAGCATGACAGCCTGGCTTCAGTTCCCAGGACCAACATAGATGCACAAAGTGATGCATTTACCAGTTCTTTTTTTTAATATATATTTTTTAAGATTTACTTTATTTATTTATTAGGGACAGAGGGAAAGAGAGAGAATGGGGGCACCAGGGCCTTTAGCCACTGCAAATGAACTCCAGACACATGTGCCACTATGTGCTTACATGGGACCTAGAGAATCAAACCTGGGTCCTTAGGTTTGGTAGGCATGCGCCTTAACCGTTAAGCCATCACTTCAGCCCTGGAGTTCATTTTTAAAAATACTACTTATGAGCTAGAGGGATGGCTTAGCGGTTAAGGCATTGTTTGCCTGCAAAGCCAAAGGACCCAGGTTTGATTCCCCAGGACCCACATTAGCCAGATGCACAAGGGGACGTACGCATTTGGAGTTCATTTACAGTGTCTGGAAGCCCTGGTGCGCCCATTCTCTCACTTTCTCTCCCTCTTTCTCTGTCAAATAAATAAATATAAATATTTTGAAAAATATGACTTATGGGGCTGGAGAGATGGCTTAACGGCTAAAGTGCTTGCCTGCAAAGCCAAAGGACCCAGGTTAGATTCCCCAGGACCCATGGAAGCCAGATGTAGAAAGTGGCATATGTGTACGGAGTTCACTTGCAGCAGCTGAAAGCCCTGGCATGCCCATTCTCTCTCTCAAATAAATAAAAATAAAATGTAAAGCCAGATTCACAAAGTGGCACACGCATCTGAGTTCATTTGTAGGGGCAAGAAGCCCTTGTTGCACCCATACCCTCTCTCTCAAATAAATAAGCCTAGCGTGGGGCACACACCTTTAATCCCAGCACTCGGGAGGCAGAGGTAGGAGGATCACAATGGTTTCAAGGCCGCCCTGAGACTATGTAATGAATACCAGGTCCGTCTGGGCTTGAGCAAGACTATCTTGAAAAATAAAAGAAAAAAAAATGGGGGGACTGGAGAGATGGCTCAGTGGTTAGGGGACTTGCCTGCAAACCCTAACAATCTGGGTTTGATTGGTATCTATGGTACCTATCTGGGTACCTATGTAATCCAGATGCACAAAGTGGTCTATGCATCTGGAGTTTTCAGGCCACTTTGAGGCTACATAGTGAATGCCAGCTCAGCATGGGCTAAAGACCCTACCTGGAAAAAAGTTGTCAGGCATGGTGACTCATGCCTTTAATCCCAATACTAGGGAGGCAGAGGTAGGAGGATTGCTGTGAGTTTGAGGCCAGCCTGAGAGTACTAGTGAATTCAAACCTCAAAAAACAGTATTATTTTGATCACTGTGAGTTTGAGGCCATCCTGAGACTACACAGTTAATTCCAGGTCAGCCTGGACCAAAGTGAAACCCGACCTTGAAAGACCAAAACCAAAAACAACAACAACAAAAAACAGTAGTATTTTATGTGAGAGAGAGCAGCAGCAGAGAGAGAGGGAAAGAGAATGGGTACACCAGGGCCTTTAGCTGCTATAAACAAACTCCAGACACATGCACCACCTTGTGCATCTGGCTTACCTTCATGCTAGGGAACTGAACCTGGGTCCTCAGACTTCACAGGCAAGATTTAACTGCTAAGCCATCTCTCCAGAATGGGCGCACCAGGACCTCCAGCCACTGCATATGAACTCCAGATGCATGCATCCCCCCCTTGTGCATCTGGATTACGTGGGTCCTGAAAAGTCAAACCGGGATCCTTTGGCTTTGCAGGCAAAAGCCTTAATCACTAAGCCATCTCTTCAGCCCTGTTTTTTGTTTTATTTGTGGGAGGGTCTTGCTGTAGCCCAGGTTGAGCTGGAATTCACTATGTAGTCTCAAGGTGGCCTCAAACTCAAGGCAATTCTACTTCTGCCTCCCAAGTACTTGCTGGGATTAAAGGCCTATGCCATCATGCCTGGCTTTTTTTTTTTTTTTTTTAATATTTTTATTTAGTTGCAGGCAGAGACAGAGAGAGGAGAAACAGAAAGAATGAGTATGCCAGGACATCCAGTGGCTGCAAGTGAACTCCAGATCCATGTGCCACTGTGCATCTGGCTTTCCAGGGGTACTGGGGAATTGAACTCTGTTATTAGGCTTTATAGGTGAGCTTCTCATCCACACAGCCATCTCTCCAGCCCTTTGTAAATTTTATTTATTTGAGAGAGAGGGAGAGAGAAAAGCAGATAGAGAATGGGCATGCCAGGGCCTCTAACCACTGCAAACTTTAGATACATGTGCCACCTTGTGATTTTGACTTACATGGATACTGGGAAAATTGAACTTGAGTCCATAGGCTTTGCAGGCAAATGCCTTAACTGCTAAGCCATCTCTCTAGCCCCATCCAGCCCCTTTATTTTGGTTTTCTGAGGTAGGGGCTCACTCTAGCCAGGCTGATCTGAAGTTCACTATGTAGTCTCAGGCTGGCCTTGAACTCACAGCAAACCTCTTTCCTCTGCCTCCTGAGTGGTGATATTAAAGGTGTGTGCCATCACATCCAGCTAAGCCTCAGCTTAAACATTTTAAAAAATATTTTATTTTTATTATATATATATATATATATATATATATATATATATTTATTTTTTTTTTTGACAAGAGAAAGAGGGAGAACGAGAGAATGAGAATGGGCACACCAAGGCTTCTAGCCACTGCTAATGAACTCCAGACGCGTGCGCCCCCTTGTGCATCTGGCTAACATGGGTCCTGGGGAATCAAACCTGGGTCCTTTGGCTTTGCAGGCAAATGCCTAACCACTAAGCCATCCCTCCAGCTTAAACTTTTTATAAAAAATATTTTACTGGGGCTGGAGGGATGGCTTAGCGGTTAAGTGCTTGTCTGTGAAGCCTAAGGACCCCAGTTCAAGGCTCGATTCCCCAGGACCCACGTAAACCAGATGCACAAGGTGGTACATGCATCTGGAGTTCATTTGAAGTGGTTGGAGGCCCTGGTGTGCTCATTCTCTTTGCCTCTTCCTCTATCTGTCACTCTCAAATAAATTAATAAAAGCAAACAAAAAAATTAAAATTCTTTTATTTATTTATTTGATAGAAGGGGTAGGAGAGGCAGAGAGAGAGAGAGAATGCACACACCTTGGCCTTCAGTCACTGCAAATTAACTCCAAATTGGGGAATCAAAGCTAGGTTCGTAGGCTTTGCAGGCAAGTGCCTTAACCGCTTTAACTGCTAAGCCATCTCTCCAGTCCTAGCCTTTTTGGTTTTTAAGGAAGGTTCTCACTGTAGCCCAAGCTGACCTGACACTCTGTAGTCCCAAACTGGCCTTGAACTCACATTGGGCCTTCCACCTCTGCCTCTTGAGTGTTGGGATTAAAGGTATGCACCACCATGCCGGGCCTTCACCTTAAACTTTTAATTTTTTAAAAAATGTTTTTGGCTTATTTTTATTTATTTGAGAGCGACAGAGGAAGAGGCAGAGAGAGAGAGAATGGACACGCCAGGGCTTCCAGCCACTGCAGAGGAATTCCAGATGCATGCACCCCCTTGTGCATCTGGCTAATATGGGTCCTGGGAAATCGTGCCTTGAACCGGGGTCCTTAGGCTTCACAGGCAAGCGCTTAACCGCTAAGCCATCTCTCCAGCCCTTTAATTTTTATTTATTTATTTGAGTGATAGAGAAAGAAGCAGATAGAAAGAATGTGCATGCCAGGGCCTCCAGACACTAAACAAACTCCAGATGTGTGCGCCCCCTTTTGCATCTGGCTAATGTGGGTCCTGGGGAATCGAGTCTCAAACTGGGGTCCTTTGGTTTCACAGGCAAGCACTTAACCACAAAGCTATCTCTCCAGCCCCACCTTAAACTTAAAAAAATATTTAAGAGAGAGAATGGGCACACCAGGGCCTCTAGCCACTGCACATGAACTCCAGATGCATGTGCCACCTAATGCATCTGGCTTTATAAGGGTACTGGGGAATTGGGCCTGGGCCACCAGACTTTGCAAACAAGTGCCTTCAACCACTGAGCCATCTCTCCAGGGCCCCTCCCTGCCCCCCCTTTTTTTGGTTTTTCGAAGTAGGGTTTCATTCTAGCCCAGGCTGACCTGGAATTCACTATGTAGTCTCAGGGTGGCCTCGAACTCATGGCTGATTCTCCTACCTCTGCCTCCTAAATGCTGGGATTAAAGGCGTGAGCCACTACGTCTGGCTATTTTTATATTTTATTTTATTTTATTTTATTTTATATTTTGAGGTAGGGTTTTACTCTAGTCCAGGCTGACCTGAAATTCACTATGTACTCTTAGGCTGGCTTTGAACACATGGTGATCCTCCTACTTCTATTTCCCAAATGCTGAGGTTAAAGGCATAAGCCCCCATACTTGGCTTTTGTGGGGGGGGGGTAGGGTTTCACTCTAGCCAAGGCTGACCTGAAAATTCCACTGTAGCTCAAGCTGGCCTTGAACTCACAGCTATGAGCCAACACACCCAACCTCAGAATGTATCCTTTGTGTAAAGAAAGTAACTGAAAAATTCTAAGCAGAGGACCATCAGATTCCCATAGCTAGTTGAAGAGAACTGGTTGCTGGGAGCAAGGAATTCAAGTGGGTATACATACTATACTTACAGGTTCTTACAAAAATAAATTTTAGAGGGCTGGAGGGATAGCTTAGCAGTTAAGACACTTGTCTGTATACATAAGAACCAAGTTGCAATTCCTCCATACCCACGTAAGCCAGGTGTACAAGGTGGCATGTGTGTCTGGAGTTTGTTTGCAGTGGCTGGAGGTCCTGATGTGCTCATTTGCTCTCCCTATCTGCCTCTCTCAAAAAAGTAAATAAGGGCTGAAGAGATGGCTTAGCGGTTAAGTGCTTGCCTGTGAAGACTAAGGGCCCTGGTTCGAGGCTCAATTCCCCAGGATCCACGTAAGTCAGATACATAGGGTGGTACATGCATTTGGAGTTCATTTGCAGTGGCTGGAGGCCCTGGTGCACCCATTTTCTCTCTCTGCCTCTTTCTGTCACTCTCAAATAAATAAATAAATAAATAAATAAATAAATAAATAAATAAATAAATAAATAAATAAATAAATAAGCCAGGCATGGTGTCACACTCCTTTAATATCAGCACTGGGGAAGCAGAGGTAGGAGAATCCTGATGAGTTCAAAGCCACCCTGAGACAACATAGTGAATTTCAGGTCAACCTGGGCTAGCGAAACCCTACCTCAAAAAAAAAAAAAAAAAAAATGGGGGCCGGGCCCTGGGGAGATGGGTCAGTGGTTAAAGGCAAAGCCTAATGGCCTGAGTTTGATTCCCCAGTATCCACATATAGCCAGATGCACAAAGTGGCACATTCACCTGGAGTTCATTTGTAGTGGCAAGTGGCCCTGGTGAGCCCATTCTCTTTCTGAATGCAAACAAATAAAAGGTTTTAAGTACTGATCCCTTAAAGCCTCTTTGATGCCTTGTTACCACTGTTAACTCAAGCTATGTGACAGAGACTGCTTGCCTCAGTGCACAAACTGCCCCATGCCTTGTGTTTTTGTTTCCTCCATCTGCCCGGCACACTTACTTTCCAAAACCATACTGGTATACCCCCCTTTCAGGTCTTCTACTCTGCAGTGTCAAGTGATTTCTTGTCAGTGTTCACAGTTGTTCAACGTGTCTAGAGGCCTATAATTCCAGTATATCTAAAGACTGAAGCAAGGGGCTGGAGAGATGGCTTAGTGGTTAAGGTGCTAGCCTACAAAGACAAAGGGCACAAGTTCAATTCCCCAGGACCCATATAACCCAGATACACAAGATGGTGCATGTATCTGGATTTCATTTGCAGTGGCTGTAGGCCCTGGCACACTCATTCCTTTGTCTCTCTCAAATAAATAAATTATATATAGACCAAAACTTAAAAGACAGACAAGAGGATAACAAGCTCAAGACCAACCTGGTCAACTAAGTAGGACGGATCTGAAACAAACCAACAAGCTAGGGCTATAGGACTGAGTACTACACAGAGCTCCATCTCCGTTTCACTTGTAGTTTCTGTTGCTAGGGTGGGGGGCAGCTAGAGCCTATTACATGTGTAATAAACTGTAAACAGCTGGGCGTGGTGGCACACACCTTTAATCCCAGAAGGATCACTGTGAGTTTGAGGCCACCCTGAGACTAAATAGTGAATTCCAGGTCAGCCTGAGCTAGAGTGAGACCCTACCTCGAAAAATTAAAAAAAAAAAACCAAAAAACAAAACTTCCCCCCAGACACAAAATGGCCTGGATATCCATGACCTCACAGTGCCTGACACTACCTACACAAGACCATCATAAACAGGAAGAAAAGATCATGCATCAAAATAAAAGAGACTGGTTGAGATGGGGAGGGGATATGATGGAGAATGGAGTTTCAAAGGGGAAAGTAGAGGGAAGGAAGGCATTACCATGGAATATTTTTTATAATCATGGAAGTTGTTAATGAAAAAAATTTGAAAAGAAAAACACAAAAAGTTGAAAAAGTAATTAAAGGCAAAATAATAATAAATAAATAAACTGTACACAAACCAGAGGCTGCAGTGTTGCTGAAACTACAGGTATGGTATTGGTTTCCCAGGAGTCCAGAATCTGACAGCAGATATAGAGATGAGTCAGTGGTTAAAAGGCGCTTGCTTGTCAAGCCTGAGTGCTTGAGCTCGATTCCCCAATGCCCACATAAAACCAGATGTACAAAGTGGTACATATGTCTGGAGTTCGTTTTCAGTGGCAGGAGGCCTTGGAATACCCATATTCTCTCTCTTCCTCTCAAAAAAAAAAAAAAAAAGAATCAGAGACCAAAGTTTCAGTGTTGGCTCCAGAAGGTTCAAAACATATCACACAAAAGTCCAATTTTCTTTGCTTTCTTTATCATTAGTTACAATATATAAATACATACAACAGGAAGTAGTAGAAATTCTCTTGAGCTTCAAAAACTGTAAGGCAGAGTCTCACAAACCTTTTTTTTCTACAATTATAAAGCATACAAATGCTCTGACCAAGGTGTGAAAAGCAGGCCAGAGCCAGCAGAGAACTAAAGACTCCTCTTTCCTGGAATCAGGACAACCCTGGGGAAGTCTCCACCAGCAGCCATTCCACACAGGCAGGGCGCTGCCCCAGGCAGACGAGCCAGACAGCATTCCTCTCTTGATAGGGGAATAACTAAAAGCTTTCTTACGGTTCCAAACCCAGAGAAAAGAAAGCAGTGTCCCTTCTCCAGCTGTCTTGGGCTTGATGCCCCACACTTGGCATTTACCAAACCCCATTTAGCTCAGACCTTAGTCTAAGCCACCAGGTGTCTAAAGTTCACTGGGGAGGGGAAGAGGCTGGTGTGAAACCAAGCATCTTTATTTGCAGTCATCACTGGGGCCACTTTTTGCTGCTTATTTGTTTGCTAGCCTGCTCTTCTTGCTGCATGGCCAGACGCAGGGCCTTAATGACATCTGGAAGGAAATGGAATGCACAGGGTTACTGACAGTCTCATGGCCTCCCTCCTCCCTCCACTCGCTCCTACCACCAAGGTGGGGGAACTGCCACGGCTCGCCAGCAGGGGCTGGCACCCACTGTGCGGGCACAGCAACACCCACCTTGCAGGGCTGAGAAGTGTTTGGCCTGCTGGGTCAGGACAGATTCTGCTTTGTTCACAAAGGTCTCCAGAGCATAATCTGGCTGCTCGGTCATCTCGGAAAGCTCAAGCCAGGCTGGTTCTTGCTAAAACAACACAATGAAAATCTTGTCAGCCCAACATAATTCAGCAAGTTATACCCCAGCTCCACTATTTATAATAGAGATGCATCTGTGCCTTCACTCTATCTCCTGAAATCCTTCCTCCAAAGAACTCATCTTGAGCCAGAAATGGTACTGCATGCCTATTATCCTAGCACTCAGGAGGTGGAGGCAGGAGGATTAGGAATTTAGGAGTTGAAGACTAGCATGGGATACATGAAACCCTATGTCTCCCCCCCCCCAAAAAAAAACCCTACAACATATAAAAGGAAATCCTCAGCTTGAATTTATCCTCTATCAACCCCAAATTGGTCCCTATACCCTATGCCAAATGAATGACATTTGTCCTGCTGCCCAACTCAGAAACTAGAGTTGACTACTTCAGGGCTTCTTGCCACTAAAAACTGAAAATGAATACCAAATACTTCTGCCCCCCCCCCCCCCAAGGGTCTTATTCTTACTCTAGCCCAGGCTGCCCTGGAATTCACTATGTAGCCTCAGGGTGGCCTCGAACTACCTCTGCCTCCTGAGTGCTGGGATTAAAGGCAGGTGCTGGCATTAAAGGTATGTGCCACCAGAAAATTCTTGCATTTTGGCTTCATGTGGGTACTAAGGAAACTGAACCAAGACTGGCAAGCTTTGCAAGCAAGTGTGTTTACTGAGTCATCGCCCCAGGCCCGTTGGTTTGAGACAGAATTTTACTCTAGCCCAAGTTGGCCTGGAACTCTTGGTGACCCTCCTGCTATGGTAACAGATGTGAGTGACCATACTTAGCTCCCTGGAATGTATGCTTTTGAACCTGGACCTTAGGCATAATCGAGACAAGTGCTCTACCACGGAGCTACACCCTTGGCCAGACTTCACCACAGGAGCTAAATAATTCACTTGAATGTGACAAATCTCTGCTCATGAACCACTCTCTTATCCCTCGGTCAAGAGCAGCATAGGGCTGGACATGGTGGTGCACACCAGTAGTCCCAGCACTCGGGGGCAGAGGTAGGAGGATCACCATGAGTTCAAGGGCACCCTGAGACTACATAGTGAGTTCCGGGTCAGCCTGGGTTAGAGTGAGACCCTAACTCACGAAATCAGAGGGGGAAAAAAAAGCAGCCTAGAGACTAGCTCCAGGTAGGAGGGCGCATGTGTGCCAGGTAGTATGGCCGTTCACTGCCCTAGAAGAGAAGCTCCACGGATAGGTAGAGGTTATCTACTATGTGCTAGTGTGTGGTGTGGCAGGCTGCCTCTTCTACCAACCCGAAGACCCACAGGAACAAAGCCTGAGCCATGTTCCAGGAACAGTACTGAGGACTCTGTGGGCTGTGACAGAGAGGACAACCAGTCACCCCCTGGCCAAGGCCAGCTTTTATACCTGTATGATCTCCCTGAGCTCTTCCACGGCCTTCTCTTCCAGCTCTCTGATCTGAGTTATGGCTTCATTAAAGCTGGACATCTGGGAAGACAGCTCCTCTTGCTCCTTGGCGAATTGAAGAGACCAAAAGGGAAGACAACAGTATAAAGAGGTGGTCCACTTTCTAGCTCAGAAGCCACACTTTCATCTTGCCCCTCTCCTCCTTACATTGTTTGCCATCGAGGTCATGTTAGAGCTGTCGTCCATCTCTTCTGTTTCCATTTGAATTGGCTGCTCTCCACTGGGCCCACTGTGGGGACTCAGCTCCTTGACCCTAAGGAAACAAGATCTCTGATCACAACAGCCTCCTAGGCACTTACTATAGCTTGCCTTTAGCCAATGAGAATATATGTGAGGCTGACCTTCACACCTCAAATCTACTGACTCTCAGAGGAGTGAGTATCAGTGGTCACTGGGGGCTCCAACCTCTTCCCCTCTCACAGCTGCCATTTCCTTCCCCATCCCACCTGGGTGTAGGTATGGTACCTGTCTGCATAACGTAGTGTGTTTAAAGTATATTCACAGGAGCTTATTCCTGGTGAGATCATAGCAATCTGTGAAAGAAGGAACAGATGGTTGGCTAGAGGTGGAGAATCACGGGGTAAGGGCACTAGAAAGCTTGCTCCTAGAATGGAGTCTCTTCCTGCAGGTAAGACCCATAGCATAAAGGTGGCAGGTGTTTTTTTTTTTTTCTTTTTTTAAAATTCCAGATGCATGTGCCACTTTGCGGGTACTGGCAAATTGAGCTCAGGTTGTGAGGCTTTGCAGGCAAATGCCTTAACCACTGAGCCATCTCCCCAGCCCTTTTTTGTTTTCTTGAGGTAGGGTCTTGTTCTAGCCCAGGCTAACTGGGAATTCACTATGTGGTTTCAGACAGGCCTCAAACTCATAAGGATCCTCCTACCTCTGCCTTCCAAGTGCTGGTATTAAACGTGTGTTCCACTATGCCTGGCAGAAATTTCTTTGTTGATATTTTATTTATTTATTTGAGAGAGAGAGAGAGAGAGAGAGGCAGAGAAAGAGCATGCCAGGGCCTCCAACCACTGCAACAAAACTCTAGACACATGCACCACCCTGTGAATCTGGCTTACGTGGGTACTGGGGAATTGAACCTGGGTTCTCAGGCTTTGCAGGCAAGTGCCTTAACTGTCCCTTGTTCTTTGCTTTTAAAGACACACCTATTTATCTTTTGCTTCTTTATTCCCTCTACTAAGGTCACTTGATAATGCCTGAGAGAATTTAGAGCTTAGTCAGGGGGCTGGGGTTGTGGCTCATGGAGAGAGTGCTTGCCTAGTGTGCGTGAGGCTCTGGGATCAGCCTCCAGCACCACCAGAGAGGGGAGTGGAAAGGGAACAATAATAAATAGAGCAAGACAGAAAACCCATCCTTAAAGGCCCCTCTACTCAGGGGTATCTGGTAGATCGTGGCAAACCTCACAGCAGGGCCTGGCAGTGAAGTAGGGAAGGGGATAAGTTATCAGAGGCTGGAGCATGCAGCCATTTGCTTGCCCGGTAGACAGTGAACCTTCATTGCCAGAGAGGAGAAGACCTCCTTCTAGTTCCCTTAAGCTTCATCTCTCAATTCTGTAAGTCCTGTCTTTTTAAATTAATATTTTGCCAGTGGGGTGGGGTGGGGGGAAGGAAGGGAGGGAATGGCTGTGCCGGGGCCTCTTGCCACTACAAATGAACTCCATCCTCATGTGCCACTTTGTGCAGCTGGCTTTGAAATCCAATGCCTAACTGCTGAGCCATCTCTCCAGCCGTGGAATTCCTTTTTTCAAATCAGGTAAGAAAGTAACGACTTCCCCTAAACCAAGAGCAACACCTACACACAGCGAAGGGAGTGGATGCATTCCTCCCTCCTTTGTAGCAAAGTGGAGGCTGCCATCAAGAGCCTGAGGTGCTGAGCCTGCGCAGGGATAGGACTTAATATCTCCTTAGAAAGCAACTCAAAACCACTTAAAGCAACCGTGTCCTCTGTAGCATGCCCTCCAAAGTACTCGCTCACCATACAAGTCCTGGAGTTCTCCCCGATGAAGGAATCCCTCAGCACCTGGGTCAGTTTGCTCTCGCGGAACGGAGTATGAGCCTTGTTCTGTCCCAGAGCCCTGATGCACTCCTGTAGAGCAGCAGGAACAACTGAAGGCCTTCCTTCCTCTTGTGTTGCCCTCTCCCTCCCTCCCTCCCCAGTAGACTTCCAAGACCACCTCCAGCTAGTTCCTGCTACCTTCAGAGCCAGGAGACTCTTGTTGATTTCTGCGCCCTCCATGCGGGTCTGCCGGTCAGCACTGGATGTGTCCACCCCTCGCTCATTTCCTGCCAGATCCACCAAAGAGAATTTGCCATGCAGTCTCCCTTTAGTTCGAAGAAGAATCTGGAAGCAGGCGTGGGAGCGGGAAGAATTGGGGTTGGCAAACGTCTGTCCAGAGGTTCTGTTGCAAAAGAGGGGAAAGGCAAAGAAAGTTTATTAACTTTTGGAATTACCAGCCCCCAGGACACTTGTGTTTAAACTGGCCTAGTCCGAGTCCCAGGAGTACTGTGTCTTCTGTTCTGTTCTCCAGGACAGCAGCTGTCAACTTATTTCCCAGCCAGCCAAATCAGTGTTGATTCTGTGCCATGGCCTCAGCCAGACCTGGGTGCCCATAAAGACACAGAGAAGTATAAGCTGTCTCAGCTACGGAGCACACAAGGAACTTGCTAGAATTCCAGGGCCCTTGCCTGAGAAGGAGCTCAGTGGTACAGCACTTGCCTTACGTGTGCAAGCCTCTGACTTTAATCCCCAAGTACTGGGGGAGGAGAGAAGGGGAGCAAAAAACCCCAAAATACTCAGAGTGCCCTAAAGAGAGTTTCCAGAAGCTCCCACCGTTTCACTGCACCATGCTCAGAAGAGCCTTGGCTTCATTAAGTCCAGCCCCAAACAGATCTAGAGCTTCTAACTTCCACCACAAGGAGAGGAAAAACAAGAACCCCACAGACGCCTGTGAATAAGTTTGCCTTGTTGTTTTGACTTGGTTCTGAGCCTGTGGCCCTGGGTCATCTGCCGCACTGCAGTCTCTTAAAGTAGAGGTCCTCACACCTCTAACTCAGCTGGGGGAAGTAACCCTACCGAGAAACAGAAGTGACCTGAACTAGACTCTATTACCTGAACTAGGCATTACAAGATGCCCCCTTCCCTTGTAGGGCTCTGACCTGCAGGCATTGCCAATGTTGATCATCTTGATGACATCATCAGGAGAGTTAACCAGGTGCTCCTGCAGCCCCACCACCTGCACCTGTTGCTTGCTGTCCTCCAGCACACGTAACTTGGCCTTCTTGTTGAGCAGATCGAACAGCTGTGTCAGGCAGGGTAGAATTACCCAAAGGCTGTAAGTGCTGGGTGCTCTGCCTGACTCCTCCCTCCCACAGACTGTCCCAGTGTGGACAGGAGTTAGTAACAGGAAAGACGGACTATGCCATGATAGGCAGCATGCTAACAGAGGGACTATACTTTGGATCTTAACCAGTTTGCCTTGGTTCTATTCAACTCTGCTACTTTACTAGTTGCATGAGCCTACTGAACATTCTAGCCTGTTTCCGGTGTGTAAAATCAAATAAAAGACAAAAATTGCCAGGTGTGGTGGCACACGCCTTTAATCCCAGCACTTGGGAGGCAGAGGTAGAATGATCTCCAAGATTTCGAGGCCACTCTGAAACTACACAGAGAATTCCAGGTCAGCCTGGGCTAGAGTGAGACCCTACCTTGAAAAATCAAAAACAAAAAAACCCGTGTGTGTGTGTGTGTGTGTGTGTGTGTGTGTGTGTGTGTGTGTATACGTATGTATATGAATATATTTGGAGCAGGGCATGGTGGCACATGCATTTAATCCCAACACTCAGGAGGCAGAGGTAGGAGGACCACTGTGAGTTCAAGGCCACCCTGAGGCTACATAGTTAATTCCAGGTCAGCCTGGGCTAGAGGGAAACCCTACCTCAGGAAAAAAAAAAAGGGGGGGGGGGGCTGGAGAGATGGCTTAGCTGTTAAGGTGCTTGCCTGTGAAGCCTAAGGACCTAGGTTTGACTTCCCAGAACCCAGGTAAGCCAGATGCTCATGCATCTGGAGTTTGTTTACAGTGGCTAGAGGAGGTGGTACACTCTCTCTCCTTCTCTCTCTCTCTCTTTTAAGAGTTTATTTATTTATTAGAGACAGAGAGAGGGAGAGAGAGAGAGAATGAGAATGGGTACACCAGGGCCTCTAGCCACTGTACATGAACTCCAGACGCATGCACCACCATGTGCATCTGGCTTATGTGTGATCTGGAGAATCAAACTGTGGTCCTTAGGCTTCACAGACATGCACCTTAACCACTAAGCCATCTCTTTAGCCCTCTCCCTCTCTCTTTCTAATAAATAAAATTTTTTAAAAAATATTTGTATTTATTTGTGTGAGAGAGAGAATGGGCATGCCAGGGCCTCTAGTCACTGCCAACAAAACTCCAGATACTGAGCTGAACATGGTGACACACGCCTTTAATGCACTTAGGAGGCAGAGGTAGGAGGATGGATGTTGAGTTCACGACTAGCCTGAGGTCTGGGCTAGAGGGAGAGTTGACCTTGTAAATAAAGGAAACAAAGAAAAAGAACTCCAGATACATGCACCACTTTGTGCATCTGGCTTTATGTGAGTGCTAGGCTACGAAGCTTTGAAGGCCTTAACCACTGAGCCAACTCGACAGTCTAAAAAACAATTCTTAGAATAGTGTTTGGGAGCCGGGCGTGGTGGTGGCACACACGTTTAATCCCAGTATTTGGGAGGTAGAGGTAGGAGGATCACCATGAGTTTAAGGTGTCCTTGAGGCTACAGAGTGAATCCCAGGTCAGCCTGGGACGGAGTGAGACCTTACCTCGAAAAACAAAGCAAAAAAAAAAAAAAAAGGAATAGTGTTTACACAGTGTCTTGCTAGAATGACACATATTAATTTTTGCTATACTGAGGTCCTGCTCTGGGAAAGACAACAACTGTAGAGGGAGGGGGGAGAGAATGAGCTACAGAAGATGTAAACACGAGAAGAAGCAAGGGAAGGAGGACACTGGGAAGGTGGTCAAGGGAGGACAGAGCACATACAAGGCAAACCTTCCACCTGAGAGAAAGCTCTGAGGAGTATTCCTGCTGTACTTGCTGAGTTTGGGTACCTTCTCACCATGAGATGAGACCTCCACACGACTGGTAGAGGGCCCTAAAGGTCTGCAGCAAATAGGGTGTCTGGCTTCTATAGTTTCTAGCCAGCTTTAAGGTTCTAGAAAGTCAACAGCATCAACAGGGGGCCCCCGATAGGTACCTTTCCATTGTAGATCTCAAAGAACGTCACATAGACTTCCAAGCCTAGGCTCCGGTAGCGAGACTGATTCTTCAGGAGGAAGACATCCTGGGCTGAGGGGAGAGTCTACATAAGCAACTTGCCTACCATGAACAACCCCAATGGAGCTAAGCACACTACTTACATGCCATTGCATAGATTCCTTTTGGAGCATTCTGAGTTTTACCATTCAGTTCTCCACCCATTGTCTGCAAAAAGAAAAGACGATTATGTTATGTAAAATCTCTTGGCCCAGGTCAGAACACTACTGCTCTATTGCCAAGTGGGCCACACCAGAGCCAGGAGGCTGGACCTGCTAAAGGGCCCCTCTGTATCTGGCATGGCCAGAACCTGGAATTAAGGCACCTGCATCAAGGGAACTTTCTGCAAGGGGTGTCAGTCTTCCTTCTCATGAACCTGTGCTGTGCTAAAGGAAAGCTTCCTTTTTGCCAGACTTGGATACTCACATGTGTCTTGCCACTTCCTGTCTGTCCATATGCAAAACAAGTTGCTTTTCCTCCTTCAAAAATTGTCTGTACCAGTGGCCTTGCTGTGAACCTAAAGAAAGGATGGAGGAGAGGGGAAGAATGTTTGTAAACCATGCCTCAGTATCCAAGAGGTACAGATTACAAGACCCTCCACTGATGACCAAGCTGTTCCAAATTGTTTATTCTCTCTCTCTTTTTTTTTTCTCGAGGTCGGGTCTCAGTGTAGCCCAGGCTGACCTGGAATTCACTGTGTAGTCTCAGACTGGCCTCGAACTCATGGTGATCCTCCCATCTCTGCTCCTGAGTGCTGGGATTAAAGGTGTGCATCATCACACCCAGCTGTTTATTCTTTTTCACGCTCAGCGTGGAACTCAGGGCCTAGCACAGGATACGTAAGTACTCTACCACTGAGTTACACCATCAGCCCTCAAGTCACTCATGTAAGATGGCACAGTTACATGTAACATATATACACTGTCCCCAAAACTCTGGATTACTAACAATGTAGTGCAATGTAAATGTACTATAGTTGTTAGGAAAAAATAAAAAGGAATATCTGTGCATGTTCAGTACAAATACCATTTTTTTCTTGAATATTTTCTATCTGTAGCTGAATCACAGGAAATCAATACAGAAGGAAAACTTTCTGCTCTCTAGAATGTGGTCTTTCTTCTGTGAAGCTCTCAAGTCCTAGCTTTCTTTGAGTAAAGCACCCAGTGGGTAAGCTGACCCCAACCACACTAACAAACCTGAAGTACTCTTAGCTAAATGGAATGTGGGCAGAGTACTGGACTGACTGGCCAGAAGCAAGCTAGTGGCCCACAATGTAAGCCAAGCAGTCCCTCCTCTGACTTTGCAGACACAAGCATAGGACACATTAAAAAGAACAGGGAAAATTCAGGCCTAAAATATTTTGTTTTGTGGGTCTATGCCATTATTTTTGTGTGTATTTTTAATGTCTTCCTATATTGTTTTTCCACTTTTTTTTTTTTTGACCAAGGTTTGATTTCCCAGGACCCTTATACACCAGATGCACAAGGTGGTGCATGCATCTAGAGTTCATTTGCAGCAGCTGGAAGCCCCGGTGCACCCGTTCTCTCTCTCTCTCAGGAGGCAGAGGCAGGAGGATCTCTGTGAGTTCGAGGCCAACCTGAGACTACATAGTGAATTCCATGTCAAACTGGGCTGAGCAAACTGAGCAAGACCCTACCTTGAAAAATCAAAAATAAATATAAATATAGAAACAAACAAACACCAAACACCAAAAATAAGGAAAGGTTGGCAGAGGAGGTAGACACAAAGAAGAAGAAAACATAGGCTAACCTATAGACAACTTCATTTGAAGCGGTTTCATCAAATGCAAAGTCAAAACAGAATGCCTGGTTCTCCAGATACTTTGTCAGGTCCACTTTTAATTTAGGTTCATGCACAAGGAGAAGAGTCTTGGTAGGAACAAAAATCACATCGATTTCTTTCTTGGCCAGTTCTGCAGAAGGAGAGTATATTAGGGGTGTTCCCAGGACATATGACTCTCCCCTCAGTCACCCAAGGCTCCTCTGACTGAATAGCTCACCTTGCTTATTCAATGGGCGTTTCCTAACACAGACACAGATCCTGTGCTCTTCAATCTACAGCAGGATGAGAGGAGACAACCAAAAGGAGAAAGGTCAAAACAATATCAAAAGTTTGTCCAAAGCTGGGCATGGTGGTGCATGCCTTTATTCCCAGCACTCAGGTAGGAGGATTGCCACGAACGAGGCCACCCTCAGAATACAGAGTGAATTCCAGGTCAGCCTGGGCCAGAGTGAGACCCTAACTCGAAAAACAAAAACAAAAAAAATTGTTTGTCCATTGTCCAGCCAGGCCTGGTGATGCGTGACTTTAGTCCCAGCACTCGGGAGGCAGAGGTAGGAGGATCGCCATGAGTTTGAAGCCAGCTGAGACTACAGAGTGAATTCCAGGTCAGCCTGGGCTAGAGTGAGACCCTAACTTGAAAAATCAAAAAAACAAAAAAAAAACCACAAGCAACAAAAAAAGTTTTTCCGGGCTGGAGAGATGGCTTAGCGGTTAAGCGCTTGCCTGTGAAGCCTAAGGACCCCGGTTCGAGGCTCAGTTCCCCAGGTCCCACGTTAGCCAGATGCACAAGGGGGTGCACGCATCTGGAGTTCGTTTGCAGAGGCTGGAAGCCCTGGCATGCCCATTCTCTCTCTCTCCCTCTATCTGTCTTTCTCTCTGTGTCTGTCGCTCTCAAATAAATAAATAAAAAATTAAAAAAAAAAAAAAAGTTTTTCCACACACTTCTCCAGGCCCAACCAAGATACGACAAGAGGGCTGGAGATGAGCTGGAGAGATGAGTTAGCAGTTAAAACCCTTGCCTGAAAAGTCAAAGAACCCAGGTTTGATTCCCCAGGACCCATGTAAACCAGACGCACATAGTGCTGCATGCATCTGGAGTTCATTTGCAGCAGCTGAAGGCCCTGGTGTGCCCATTCTCTCTATCTGCCTCTTTCTCTCAAACAAATATAATAATTAAAAAAATTTAAAAACAAAACAAGAGGGCTGGGGAGATGGCTTAGCAGTTAAGGTGCTTGCCTGCGAAGCCTAAGGACACATGCAGTCTGTAGGTCCCACATAGCCAGTGATGCAAACATGCAATGTCACACATTACCACCAGAGGGCACATACATCTGGAGTTCATTTAGAGTAGCTGAAAGGCCCTGGCATGCTCCTCCCCCCCACCACCACACCCCGCCTGCCTCTCACTCAAAAATAAAATAATTAAAAATAAATAAAGATAAAAGTTATGACAAGATACAACATTTTACCCCAGACTGCCCATCAGCTACTCTAGAGCTACACTGAATTTCCCCCTGCTTTTCTCATTCTGCTGTCTTCAAGATTTCAGCACCACTTCCATAATTATTAGCAAGTAGTCTTATCCAAGCTAAAATAGGAAGCGTGGGGTACAGGTTGTAAAGAGAGGGAGAATGGGCACACCAGGCCACTACAAACAAACTCCAGATGCATCTGGCTTTGCATGGGTAGTGGGGAATTGAACCCCAGTCATTAGGCTTTGCAGGCAAGTGCCTTCACTGCTGAGCCATCTCTGTATCAACCCACCCCTTTTTTTTTGTTTTTCAAGGTAGGGTCTCTCTCTAGCCCAGGCTGACCTGGAACTCACTATGCAGTCTCAATCTGGCTTTGAACTCACAGTGATCCTCCTTCCTCTGCCTCCCAAGTGCTGGGATTAAAGATGTGCACCACCATGTCCACTCCTTAATTCTTTTTTTAATTTTTTTGTTCATTTTTTATTTATTTGAGAGCAACAGACATAGAGAGAAAGACAGATAGAGGGAGAGAGAGAGAATGGGCGCGCCAGGGCTTCCAGCCTCTGCAAACGAACTCCAGACGCGTGCGCCCCCTTGTGCATCTGGCTAACGTGGGACCTGGGGAACTGAGCCTCGAACCGGGGTCCTTAGGCTTCACAGGCAAGCACTTAACCGCTAAGCCATCTCTCCAGCCCGCTCCTTAATTCTTTTTAAAAAAATTAGTTATTTATTTGAGAGAAAAAAAATTCCTAGGGCTTCTTGCCTCTGCAAAGTAATTCCAGATGCAGAGGCCACTTGGTGCATTTGGCTTGACATGGGTACTGGGGAACTGAACCTGGACTGGCAGGATATACAATAAAGTGTCTATAATCTCTGAGTCATCTCCCTAACCTCTTCCTCCTTCAGATAGAGTACTGTTCTCACCCAAGCTGGCTTTGAACTCATGGTGATCCTCCTTCCTCAACCTTCTGAGTACTAGGATTAAAAGCATGAGCAGATCATGGAAAATGTTAATAAAAATTTAAAAATTAAAAAAAATAAAAAGAAATAAAAAGAAAAAAAAAAGCATGAGCAGCAGGGCATGGTGACGTATGCCTTTAGGTCTAGCACGTAGGAGGCAGAGGTAGAAGGATCACTGTGAGTTGGAGGCCGGCCTGGGCCTAGAGTGAGTTCCTGCCTCAAAAAAAAACAAAAAAACAAAAAAACAGGGTCTCATGTAACCCAACTTGTCAAATACCTACAATCACAGCACTTGCTTGGAAGACTGAGCCAGGATGTTACTAGTCCAAAGCCACCCTGGGCTACACAGCCTGTATCTCCAGAGGGAAAATAAGCAGGCGTGGTGCCACACACCTTTAATCCCAGCACTCGGGAGGCAGAGGTAGGAGGATTGCCATGAGTTAGAGGCCACCCTGAGATTATATAGTGAATCCTAGGCCAGCCTGGGCTAGAATGAGACTCTAACTCAAAAAAAAAAAGGACATGGTAAATGCAGAATTTTAAGGCTGGCCTTGGTTCCATAGCAAGTTCAAGGCCAAGGCCAGTATGGGCAACATGAGACTTTGTCTCCAAAAAGGAAGGGCAGAGGGCTGGACAGATGGCTTAGTGGTTAAGGCACTTGACTACAAAGCCTAAGAACTCATTTGAATCTCCAGGTCCACGTGACGCAAGCACACAATGTCGCATATGCGCACAAGGGCTGCACACATCTGGAATTTGTTTGCAGGGGCTTGCCCTGGTTCATCCATTCTCTCTCTCAAAATAAATAAATGAAGGGCAGAGACTTGGTGTGTGGCATGCGACTTTAATCCCAGAAGTCAGGAAACAGGATGATCCCTGTGAGTTTGAGGTCATCCTGAAATTACATAGTGAATTCCTGGTCAACCTCGGCTATAGTGAGACTCCATCTCAAAAAAACAAAATAAATAAATAAATAAATAAATAAATAAATAAATAAAAAGAAGGGCTGAGGAGATGGCTTAGCGGTTAAGGCGTTTGCCTGAGAAGCCCAAGGACCCAAGTTTGATTTCCCAGGACCCATGTAAACCAGATGCAGATGCACAAGGGCACACGAGTCCAGAGTTCATTTGCAGTGGCTACAGGCCCTGGCATGCCCATTCTCTGTCTGTGTCTCTTCTATCTCTTGTTCTCTGCTTGTAAATGAATAAGTAAAAATTAAAAATTACCCAGGCATGGTGACACATGTCTTTAATCCCAACACTCGGTAGGCAGAAGTAGGAGGATCACCATGAGTTCGAGGCCACCCTGAGACTACATAGTGAATTCCAGGAGAGCCTGAGCTAGAGTGAAACCCTACCTCAAAAACAAAAACAAAACAAAACAATAATAATAATAATGGGCTGGCAAGACAGATGGCTTAGCGATTAAGGTGTTTGCCTGCAAAGCCAAAGGATACTGGTTCGGCTCTCCAGGGCCCATGTAAACCGGATGCACAAGGGGTTGAAAGCATTTGGAGTTCATCTGCAGTGGCTAGAGGCCCTAGCACATCAATTCTTTCTCTCTCCCCCTCCCTCCCTCTCCCTTTCTCTCTCTCTCTCTCTCTCTCTCTCTGCCTTTGTCTATCTAAAATAAATAAAATATATTAAAAAAAAGTTTGGGGACAGAGGATCCAGGGAGGGGGACTATGGCTCAATAGCAGAGTGTAGGTTGCATGCTCAGATCTATAAAGTCCTGATTCTATCTCCAGAACACACACACAGACAGAGAAAAACAATTTTCCTCAAAGTTGAATGATGATCCCCAAATGCTTTCATTCCTGTAAAGACAAGATTTTTGTCCCCCAATGGTACACCTGCTCAGAAGTAGAAGTCTGTGATTTACTTACAGGATCAGTCACAGTAAGTGGGTGATATTCCATAGTTGTCTGAAATTCTTTAATCATCCGGGCAAATTCCCAGTTTGGAAAGGTGTTGTCATATTCCTAATTGAGACAAGAAGGAACAAAGGCAGGCAAATGCGCTCAGATCCAGTTCCACAAGGCAACAAAAGCTTCATCATTGGCACTGCCTCACCCCAGCTGCACGAGGCTGAGAAGCCAGATACAAAGCCCCGGAGAGCAGAGTTTGTCAGGGGAGCCTAGGTACACGCCAAAACCACCCTAGGAAGTAGGACAATGGCCAGGGTTTTACATCTTAGGAGAGAAAGCAGAATGAATTTCCTCAGAGCAATTAATTAATCCCACTAAGGAGATTCCTTCACTCCCACCCAAACCCTACAAGACAAGCAGCCAGAGGGAGGAAGGAGAAAGCAGGCAGGCACACCAAACAGCAGCACTGTGCCGTACAAGCACATGACAGGCTTCCCCACTGGACAATCAGCATCAAGTATTACTCAACTGAGGGCCTTTGGGTAATTTAGGAATTATTTATCAATTAAACTTCCTGAGTATCAGGACTGCAGCCTCAGAAAGGCTAGGCCCCCTAGATCTCTAATGCCCATCTGTTAGGGATGCCTGTCCTAAAACCTTGCCCAAATCTCTTGCAGAAGGTACCTGGGCTCGCTTTATTCTGATTTCCGAGTTCTGGGCCCTCTTCTCTTCTCGCTTATTCTTCACTTTTTCCATGTCCTTGACAATACATGACTTCCTCCGAACTGAGGGATAGGGAAAGAAGTCACTTTTTTTTTTTAAATATATTTTTTAAATTATTTATTTATTTATTTATTTGAGAGCGACAGACACAGAGAGAAAGACAGAGAGAGGGAGAGAGAGGGAATGGGCACACCAGGGCTTCCAGCCTCTGCAAACGAACTCCAGATGCGTGCGCCCCCTTGTGCATCTGGCTAACGTGGGACCTGGGGAACCAAGCCTCGAACCGGGGTCCTTAGGCTTCACAGGCAAGCACTTAACCGCTAAGCCATCTCTCCAGCCCAGAAGTCACTTTTTTACTTGTCTGGTTGTTTTACTGAATCCTGGGCCTTCATCAGGAACATGCTTTCTCTAAATCTGTCAGTAAATCACCACATACATATATGCAAACAACAGATGACTCAGGGATGGCCAAGACCAAGAAGTAATGAGCAGGCTAGATTGAAGCCAGCGTACTGAGAATGCAACTCTGCGGGGTTTTTTTATTTGGTTTTTTGAGGTAGGGTCTTGCTCTAGCCCAGGCTGACCTGTAATTCACTATGTAGTTTCAGGGTGGCCTCAAACTTGTGGTGATCCACCTACCTCTGCCTCCTGAGTGCTGAGACTAAAGGTGTGTGCCACCACACCTGGCCTAGTCTATTTTTAGTAAATATTTTCTTTTCTTTTTATTTACTTATTTATTTTGGTTTTTCAAGGTAGGGTCTCACTCTAGCCAAGGCTGACCTGGAATTCACTCTGTAGTCTCAGGGTGGCCTTGAACTCACAGTGATCCTTCTACCTCTGCCTCTGTGCTGGGATTAAAGGCCTGCACCACCACACCCAGCTCTTTTTTTCAATTAATTTATTTAACACAGAAAGAAGAGAGAGAATGGGCACACCAGGACCTTTAGCCACTGCAAACAAACTCCAGACGCATGCACCTCCTTGTGCAGCTGGATTACACGGGTCCTGTGGAATTGAACTGGGTCCTTTGGCTTCACAGGCCAAGTGCCTTAACAGCTAAGCCATCTCTCCAGCTCATACTCTGCTTTTGACAAGCTCCTTGTATATCTCTGTGAGTATTTGCTCTACAATCAAAAAAGAGATGAGCTGGGCATGGTGGCGCATGCCTTTAATCCTAGCACTCGGGAAGCAGAGGTAGGTGGATCCCCGTGAGTTCAAGGCCACCCTGAGATTACATAGTGAATTCCAGGTCAGACCCTACCTCAAAAAAAAAAAAAAAAAAGAGATGAGCCAAGCATGGTGGCTCATGCCTTTAATCAGAGCACTTGGGAGGCAGAGGTAAGAGAAATGTCATAAGTTCAAGGCTACCTTGAGACTACATAGTGAATTTCAGGTCAGCCTGGGCTAGAATGAGACCCTACCTCAAAAAATAAAAAAGAGAGAGGAGACATCCTTGTTTGATCTTAAGAAACACTGAGAAAAAAATAAAATAAAATAAAATAAAAATAAAAATAAATAAATAATTAAAAAAAGAAACACTGAGAGAGAGAAAAAAAAACACTGGGCTATTTTTCAAGACCTTGGTTGTGATAACACCTCAGCTACCTCACATAGCTTTTGCTTTACTCAATATTTTATGTCTTATGAAACAACTGTTCATGGCCACAGGAAAATATGCTTGCAAGATAGGTTTTGAACTCAAGGGCCCAGGTAGGCTAAGTGTTAACTACCTGTCCCGCACTAGAAGAACAGAAAGCACAACATATCTACCTGAGTTCACAGGGTGTGCAGAAGAGCTGCCTCGGATGGAGGCGACTGGGTCCTCTACCTCCTCTCTGACCATTGCCAGTGGTATTTCAGACATTGCAGGGCAGGAGGGCCTAGGGCGGCGAGCTGTGGGGAACAAGAGTCGTTGGAGAAGCAGGCAGGCATACCACAGCTGTCCTCATCTAGACTCAAGGGGTCACAGGAAAGAAGATGACTACTGCCTGCTTGTCTGCTAGTCCAGCAAGGACTCATGCTTCTGCAGCATGAGCAAACCTTAGTCAGAGTTCCTTTTGCCTCACACTGAACCCAACCGTCCTCTTGGCAAGGACAGGCTCTTACCATGGAAATCCCTGAAGGATAAGTGAATATGGCTTTCTCACAAAAAGGGAAAAGCCTTTGGAGGCTGATTCTATAGACCTGACTCAAGTGCAGGGTCTTGGGGCCAGTCCCTTCTGGTATCCTTAAAGCCCCAGGAGCCCAGGTAGTTAACAGAAGACCAAATATGGGGATGGGAGATGGGAACAGCTGGGTATAGGGACACTCAAGGATGACAGGAAACTTGGGCAACAACCAACTACAGTGAGTGGACAATGAGCTGGGCATGGTGGTCATGACTAAAACCAGCAGTTGGGAGGCTGAGGTGGGAACACTGCCATGAATTTGAGGAAAACCTGGGCTACAGAGTTCCAGGCGCTCGACAGTGAAGTGAAACCCCGTCTCAGCACACACACACACACACACATGACTCACTCACAAAACCAAGACAGGAAGGTGCAACCCCCAATGCCACATTGCCCCTTTCCTTTACCTTCACTCTGTTTGATACATGTAACAGGTGTGTTCAGCCTTTTGACACTGTGACATATGTTGTCATCTACAAAGTCCATGCTTAAGAACTACACAATTGAGTTAGAAAACAAATTTGGAAAACAAAAAAAACCCTTACGACTTAAGCAAGTTAACAATTTTGTGTTGGGCCACATTTATAACTACCCTGGGCCAGATGTGGCAGCATGTCACAAACTGGACATAGTAAAGCACAATGATTATATGTTATAAAATCTTCATCTAGCCGGGCATGGTGGCGCACACCATTGAAGCCAGCACTCAGGAGGCAGAGGTAGGAGGATCACTGTGAGTTTGAGGCCACTCTGAGACTACAGAGTGAGTTCCAAGTCAGGCTAGGTTAGAGTGAGACCCTGCTTCTTCGAAAAATCCAAATAAATAAATAATGAGCCGGGTATGGAAGCACATGTCTTTAATCCCAGCACCCAGGAGGCAGAGGTAGGAGGATTGCCGTGAGTTTGAGGCCAGCCTGAGACTCCATAGTGAATTCCAGATCAGCCTGGGCTAGAGTAAGACCTTCCCTAACACATAAAAAAAAGAAAAAATTAATAAATAAATCTACTATATCTACTATATCTAATAAAGGTTAAAAAACACTTCAGTTAAATTTTTGTTGTTTTTTTTTTTTTTTCCTTTTCTTTTTTGAGGTAAAGTCTCACTCTAGGCCAGGCTGGCCTGGCAGTTATTGTGTAGTCTCAGGGAGGCCTTGAATTCACATTGATCATCCTACCTTTGCCTCCCAAGTGCTGGGATTAAAGATGTGCACCACCACACTGGCAAACTATGGGTTTATTTTTATTTCTATTGGAGAGACAGAGAGAAAGAGGCAATAGAGAAAAAAATGGGCATACTAGGGCTTTCAGCCACTGCAAACAAATTCCAGATGCATGTGCCATCTTGTGTATCTGACTTTATGTGGGTACTAGGAAACTGAACATGGGTCCTTCGGCTTTGCAGGCAAGTGCCTTAACTGCTAAGCCATCTCTCCACCCCAAATTACTGGGTTTTTGTTATTCTGGATTTTTTTTTTTTAAATAGTATATTTTTATTTATTTGAGAGAGAGAGAGAGAGAAGCAGATAGAGAAAATGGGCATGTCAGGGCCTCCAGCCACTGCAAACAAACTCTAGATGCATGGGACACCTTGTGCATCTGGCTTACGTGAGTCTGGGGAATCGACCTTGGGTCTTTTGGCTTTGCAGGCAAGCTCCTTAACCGTTGAGCCATTCCTCCAGCCCTATTCTGGATTTTAAATGTTTTATTTATTTATTTGGAGAGAGAGAAGAGGCAAATGAAGAGAGAATGGGCATGCCAGGGCTTCCAGGCAGAGGCAGAAGAGCGCTGTGAGTTCCATGCAAGTCTGGGACTACAGAGGTGAAATCCAGGCAACCTGGGCTACAGTGAGAACCTACCTTGAAAGAAAACCAAAAAGAAAGTACAAGATGATTTCCCAACAAGGAAGCTGTGGAGCATAGTGCTGATGCCAGGGAAATGGAGGCATGGTAGGGTACTCTAGCCCGGGCACAGGTGGTGTTGAGACAGCCTGCTCCAGGGCTTTGAACAAGGACAGCATACTTTTTACTCACTGGGAATCGAAAACTTGCGGGAGTTTGTGGACACAAGCAGGTCCACCTCCATATCATTCTCCTGTGTGGCAATCTGGAGCTCGGAGACAGTGGACATTCGGGTGGAACGGCTTCGAAGACCTAAGAACCAACAGCAGCTGCCAATTAGTGTTGCACTGGTGAGAAGGGCCAAAGCACACAGGGCACTTGGCAAAGGTGAGCTAGATCCCAGTCACCAGCGAATAAGTCCACCAAATTCCCTTTCTTTCCTCCCAAGGAAAGGAAATATTAGGGGGACCAAGCATTACATCCTCAAAACTTTTTTGTGCACATTCTGCGTATCAAGGTGCTCCTGGGGGCAAAGATCTCTCTCATACAAACATCTGCCTTGGGCCGGGTCTGCTTGCCTAACATGTGTATAGTACCAAAGTCAATATGTAGTAATACAAAACAGAAAAAAGCGAAGAAGAGGGCTGGAGAGATGGCTTAGCGGTTAAGCGTTTGCCTGTGAACACTAAGGACCCCGGTTCAAGGCTCGACTCCCCAGGACCCATGTTAGCCAGATGCACAAGGGGGCACATATGTCTGGATTTCATTTGCAGTGGCTGAGACCCTGGAGTGCCCATTCTCTCTCTGTCACTCTCAAATTGAAAAAAAAAAAAAAGTGAAGAAGAAAAGCACATATCTGTTTTGAGTAAATGGAGGAACTATAGCAAATTCGAATTTTTTTCTGGACTTACTATAAATTCCGAGAAAAAAAAATTTCTTTCTTTTCTTTTTTTTTTTTTTGGTTTTTCGAGGTTGGGTTTTACTCTAGTCCAGGCTGACCTGGAATTCACTATGTACTCTCAGAGTGGCGTTTTTTAAAAAAAATTTTGTTTATTTTTATTTATTTGAGAGCGAGCGAGCGAGCAAGAGAGAGAGAGAGAGAATGGGTGGCCAGGGCTTCCAGCCACTGCAAATGAACTCCAGGCGCATGTGCCCCCTTGTACATCTGGCTAACGTGGGTCTTGGGGAATCGAGCCTACAACCAGGGTCCTTAGGCTTCACGGGCAAGCGCTTAACTGCTAAGCCATCTCTCCAACCCTCAGAGTGTCTTTGAACTCACAGCGATCCTCCTACCTTTGCCTCCTGAGTGCTAGGATTAAAGGCGTGCGCCACCAGGCCTGGCTGAGAAATAAATTATTATTAAGCAGTACCTACCACTGTACAATCTTCCTGTATCTTCAAAGATAAGTGGTAGCAGAGTAGGTAGAATATCTGCTTAGTATGTACAAGGCCCTGAGTTCAATCTCCAGTACTATGACAACACAAAAAAGAAGGACCTAGCATGGTGGCCCATGCCTTTAATCCTGGCTCTCAGGAGGCAGAAATAAGAATATGGCCCGAGAGTTTGAGGCCAGACTAAGACTACACAGTGAATTCCAGGTCAGCCAGGGTAGAGCAAGACCCTATGTCAAAAAAAAAAAAAAAAAAACCTAAAATAAATAAAAACAAAATAGACCCCTAAACAAAATAACACACCTAAGGTTAGGTGTGTTAAGTGGGTTTTTTTGTTTGTTTGTTTTCTGAGGTAGAGTCGCACTCTAGCGAAATGTATTTAAAAAATTTTTTTTTTTTGTTTATTTTTATTTATTTATTTGAGAGCGACAGACAGAGAGAAAGGGAGAATGGGTATACTCAGGAGCACTGCAAACGAACTCCAGATACATGTTCAACCTTGTGCATCTGGCTTATGTGGGTCTGGGGAATCCAGCCTTGAACCAGGGTCCTTAGGCTTCACAGGCAAACACTTAATCACTAAGCCATCTCTTCAGCTGCTAAATGTATTTTTTACTTATGTTTTCAAGTTATAGTGGCTTATCAAGACATACATTTTTGTAAGTTAAGGAACATCTATAACCCATGTCTTTTTTATTGTTTTTGTTTTTGGAGGTAGGGTTTCATAGCAAGCTTCCTAGTTCTGCCTCCTGAGTGCTGGGATCAAAGGCAGGTGCCAACATGCCGGACTCTATAATCCATTTCTATCCAACTTTCCTATTTCAAGTCAGACACAGTGGCTCAAGCCTATAATCATAGCATTTGGGAGGCTGAGGAAGAAGGATTAGAAGTTTAAGGTCAGGGCTGGAGAGAAAGTTTAACAGTTAAGGTATTTGCCTGCAAAGCCAAAGGATCCCAGTTTGACTCTCCAGGACCCACGTAAGCCAGATGCACAAGGGAGTGCATGTATCTGGAGTTCGTCTGCAGCGGCTGGAGGCCCTGGCATGCCCATTTCCTCCCCAACCTGCCTCTTTCTCTCTCTCAAATAAATAAATAAAATATATTTTAAAAAAGAAAAAAGAAATTTAAGGTCAGCTTGGGTAACGTGACAAGACCTTGTTTCACCCCTCCTCACTAAAAACGCCATGACAAGACAATAGCCAACATAAATTCACTTACCTTCTCCACCCACGACTCCCGCCCCCCCCCTTTATTTATTTGTGATACAGAGATAGAGAGAGAGAGAATGGATGTACCAGGGCTTCCTGCCAGTGCCAACAAACTCCAGATACATGTGCCACTTTGTACATCTGGATTTATGTGGGTACTGGGGAATCAAACCCAGCCAGTAGGCTTGGCAAACAAGCAACTTTAACTGTTGGGCCATCTCCCCAGCCCTCATTTACCTTCTTTTGGAGCGGGAATTTTGGAGTTGATTGATCTGTGTTTCTGTTTCTGAAAGACAAAACAGGCCACCACAATATGGCTCTTATCAATCAAGCCTCAAAGTCCTACCCTGGGCCCAGGTACTGAGATCAAGCCTCAGGCAGTTGGGGAGGAAGAGTTAATAAGGGACTCTTCTAACATATTGGCTACAGTTGACGACAGGCACCTACCGGGACTGTTACATTTTCCTGTAGCACCAGATTGTCCTTTGGGTGTAAGGGAGGAAGCTGCAAGAGCTCTGGGTTTATGGCAGCTACATCATCAAAATCAATCTGCAAAGGCAAGCAAATGTTTCCGTGAGCAACAGTGTTCAATTCATACACCTCTCTGCCATCACGACCACCCCCAGACCAATCTAAGTTCCATTAGTACCGGTAGCTATGAAACAGTCATTTAGTAATGCTTTACCATCTAGAGGCATATGGCTTCTGATTTCCAAGCCAACGGGAGATTGTCAGTGATGAGTGAGGTGTAGAGCAAACAGGTAGTCCACAGTAGACCCAGGCCACTTGGCTCTTCCACTGTTCTGCTGGACAGTGACGTCCTGCTGGGGACAGCCCGAGCACTTCTTGCTGACTAACCCAGAGGAGGAAATTAGTTCTAACCCTCTGGTGATAGTAAAAACAGAGGGCTCGTCAGGATCTTATGAGCAGCAATGTTCCTGACAGCTGCTACCTAACCCTAATTCTACCTACATTTTCTACTGGGCTCAGAAACTTCTTCCCTAGTCACAGCCTCTGCTCATGCCTCTCCTGGTTTCTGCTCATGCCCCCCCATGAGGTCACAATTCTGCATTTACATCACCAGAGTCCTGTAACTCTTCAGAAACAACTGAAACTTTACTAGCATAACTTGGCAGAGGGTTGGAAGACAAGATTCCAAACACTGGGCTAGGGGTATATAGCTCAGTGATAGACTGCTTGCTTTGCATGTGTGAGGCCTTAGATCCGATCCCCAACACACAAACACACACCCACACACCAATGAACCAAATGAGTCCCAATCTGTGTATAGTTTGAAATGTAACATAACTTAAAATGTACTCCAGAGGAGCTGGAGAGATGGCTTAGCGGTTAAGGCATTTGCCTGCAAAGCCAAAGGACCCTGGTTGGATTCTCCAGGACCTACATAAGCCAGATGCAATAGGGGGCACATGCGTCTGGAGTTCACTTGCAGTGGCTAGAGGCCCTGGCGTACCCATTCTCTTTCTCTCACATAAATAAATAAACGTACTCCAGAGCAAGAGTGTCACCACCCTAGACACACTCTAGACTTACAGTGCTCCGGCTGGCATCCAGAGCCTCATGCATTTTAGGTAAGCACTTTAACATTGAGCTACGCTCCCAACCCAACTACAGTTACTAACTGACTTATGCAAACATGTACTAGACACAAGATGATTGCATGAAAAATGAGGGGAGGGGGCAATCAAAGATAAGATATATCACCTTTCTGTGAATTCAAATCCTAATAGGAAACAGAAGTCTTAGGAACAAAGGAAAGCAAAAATAGAAAGAAGGGTAAGATGAGAGGGCAGAATCAGAAAAGCTAGCAATACTTCAGTAACTACCTTCTGTCCACATTGCTTACACAGCTACAGGTGCTTTGGACACAAACCCCTACCCACCATTTCCAAACCCCAAACCACAGAGGACATAAACTGAAGAGCCCAGATTGGTAACCCTAGACTTGACATCAACTGACTCTTACACTGATCTTTATACTGAACAGCCCAGGAAGGCAAGAGAAAGAGTGTGGGACTAGGGAAAAGACTCAAAGGTTAAAGGCGCTTGTTTGCAAAGCTTGCCAGCCTAAGTTAGCCTGGGTTTGATTCTCCAGTACCCACATAGTCAGATGTACAAAGTGGAGCACATGACTAAAGTTTGTTTGGTTTTCCAATTTATTTTTATTTATTTATTAGAGAGAGAGAGAAAAAAAATGGGTGAGCCAGGCCTCTAGCCACTGCAAACGAATTCCAGACGCATGCGCCACCATGTGCATCTGACTTACGTGGGATCTGAAGAACCAAACCTGAGTCCTCAGGCTTTGCAGGCAAAGTGCCTTTAACACTAAGCCATTTCTCCAGCCCTGTTTGTTTTTAATGGTGTTATTTTTTTCTAATTTTGTAATTTTAATTTCCTGTAGCACCTTGGAAATACGAAAAAACAAATACAAATACAGGATGTTCAAACATTTTACGAATGGCTGGAGTTTCTTTACAGTGGCAAAACACCTGGTGCACCTATTCATTTACTCTCTCTCCTCACAAAAAGTTTAAGAGCCAGGCGTGGTGGTACACACCTGTAATCCCAGCACTTGGGAGGCAGAGGTAGGAGGACTGCCCTGAATTCAAGGCCACCCTGAGATTACACAGTGGATTCCAGGTCATCCTGAGCTACAGTGAGACCCTACCTCGAAAAACAAACAAACAAAAAAAAAAGTGTGAAAGAAGCAAGGCAATAAGCTTGGTCAGAGTGGTAAATTGCCTTGTGGGTTTAACCTAAGCACACCTTTGCTATCAAGACTACCCATGGCTCAGATTTTATGAACCTTAAGTTGCATCATGTACTGATAGCTATAAAACATTTCTTAATAATGGTTTACCACATAGAGAGATGTGGATTTCTGACTTAAAAAAAAAATTAGCCAGAGGCTGAAGAGATGACTTAGGAATTAAGATGTTTGCTGGCAAAGCCAAAGGACTCAGGTTCAATTCCCTAGTACCCATGTAAAGCCAGATGCACAATGTAGCACATGCAGTGGCTGAAGGCCCTCACGTGCCCACTCTCTCAAATACATATATATATATATATATATATATATATATAATTTATTTATTTGAGAGAAAGAGGCAAAGAGAGAGAGAGAATGGGCACATCAGGGCCACCAGCCACTGAAAACGAACTCCAGATGCATGTGCGCCCCTGTGTTTATGTGGGTCGAACTGGGATCCTTTGGCCTTGCAGGCAAATGCCTGAACCGCTAAGCCATCTCTCCAGCCCCAAATAAATATATTTTTTTATTGGACAGATGAAAAACTAGGCATCCCTCCCGACGATGAGGACTGAAGTGTAAACTTATCCCTTTGCAAGAGCAAGGTGAGGAATTTCAAGCAATTACAGACTTCATATTGTACACCGAAGTTGTAAATTAAAGTGGTTTGACCAAGTTAAAAAAAAAATATATGTGTGTGTGTGTGTGTGTGTGTGTGTGTGTGTGTGTGTGCGCGCGCAAGCATGGTGGTGCACGCCTTTAATCCCAGTAATTAGGAGGCAGAGAAAGAAGGATCACTGTGAGTTTGAGATCAGCCTGGGACTACAGAGTGAGTTCCAGGTTAGCCTGGGCTAGAGTGAGACCCTACCTTGTAAAAATCAAACAAGCAAGCAAGCAAACACACAAAAATCAAGTTGCCTCATGATTTGGCATGTCAAAAACATAGTTTTGGTCTGGAGAGATGACTTAGTGGTTAAAGTGTTTGCCTGTAAAGCCTAATGACCTGGGTTTGATTTCCCAGTACCCATGTAACTAGATGCAGTGGCCCATGCATCTGGAGTTCATTTTCAGAGGCTAGAGGCCCTGGAGCACCCATTCTCTCTCTCCCCTCTCTCTCTCTCTCTGCTTGCACAAACAACAATAACAAAAATAGTTTTGCCTCCTCACCTGAGTTACTGATTTTGTTATGGAAACTAACATCACAGGTGGCCACTCTGGCTTAGGGGAGTGAACAAAGTTGTAAGATTTTCTGCAGTTATTTACATATATGTATATGTATGTGACCCCTCCCCACCCCCAGACAATTAGTTGCCTCAATTTAGAATAGGCTTGACTAAAGAAAATCCCAGGGGGCTGGAGGGATGGCTTAGCCGTTAAGGCGTTTGCCTGCAAAGCCAAAGGACACAGGTTCTATTCCCCAGGACCCATGTTAGCCAGATGCACAGAGGGCACACGCATCTGGAGTTCGTTTGCAGTGGCTTGAAGCTCTGGCAAGCCCATTCTCTCTCCCTCCCACTCTTTCTCTGTCAAATAAATAAAAATAAAATGTTAAAAAAAAAAAAGAAAAGAAAAGAAAATGCCAGAGCTGGAGAGATATCTTAGTGGTTAAGGCACCTGCCTGTGAAGCCTAAGGACCCAGTATCGATACACCAGTACCCATGTAAGCCATATGCATAAGGCAACACATGCATCTGGAGTTCATTTGCAGTGGCTTATAAGCTCTAGTATGCCCATTCATTCTCTCTCAAATAAATAAATATATATAAAATATTAGGCCAGGTGTTCTGATGTACACTTTTAATCTCAGCACTCAGAAGGCCGAAGTAGGAGGATCACTATGAGTTGGAGGTCACCCTGAGACTACCTAATGAATTCTAGGTCAGCCTAGGTTAGAGTGAGACCCTACCTCGAAAAACCAAAAACAACAACAACAAAAATAATAACAATAATGAAATACTAATTTAAAAAATTCCCAAGAGGGTTGGAGAGATGGCTTAGTGGTTAAGTGCTTGCCTGAGAAGCCTAAGGACCCTGATTCGAGGCTCAATTCTCCAGGACCCACGTTAGCCAGATGCACAAGGGGGCGCATGCATCTGGAGTTTGTTTGCAGTGGCTGGATGCCCTGGTGCGCCCATTCTCTCTGTCTCTGTCACTCTCAAATAAAATAAATAAAAATGAACAAAAAGTGATTTCTGTTTAAAAAAAAATTCCCAAGAGAGCATGGTGGCACATGCCTTTAATCCCAGCACTCTGGAGGCAGAGGTAGGAGGATCACATGAGTTCAAGGCTACCCTGAGACTACATAGTGAATTCCAGGTCAGCCTGAGCTAGAGCAAGACCTTACCTTGGAAAACAAAACAAAACAAAACAAACAAACAAAAAATCCCAAAGAGGACCATTTTTTAAAATCAGAAACTGGGGCTGGAGAGATAGATGGCTTAGCGGTTAAGCGCTTGCCTGTGAAGCCTAAGGACCCCAGTTGGAGGCTCAATTCCCGAGGATCCATGTTAGCCAGATGCACAAGGGTGCATATGTCTAGAATTCATATGCAATGGCTAGAGGCTCTGGCATGCCCATTTTCTCTCTTTCTCTATCTGCCTCTTTCTGTCTGTCGCTCTCAAATAAATAAATAAAAATAAACAAAAATAATTAAAAAAAAATAAGAAACTGAACTCTTATAGGTTCCATTTCCACCCAGATCTTTCTCATAGGACAATGTTATGTGTGGTAGAAGCATTCTCATAGAGCCTTACCTCTTTGCCCTTCGTGGTTCCTCCTTCTGTCCATTCCACTGAAACGCAAGATTTCTCCAAGTTTATAGTGCATACGTTGGCACTGTGAATTAAGCCTGTGTATGAAAAAACCTGAGTTGTAAATGATGATTTCACTTTTCCCCCATCAGATCAACAATGCTGATCTTAGAACACTTGCCAGTTTAAAAAAATAAAAAGAGCCGGGCATGGTGGTACATGCCTTTAATCCCAGCACTCAGAAGGTAGAGGTTGGAGGACTGCCGTGAGTTCAAGGCCAACCTGAGACTACATAGTGAATTCCAGGTCAGCCTGGGCTACAGTAAGACCCTATCTTCTTGAAAAACAACAAGAACAACAACAACAACAACAAAAAGGTTAAAAAGCCAGGAGTAGCCAGGCGTGGCGATGCACCTTTATCCCAGCACTCAGGAGGCAGAGTTTGAGGCCACCCTGAGAACCTAGTGAATTCCAGGTCAGCCTGGACCAGAGTTAAACCCTACTTCAAAAAAAAGAAAAATAGGACTGGAGGGATGGCTTAGTGGTCAAGGCATTTGCCTGCAAAAGGTAAAGGACCCAGGTTCGATTCCCCAGGACCCACGTTAGCCAGATCCACAAGGGTGCGCGTGTGTCTGGAGTTCATTTAAAATGGCTGGAGGCCCTTGTGAGCCCATTCTCTCTTTCTCTCTCTCCATCTTTCTCTGTCAAATAAATAAATAAATAATAAAAAAATCAAAGGAAACCCTTAAAAAAAAAGAATAAAAATAAATAAATAAATAAGAAGAGGGGCTGGAGAGATGACTTAGCAGTTAAGGCGCTTGCCTGCAAGGCCTAAGGACCCCAGTTTGATTCTCCAGTACCCTCGTAAACCAGACGCACAAGGGGGCACATGCGTCTAGAATTTCTTTACAGTGGCTGGAGGCCCTGATGCACCCATTCTCTCTCCAAATAAGTAAATAAATAACTTTACGCCAGACATGGTGGCTCATGACTTTAATCCTAGCACTTGGGAGGCAGAGGTAGGAGGATCGCTGTGAGTTTGAGGCCACCCTGAGACTACATAGTGAATTCCAAGCCAGCCTGGACTAGAGTAAGACCCTACCTTGGAAAAATGAAACAAAAACTTTGAAAAAGAACAGGAGGAAAGGTGTGGTGAGACTCTCCCTTGGGATACCTAAAAGTCAACCTAAAGCCCCAGGGCTTAACAGACCTTGAGGCCAAAGTTTTTTAATTTTGTGTGTGTGTTTGTGGTTTTTGTTTTTGTTTTTGTTTTTGTTTTTGAGGTAGGGTCTCACTCTAGCCCAGGTTGACCTGGAATTACTATGTAGTCTTAGGCTGGCCTAGAAGTCATAATGATCTTACCTCTGCCTCCCAAGTGCTAGGATCAAAGGTGTATGCCACCATGCTGAGCTCAAGGCCAGAGTTTTAATTCAGCTTTCTACTCATATCTGGCTCCAATATAAATTGGACAATGATCATATCACATCTGGTATGAATTACAAGTCCTTATAGACCTAGACAATTAGATACGGAGAAATGACAAATGGTCTTAAGTCCCACAAAGCCCCTTCCTTACCCCACCTTCTAACCCATGTCTCCCACTTTGATGACCTCCTCAATGGAAACGATCTCCATATACAGCCCTTCCTAGAAATCGATCTCACATACACACAGTTCTGTCAGTAACTTACTTGAGCCTCTCCTCCTCACACCAAATTAAGCCATCCTGCTAAATTGAATACAAACCCTGCTGCCAAAAGGAAACTCCTGTCTTTACTGGGCCTCTTTAACTCCTTTCTACCTATGGATATCTCATTTGTCTCTCCTTGCTAAAGGTTAAAATCATAATGCAGCTTCTAGGTGTTTTTTTTTCCCCTTTACCTTTTCTTTTCATTATAAGCCACCAAAGATAAACAGCTGAGGGGGGACAATCACAGCACCCAAAAACTTAACCCTTAAATGGCCAAAAACAAAAAACAGCATCTGCCACACAGAGAGTAAAATAAACAAAGGTAAAATACCAAGGGAGGTCCTGAGACCCCAGCCCCCTTACATATGGCTAATGGTCACAAAACAAAACAAAAATCAGCTTTAAATTCAAACTACAAACAGCTGTGGCCCTGTTAAGATTAAGTCCTTACCATTTAAAGTATAACTAAAATCTTAAAAAGGGACATCTCTCCATGTTTTGGTTGTCATGTCTAATGCTGGCCAATCATATGATGTTAAATTACTAAAACTAGGCTTATAATATATTTATGACTTTAAATTCTAAGTTGTTCTGCTAAGGATGTTTCTCTACAGATTTCCAATAATTGAATGGTAACTTTGTGATGCTGGACTACTTGCTTCTGTCAATTGTTAATAGGATAAGCCAATTAGGTGAAGTTTCTTTTAATATTCCTATTAAAAAAAAAAGTTGAAGGCTGGAGAGATGGCTTAGCAGTTAAGCACTTGCCTGTGAAGCCTAAGGACCCCGGTTCGGGGCTCAACTCCCCAGGACCCACATTAGCCAGATGCACAAGGCGCATGCGTCTGGAGTTCCTTTGCAGTGGCTGAAGGCCTCTTTCTCACTCTGTCTGTCGCTCTCCAATAAATTAACAAAAATAAAATAAATAAATAGTTGGAGCCGGGCGTGGTGGCACACACCTTTAATCCCAGCACTCGGGAGGCAGAAGTAGGAGGATCGCTGTGAGTTCAAGGCCACCCTGAGACTACATAGTGAATTCCAGGTCAGCCTGAGCTAGAGTGAGACCCTACCTCAAAAAACAACAAAAAAAAAAAGATGATTAAGGGCTGGAGAGAGAGACAGCTTAGCAGTTAAGGTACTTGCCTGCAGAGCCTAAGGACCCATGTTCAACTCCCCAGATCCCACATAAGCCAGACACACAAGGTGACATATGTACAAGGCTGCACATACGCACAAGATGGTACACTCATCTGGAGTTTGGTCACAGTGGCTGCAAGCTCTGGCATGCCAATTCTCTCTCTCTCTCTCATTTTTTTTAAAGGCCAATCTGTTGGGCTTGCCTCAAAAAAATAAAAAAGACCCTACTGTGATAAACCAAAAATAGAGCCAGACTTTGTGGCGCATGCCTTTAATCCTAGCACTCAGGAGGCAGAGGTAGGAGGATGGCTTTGAGTTCGAGGCCACCCTGAGACTACATAGTGAATTCAAGGTCAGAGTGGACTATAGTGAAACCCTATCTCAAAAAACCAAAAAAGAAAAAAAGAGCTAGATGTGGTGGTGGTGGCACACACCTTTAATCCCAGCACTTGGGAAGCAGAGGTAAGAGGATCACTGTTGAGTTCAAGGCCACCCTGAGATTACATAGTGAATTCCAAGTCAACCTGGAGTAGAGTGAAACCATACCTCAAAAAAATAAAATAATAATAATAAGAGAATAAAAAAGTTTACAAGGGCTGGAGAGATGGCTTAGTGGTTAAGGTGCTTGCCTGTGAACCCTAAGGACCCAGGTTCTATTCCCCATAATCCATGTAAGCCAGACGCAAGAACTGGTGTATGTGTTTAGAGCTCATTTTCAGTGACTGAAGGCCCTGGAGCACCCATTCTTTCTCTCTCATAAATAAAAAATAATTAATTAAAAATAAAGGTCAATACAAATGTAAAAAGGTGTGAGGATGTGAACAGTAGGAAAACTAAAAAGATGGTCTTAGGCAGGGCTAAAAGGTGACAAGATGGCAAACAACCTAGACCCTCATAAGCCAGATGCACAAGGAGGCGCATGCATCTGGAGTTCGTTTGCAGTGGCTGGAGGCCCTGGTGCGCCCATTCTCTCTCTCTGTGGCTCTCAAATAAATAAATAAAAATAAACAAAAAAATTTTTTTAAATAGTCATTTTGTTTATCCTAGTTCTATCAAATGGTTGTCAATAGCCACTTAATTTCAGTCACTGTAACTTTTATCCTCCTGTTAGGTAAAAATATGTAAAGGTAACTAGCCTAGCTTAAGCTTTATCAAAAACATTTTTTTTTCTTAACATAGGATCTTGCTCTAGCACCAGCTGACCTAGAATTCAAGATGTATTCTCAGAGTGACCTCAAACTCACGGAGCTCCACCTACCTCTGCCTCCCAAGTGCTGGAATTAAAGGTGTGCGCCACCACGCCCAGCAGCTTTATCAATTTTAAGTCATGGGTAAAACATAAAATTATTTTATACATCAGTTTAATTGCTATCCAAGATTGTTTTTTCTCTCAAAACAGATTTGTCAATGCTTATATTAGAGCTCATCTGTTTTAGTTCAACAATGATGTACCATCAAATAGTTAAATAACTGTCTCTGTCTCATTTCTGGTATCTCAAGCTCACTGCTCATAAGCAAATTCTCTTTTTTTTTTCAAGGTAGGGTCTCACTCTAGCTCAGGCTGACCTGGAATTCACTATGTAGTCTCATGGTGGCCTTGAACTAGGGCGATCCTCCTACCTCTGCCTCCTGAGTGCTGGGATTAAAGGCATGTGCCACCATGCCTGGCTATGCTATCTTTTTTTTAAATTTAATTTTATTTGAGAGAGAGAGAGAGAGAATGGGTGTGCCAGAGCCTGCAGCCACTGTAAACAATCTGCAGACCCATGTGCCACTTCATGCATCTGGCTTACATGGGTTCTGGGGAATCAAACCTGGGTCCTTTGGCTTCGCAGGCAAATTTCTTAACCCCTTGAGCCATCTCCCCAGCCCAATTTATGCTATCTTATTTATCTTTTCCTGAAAGTTTCTAAGTTAAATTAATCGGTTTGGTTTTTTAAAACTTATTTTATGTATTTATTAGTTTGAAAGAGAGGAAGAGACAAAGAGGCAGATAAAGAGAATGGGGGCCCCAGGGCCTCTAGCACTGCAAATGAAATACAGACACATGCACCACCTTGTTTATCTGGCTTATGTGGGTTCTGGGGAATCGAACCGAGGTCCTTAGGCTTCACAGGCAAACGCCTTAACTGCTAAGTCATCTCTCTAGTCCAAAAACAATAGTTTTATCAATAAATCTAAACTAGGGGCTAGAGAAATGGCTTAGTGGTTAAGGTGTTTGCCTACAAATACTAAGCACTAATGTTTGACTCTCCGGGTCCCACGTAAACCAGATACACAGTGACACCAGCATGCAAGATCACACATGCGCACAAGGGGGGCATGCATCTGGAGTTCGATTGCAGCGGGTGGAGGCCCTGCCATGCCAGTTCTCTCTCACTGGCAAAAAAGAAAAAGAAGATATTGTTTTCAAGACTGGTAACATAAAAAAACAAAAACAGACTGGTAACATGCTCTGCCAGTACTTACAGCTATTAGATAAAGGCTAAGATGTGCCTACTACCTTTCTCTACATTTGTCTCACCTTAACTATTTACATAATTTCAACTTAACTCTCCATAATAAGGTGATATTTTATCTTTTTTGGTTTTTCTGCTTTTTTTTTTTTTTTTTTTTTTCAGATAGGGTCTCCATCTAGCCCAGGCTGACCTGGAACTTACAGGGATCCTCCTACCTCTGCTTCCCCAGTGCTGGGATGAAAGGCCTGCGCCACCACACCCAGCTTTCTTTCTTAATTAATTTATTTATTTGAGAGAGAAAAAAGAGAGAGAGGAGATAATGGGTGCACCAGGGCCTCCAGCTACTGCAAACAAACTCCAGACACATGTGTACCAACTTGTGCCTCTGGGTCCTGGAGAATTGAACCGAAGTCCTTTGGCTTTGCAGACAAATGCCTTAACTGCTAAGCCATATCTTCAGCCCTTTTTTTGTTTTCTTGAGGTTGGGTCTTGCTCTAGCTCAGGCTGACCTGGAGTTCACTATGTGGTCTCAGGGTGGGCTCAAACTCATGGCAATCCTCCTGCCTCTGCCTTCTGAGTGTTGGGGTAAGGGTGTGTACCACCACACCTGGCTGATAAATTATTATTATTATTTTGATTTTTCGAGGTAGGGTCTCACTCTAGCTCAGGCTGACCTGTAATTCACTCTGCAGTCTCAGGGTGGCTTCAAGCTCACAATGATCCTCTTACCTCCTGAGTGCTGGGATTAAAGGCATGTGCCACCATGCTCAGCTGATAAAATTTATTTACACTGCCATACCTCCTATTAATATGGAAATTGAAGTAAGAAAATTTAAAAGCCCCAAAGTTGTGTCCTGTATTGCATTTTGTGCTGATACTGAAATGCTTTAACTGTTTCAAGGCCATGATATATTACAGCCCTATTGTAAATCATCTTATGGTTGTTTTCACATCTGCCCACTAACTTTTTTTTTTTTTCTTATTTCTGTAAAACTTGCCTATCACAAACTCAAAGTCTCTGGCATTAGGCTGGGACTCTGATAACTAACAATAATGAATAGCCTGAGATAAGATATATAAACTCTGAGCCATGAGAGCTCAGGCTTTGGATTCCTCTGGAACCATGCTGGTATGAGAATAAACTGATTCTCCACTTAGTCTGTGGTACAGTTCTGCTGCAAATCTTAGTTTCCCACATCAATATTAAGGTTAAAATTCTGGAATAAAGTGGCTGGGGATGGTTTAGTGATTAAGGCGATTGCATGAGAAGCCTGAGGACTCAGGTTTGATTCCTCAGTACCCACATAAGCCAGATGCACAAGGTGGCACTGTCTAGAGTTGGTTTGCAGTGCCTAGAGGCCTTCGTATGCCCATTCTCCCTCTCTCTAATAAATGAATAATTAAAAAAAAAACCAACTCGGGTATACATAATGTTAAGCTTTGACTACTGAAAGTCAAAAGCCAGGGGTTGGAGTTTCAAAGGGGAAAGTTGGGGGAGGGAAGGTATTACCATGGGGTATTTAAAATAAATAAATAAATAAAATAAAAAAGCCAGGGGTGGTGGCACATGCCTTTAACCCTAGCACTTGGGAGGCAGAGGTAGGAGGATCACCATGAGTTTGAGGCCACCCTGATATTGGATTGAATTCCAGGCCAGCCCTGGCTAGATTGAGATCCTACCAAAAAAAAACAAAAAACAAAAAAAACAAAAAAACAAAAAAAAAAACAAGTCATTGACAAAATCAAGATATATATATATTTTTTACAATTTTTATTTTTCATTTATTTATTAGAGACAGAGAGAGGGGGAGAAAGAGAGAAAGAATGGGTGTGCTGGGCCTTTAGCCACTGCAAACAAACTCCAGATGCATGCACCATCATGTGCATCTGGCTTATGTGGTACCTGGAGAATGGAACCTGGGTCCTTAGGCTTCGCAGACAAGCACCTTAACCGCTAAGCCATCTCTCCAGCCCACAAAATCAAGATATATATTTAACTAAGTGTGACATAAAAGTCAAAACTACAAAATTGATATAAACAACCTTCTGGACCTCTACAGTTTCACCAATTCACCTCAGAGGGTCCTGTAACAGACTAACTGAACTTATCTGGGCCCTCTTTTGGTTTTTCGAGGTAGGGTTTCACTCTAGCCCATGGTAACCGGAATTCAGTATGTGGTCTCAGGGTAGCCTTGAACTCACAGTGATCTTCCTACCTCTGCCTCCCTAGTGCTGGGATTAAAGGCGTGAGCCACCACGCCCGTCTAATCTGGGCCCCTTTTGGCCGTTCCCCAAATCTTTTTATTTTTTAATTTTTTTTGTTTATTTTTATTTACTTATTTGAGAGCGACATAGAGAGAAAGAGACAGAGAAAGAGAATGGGCGCGCCAGGACCTCCAACCACTGCAAACGAAATCCAGATGTATGCGTCCCCTTGTGCATCTGGCTAACGTGGATCCGGGGTAATGGAGTCTCGAACCAGCGTCCTTAGGCTTCACAGGCAAGCACTTAACTGCTAAGCCATCTCTCCAGTCCCCGTTCCCCAAATCTAAAAGTCAGCAGGAGTAGAGACACCCCCTCAACTTTTTTTTTCTCTCTTCTTCCCACTTCAGTTTGAAAACTCGAACTCACAACCCATCTTCCGAAAGAATTTGGGGTCTCTCTCTACTGACATTCGACTCAGAGGTCATTACAACACAGACCACAGTATGTGCCACTGTAGCCTCTCTTCTGGAAAGAGGTTTACGGTTTACCGAGTTTGGGAAGGAAGTGCGTTTACCTGCTTTAACTTCCCCAGGACCATCAGTGACCACAGAGACCCTGTCCAGCTTAGAGGAAAGGTATAGGACCCACGGCCAGCAGAGATTTACCCCGTGTAGGGAAGACAGTACCCACGCAGGGACACCGAGCCCATGTGTGTGGACTGGGGAGAGAGGGAATGCCCAACAGAGCTCGGTCGTTTGGAGGCGGGGCGATGGTCGCGGCCATCTCACTGCTCACGCGCGCCCCGGGCCTCGGGCCCCTGCCCCTCACCATTACTGCGCTGGATCTTGATGGTGAGACCGGGAAACAATCGGGCCTGAAGCGACGAGTCCATGGACTTTCCAAGGTCAGCCAGTAAGAAAAGCGAAAAAAAGCACAGCGATCACAACGCTACAGCGCAGCGTCAACACCGCGTAAACCGTCGCGGTTTAAACTCCGCGCCGTGAAACGTCATCACGTGGTCGCCTACCTCATTTCCGCAGGCCCTCGGCGTCCTGCACAGCCTCATGGGATATGTAGTCTTCCTCCAGTCTTCCGGAGCCCCGGACCCCGACGTGCTCGGCCACGCGCGGGTCGCAGCGCCTGGGGCGCAGTCGTTTCCAGTACCTGCGTTCTTACACCTTGGGTTCCTGCTTTAATACCGGGTTAACCCTCTCCTACGGAGTTTGCGAAAGCTGAGAAACTTCTGTGTCATGTTGGCTCTGGGCTTCTGGGGACAGTGAAGAGTTAATGAAACCCTAAAGTTGCTTGAAGGGTTAATAAAGTTCTGAAGCTGCTGATGGAGAGATGGCTTACCCGTTAAGACTATTGCCTGCAAAGCCTAAGGACCCAGGTTCGATTCCCCAGTACCCACGTAAAACCGGATAGACAAAGTAGACCATGTTTGTGGAATTCATTTGCAGTGGCTTGAGGCTCTGCCGGGTGCACAGTAAATAAAATATCAAGTTGCTGAGACAAGCTGGCCCCAAAACAGAGACTTGTGAATGAAGTTCAAATTCCTTGGGAATAATACATCTCCAGACCTTGGGAGCCAGAAAGAAACAGAAAACACCCTACAATGAAAAGCCACTGTTCTATACAATAACTTTTTTTTGTTTGTTTTGTTTGTTTTAGAGGTAGGATTTCACTCTAGCTTAGGATGACCTGATATTCTCAGGGTGGCTGAGCTCTGGTGATCCTCTAACCTCTGCTGGAATTAAAGGTGTGCACCACCACGCCTAGCCCCACAATAACATTTTCATATCCTGAAGACAGTACAGTTTAATCTTAAAAGTTGTAGAGGTAGGGGGATTGCTGTGAGTTTGATGCCACCCTGAGACTACATAGTGCCTTCCAGGTCAGCCTGGAAGTAAGATCCTACCTCAAAAAACAAAATTGTGGGGCTGGAGAGATGGCTTAGTGGTTAAGGCGTTTGCCTGCAAAGCTGAAGGATCCCGGTTTGATTCTCCAGGACCCACATAAGCCAGATGCACAAGGGGACACATGTATCTGGAGCCTTTGCAGTGGCTGGATTCCCTGGTGTGCCCATTCTCTCAAGTAAATAAATAATTTTTTAAGAGATTAATTTAAAAAAAGTTGTAACTGTCCTGTCAGCAAAGAAAATGGCCTTTTTTCTGTCTTGTTTTCCCTGACCCACATCCTTGTTTTGGCTCTTCAGGCCCCTCATTTTGTATAAAAGTCTACTCAACTGTAAATACACCTCTGTAAACTCAAACCTAAGAGGTTTTATAGTCTGTGAACTGAAGGTCTCAGAAAAGTGCTGCATCTGCCTCAGATAAGGCTGAATGGACTAATAAAACTCTTGAAAAACATTCCTTGTTCCTGGATCAGAAGAATCAATACTGTGAAAATGGCAATCTTACCAAAAGCAATCTACACATTTAATGCAATCCCCATCAAAATTCCAACTGAACTGGAAGGATGGCTTAGCAGTTAAAGCACTTGCCTGCAAAGCCAAAGGACTCAGATTAAATTCCCTAGAACCCATGTTAGCCAGATGCACAAGGGGGCACATGCATCTGGAGTTCGTTTTCAGTGCCTGGAGGCTCTGGTGTGAGTGTGTGCTCGCTCTCACTCTCTTTCTCTCTCCTCTATCTCTGTTAAATAAATAAAAATAAAATATTTCCAAAAAATTCCAACAGCTTTCTTCACAGAAATAGAAAAAACAATGCAAAAATTCTTTGGAATCACAAAAAATCTTGAATATCTAAAACAATACTGAGCAACAAAAATAAGGCTGGTGGTATCACCATACCTGATTTTAACCTATACTACAGAGCCATAGTAACAAAAACAGCATGGAACTGGCACAAAAGCAGACATATAGATCAATGGAACACAATAGAGGACCCAAATGTAAGTCCAAGTAGCTATAGCTACCTGATATTCAATAAAAATGTCAAAACTTCTCATTGGAGAAAAGACAGCCTCTTCAGCAAATGGTGCTGGGAAAATTGGATATGTATCTGTAGAAGGATGAAAATAGATTCTTCTTTCTCTCCTTGTGAAAGGCAGGATGAAAAATTTTAAAGTAAACTTAGTAAAGAAACAGCTGGGGGACAGCCTGAACTGTATATTCAGGAAGGAGTAAATCAAAAATAGGCTAAAAGATAGGCTGCGGGTGGCCCAACCTAAACTTAATGTCCCGGGTAGAGGAAAAACAAAAATACAGTTTTGAGAAAAACCAAAATAATAAAATAGCTTCCCAAGATAGCCTGACCAAGGACTTAAACTCTGGTTATGCACAAATAAGATATGTAGACATAACTGTACAAGCTTTGCAAATACCCTTGTGAACTCCCCCCCTCTTTCTGTTCATTGCTAAAAATCCTATAAAAAGAAACACCCAATAAGGCTCAGAGTCAACTCCTCTGTCTCCTGCATGAGATACGTGTCGACCCCAGAGCTCTGGTTTCCTGAATAAAGCCTCATGCTTTTGCAGCAAATTTGGTCTCCCGTGTGTCTTTGGGTGCATGCTATCTTGAGACTTGAGTGAAGGTCTCCCTCTGGGGGTCTTTCAATTGCACAAGAATTAAGTTCAAATAGATTAAAGACCTTAACATCAGACCTGAAACTCTGAAACTGCTAGAGTAAAAAGTAGGGGAAACCCTTCAACATATTGGTCTTGGCAAAGACTCCCAATATAACACCAACTGCTCAGGCAATAAAACCACAAATTAACCACTGGGACCTCATGAAATTAGAAAGATTTTGTACAGCAAAGGACACTGTGAAAAAGGCAAAGAGGCAACCTACAGAACAGGAAAAAAAAGTCTGCCAGTTATACATTTGATGGATGATTAATATCTAGGATATACAAAAAACTCAAAAAATTAAGTAATAAGAAATTAATATTGCTGAAGACTCCACATACTTGGGCTGCAAGACCACTGAGAAATCCTCCTGGAACTGAGCTGATAACCTCCTCCATGTAGACCAGCTGACAGAAAGCTGGGAGAAGCCATCCTACATGTAGTTCAGGGAGAAAGAGATACCACCAGTGAAGATATTCAGTAGTGAACACTGCAAGCCTTATAATTGGCCAGCCAGCCCAAATGAGCCCATGGGTGCAATAGTGGCACATCTGTCATGGTGGAAACCAACTACCCTCCAATTGGACTGGAGGGAATACATTCCTGATACTGAAAACTAAAAACAGGGGTAGTTATGAGCCCTAGGGGTGTAACATCTGCTGCTGTCTGGCTAAATGTATATATTATGCTTATCAAACTGTCCAGTAAGCACTTCTCTTAATATTTATATCCTTATACTAACACTACTCTCACTTTGGGTAGAGAATCTTCTCTTTTCAGATGGCAGTGACCTTGGGACAATTCAGAAGGTATCATAGTGCTGGAAAGAAGTCACTGGAGTACTGAGTAACATCTCAATCACACCTTCCAAGGCTCAGGGCCTAATGTGGAAGACGTGGCGGAAAGAATGTAAGAGCCAAAGGAAGGGCAGGACTCCATACAACATGCTCCCTCCAGACATAAAATGGCCTGGATATCCATGACATCATAGTGCCTGACACTACCTACACAAGACCATCATAAGAGAAGGAAAAGATGATGACATCACAATAAAAGAGAGACTGATTGAGATGGGGAGAGGATATGATGGAGAATGGAATTTCAAAAGGGAAAGTGGGGTGGGGAGGGAGGATATTACCATGGGATATTTTTTATAATCATGGAATGTTAGTAAAAATTGAGAAAAAAAAACCGAAATTAAGCAAGCCAAGTAAAAATGGGCTATGGAACTAAATAGAGAGTTCTCAAAGGAAGAAATACGGATGACATATAAGCATCAAAAAAAAAAAAAAAAAAAAAGTTCTACATCCCTAGTCATCAGGGAAATGCAGATTAAAACTACGTTGAGATCCCATCTCACTCCTGTCAGATTGGCCACCATCATGAAAACAAATGACCATAAATGTTGGCGAGGATGTGAAAAAGGAGGAACCCTTCTACACTGTTGTTGAGAATGCAGTCTGGTCCACCCATTGTGGAAATCAGTGTGGAGGTTCCTAAAACAATTAAAAATAGATCTACCATATGACCCAGCTATAGCACTCCTAAGCATATATCCTAAGGATCCATCTCTTTACCTTAGAAATACTTGCACAACCACGTTTATTGCCGCTCAGTTCAAAGTAGCTCAGAAATGGAACCAGCATAGTTGTCTCTGAACTGATGAGTATATATATGATGAGTATAAAGATATGGCACATTTATACAATAGAGTTCAACTTAACAGTAAAGAAAAATGAAGTTTTGAAATTCACAGGAAAATGATGGATCTGCAAAGGATTATACTAAGTGAGGTATCCCAGGCCCAGAAAGCCAAGTGTTGCATATTCTCTCTTATATGTGGATTCTAGCTACAGATGATTGGACTTCTGTGTGAGTAGGAAGAAAACTCAATATCAAAGGCCAGTAAAGTAGAAATGAGATATAAATGGAAGAGAAAGGAAGGGAGAGGGGTACTTAATAGGATGGGATTGTATATATGTAAATAGAAGAATAGATTAATGGGGGTGAAAAGGCCCAAAGTGAAGTCAGGGGAAGAGATTGAGTAAAGGAAAGGTGGAGGGAGGGCTAATCAAAATCTAAGAGGACATAAATAAATCATACGGAAACCTACTTTTTTGGGCAATGAAACATTTAGGAGCAGTAGATTGTTTCTAGAAAATTTTTAGTTTCAGAGATGGGATACCTTCCAATGAGTTGTTGGCCAGAGAGGTCCTTGATGCCCCAAAAACATTATAGGTCATTGCCAAGGCCCTTGGTTTCCCACCAGGAATAGATGCTGAAGTTGCTGAAGACTCCACATGCTTGGGCTGAAAGGCCACTGATAAATCCTGCTGGAACTGAGATGATAGCCTCTTCCTTGTAGACCAGCTGACAGAAAGCTGGAAGAAGCCATTGTGCTTGCAGTCCAATGGGAGAAAGAGAAATCACCAGTGAAGATACTCAGCAGTGGACACTGCAAGCCTTATATTTGGCCAACCAGGCCAAATGAGCCAACGGGTGCAATAGTGGCACGTCTGTCATGGTGGAAACCAACTGCCCTCCAATTGGACTGGAGGCCCTCTCCATGGGAAGGAATACTGAAAACTTAAAACAGGGATAGTCATGAGTCCTAGGGGTGTAACATCTGCTGCTGTCTGGCTAAATATATATACTATGCTTATCAAACTGTGGAATATGCACGTCTCTTACTGTTCATACCCTTATATTAATGCTACTCTCACTTTTGGTAGAGAACCTTTTCTTTTCAGATGGCAGTGACCTTGGGATGACTCAGAAGACATCATGGTGCTGGAAAGAAGTGACAGGAGTGCTCAGTATTGTAATATCTCTATCACACCTTCCAAGGCTCAGGGTCTAATGTAGAAGAGGTGGCAGAACGAATGTAAGAGCCAAAGGAAGGGCAGGACTCCATACAACATGCTCCCTCCAGACATAGAATGGCCTGGATATCCATGACCTCACAGTGCCTGACACAATCTACCCAAGACCATCATAAGAGGAGGAAAAGATCATGACATCAAAATAAAAGTGAGACTGATTGAGAGGAGGAGAGGATATGATAGAAAATGGAATTTCAAAGGGGAAAGTGGGGGGAGGGAGGGTATTACCATGGGATATTTTTTATAATCATGGAAGTTGTTAATAAAAATTTGGGGAAAAAAAAAAAAAAAAACCTCTTGAGATAGAGCAGGGCATGGTGGCGCACACCTTTAGTCCCAGTACTTGGGAGACAGAGGTAGAAGGATCACCTTGAGCTCAAGGGCAGCCTGGGACTACAGAGTGAGTTCCAGACCAGCTTGGGCTAGAGTGAGACCATACCTTGAAAGGAACAACAACATCAAAAAAACCCAAAAAACAAAACAAAAACAACAACAACAACAACAACAACAAAAATAACCTGTGATCATAGAGATGGAATGTTGTAGTCAAATCCAAATTACCTTGGGCTACTTTTATGCCCCTTAATAACGATCTATTGCCCACCTCTGTGTCTGAAGTAACATCTTGGTTACTATCAGTTGAGCAGGTATAATCCTTTTTGGAATGTAAGAACAGACTCCCAGCTTCCACCTTCCCAAGGTCTAGGAATGTCATCTGATAGCATCTGAAGCCTATGTGGAGATTCCTCCACTACTACCTCCCCACTTTGGTATAACTCACCTACCTGGTGGTCAGACAATGTATTTGAAAAGTGAAGCCATCGTGGTTGTGCACACTTTTAATCCTAGCACTTGGGAGGCAAACCATGAGTTCAAGGTCACCCTGAGACTATAGTGTGAATTCCAGGTCACTCTGGGCTAGAGTGAGACCCTACCTCAAAAAACCAAAAATAAATAAAATGAAGTGGTTCAGAGAAATGACCTAGCAGTAAAGTTGCTTGCCTGCAAAGCCTAAGGACCCAGTTTCATTTCCCCAGGACCCACATAAACCAGATGCACAAGGTGGCACATGCATCTGGAGTTCGTTTGCAGTGGATGGAATCCCTGATGAACCCATTCTCTTTCTCTCTATCTGCCTCTCTCTCTCCATCTCTCAAATAAATAAATATTAAATATTTTTTTCTATTCAATTTTTTAAATTAACAACTTCCTTGATTGTGAGCAATATCCCATGGTAATACCCTTCCTCCCTCCTAAATAAATTTTTTTTTTTTTTTTTTTTTTTTTTTGGTTTTTGAAGTAGGGTCTCACTCTGGTCCAGGCTGACCTGGAATTAACTCTGTAGTCTCAGGGTGGCCTTGAACTCATGGCGCTAAATAAATCTTTTTTTAGAGAGAGAGAGAAAAAAAAAGCAAATGGCACACCAGGGCCTCAACCACTGTAATCAAACTAGATGTTTGTACAACCTAGTGTGCATGCGCAACCTTGCACTTGGGTCACCTTGGTGTGTCTGGCTTACATGGGATCTGGAGATAGATCAAACATGGTTCTTTAGGCTTTGCAGGTAAGTGCCTTAACCACTAAGCCATCTCTCCAATCCAATTTCATATACATATATACATATACATACATATACATATATATATATATGTATATATATGTGTGTGTGTGTGTGTGTGTGAATATACACACATACATACATACATACATATGGTGTTTTCGAGGTAGGGTCTCACTCTAGCCCTGGCTAACCTGGAATAATTCACTCTGTAGTCTCGGGGTGGCCTCATACTCACGGAGATCCTCCTACCTCTGCCTCTCAAGATCTGGGATTAAAGGTGAGTGCCACCATGCCCAGCTAATAAAATATTTTTTAAAAATAAAAATAAAAGGGTTGGTCAGCATTAAACATGACAAAGAACACAAAACACGGAGAGACGTTCTTTTTTTATTTTTTATTTTTATTTTTTGGTTTTTCAAGGTAGGGTCTCACTCTGGCCCAGGCTGACCTGGAATTAACTATGTAGTCTCAGGTCAGCCTGGGCTAGAGCAAGACCCTACCTAAAAAAAAAAACAAAAAACAAAAAACGGGGGGGGGAGGGGAATGGCTGGAGAAATGGCTTAGCAGTCAAGACACTTGCATGCAAAGCCAAAGGACCCTGGCTGGTTTGATTCCCCAGGACCACATAAGTCAGATGCACAAGGTGGCGCATGTATCTGGAGTTCTTTTGTAGTGGCTGAAGGCCCTGCCGTGCCCATTCTCTATCTGCCTCTCTGCTTCTTTCTCTCTCTCAAATAAATAAATAAAAGTATTTTAAAAATGTTTTTTAAAGCCGGGCGTGGTGGCGCACGCCTTTAATCCCAGCACTCGGGAGGCAGAGGTAGGAGGATCGCCAAGAGTTCAAGGCCATCCTGAGACTATATAGTGAATTCCAGGTCAACCTGAGCCAGAGTGAGACCCTACCTCGAAAAACCAAAAAAAAAAAAAAAAAAAAAAAAAAAAATTTTTTTAAACTTACTTGAAAAGTGGAAATAGAAAAGCTTCAAAAGTTTAGCACCGTCCCCTTACAAATGTTTACTGTGAGTTCAACATACTGGAAATGGGGTGTTTTTATCACAGGCAATATCACTGTAACACAGGAACCTTGATCATGAACATAAGCTTGTGAAACATAAGGGTATGTGTGGAAACCAGTGAAGAGAAGAAACACTGGTAAGGACATGGAACAGTGAATGGGTACTTTGGGAGTAAGGCTCTCAGAGGGGAAGGACACTGGTCTCAGAATGGAGGTGGGTGGATGCCTGGTCAACCATCTTGGCTCCAAAAGAAAAGAAGACTACTGGCCGGATTCAAGGAGGGGCTCTGCTGAGGATCCCAAGTCAAGTTTCTGCTTTTCCCTCTCAAGAAGATGTGCTCTGGGACTTCACGTCTTAGGAGGATTTGCTATCCGCCACATAGGGACCACACAGAAGTCTACTAGAGAATAGCATCTACGATGGGGAATATCCAATATGACCAGCAACCTTTACATGAATTGTTTCTCGAAGGATCCTTTTTAACACCTGTGGTTTAAGGTCACTCAGATGGTCATCAGCAATGTAGAGCTGGTTTAGCATCTCCCTGGCATCATAGGGATAGCCTATGCTTTCCAAGCTTTCACTTGCTCTAGCAAAACCTCTTCTCCACAAGGATGCTCATTGAGGAAGCTCATGACATCGTAGACTTCTCCACAGACCATCACCCATATTTCCTTGGACATGTTCTGCTTGGCCACCTCCACCAACAGGTAGCAGGTGACAGAGGAGTCACTGTTCTCTCCTTTTCACTTGCTTCTGCAGTAGTCATTGGACCCAAGACACCAGCACACTGTTGTCTAGGTTTCTGCAGTTCACTTCCTTCAAGTAGAGACCCCCCCCACACACACCTTTATACACTTGTATTGACCTTTTAATCTTTTTAAACTTTTTTTGTTTATTTTTATTTATTTGAAAGCGACAGACAGAGAAAGAGGCAGATAGAGAGAGACAGAATGGGCATGCCAGGGCCTCCAGCCACAGCAAGTGAACTCCAGACACATGCGCCCCCTGTGCATCTGGTTAACTTGGGTCCTGGGGAATCGAGCCTTGAACCAGGGTCCTTAGGCTTCACAGGCAAGCGCTTAACCGCTAAGCCATCTCTCCAGCCCTAATATCTCTCTCTCTCTCTCTCTCTCTCTCTCTCTCTCTCTCTCTCTTTGAGGTAGGGTCTTGCTGTAGTCCAGGCTGACCTGTAATTCACTATGTAGTCTCAGGTTGGCCTTGAATTTACCAAGATCCTCCTACTTCTGCCACCCAAGTGATGGGATTAAAGACATGCACCACCACACCCTGCTATTGACCTTTTAATCTTAAGTACCACTTAAACATCTTTTTGTTTTGTTTTGTTTTGGTTTGGTTTTTCGAGGTAGGGTCTCACTCTAGCCCAGGCTGACCTGGAATTTACTGTATTGTCAGGGTGGCCTGGAACTCACAGAGATCCTCCTACCTTTGCCTTCTAAGTGCTGGGATTAAAGGCGTGTGCCACCACGACTTTTTAAACATTCTGTGCATCTATTATTAAAAATCTCGGGCTGGAGAAATGGATTAGCGGTTAAGCGCTTGCCTGTGAAGCCTAAGGACCCCGGTTCGAGGCTCGGTTCCCCAGGTCCCACGTTAGCCAGATGCACAAGGGGGCGCACGCGTCTGGAGTTCGTTTGCAGAGGCTGTAAGCCCTGGCGCGCCCATTCTCTCTCTCCCTCTATCTGTCTTTCTCTCTGTGTCTGTCGCTCTCAAATAAATAAATTAATTAATTTAAAAAATTTAAAAAAATCTCCTATATTACTCTTTTTAAAAATGTATATTTTAGGGCTGGAGAGATGGCTTAGCGGTTAAGTGCTTGCCTGTGAAGCCTAAGGACCCTGATTCCGGGCTCCGTTCCCAGGACCCACGTTAGCCAGATGCACAACGGGGCCCCCACGTCTGGAGTTCAAGTTCGTTTGCAGTGGCTGGAAGCCCTGGAGCGTCCATTCTCTCTCTCTCTCTCTCTCTCTCTCTCTGTTGCTCTCAAATAAATAAACAAAAATTATATATATATATATATATATAAAACTTATTTGAGAGGGAAAGAATGGGCGCTCCAGGGCCTCCATCCATTGCAAACGAACTCCAGACGCATGCACCCCCTGTTGCATCTGATTTACATGGGTCCTAGAGACTGGAACTGGGATCCTTTGGCTTTGCAGGCAAATGGCCTAACCATTAAGCCATCTCCAGCCCCTCCTACCTCCTATATTACTATATTATTCTTCAACAATCCCATCTTGTTTTTCACAAAACTTTATTTATTTATTTTTTTCGAGGGAGGATCTCACTCTAGCTGAGGTTGATCTGGAATTCACTGTGTAGTCTCAGGGTGGCCTTGAACTCTCGGCGATCCTGCTACCTCTGCCACCCAAGTACTGGGATTAAAAGCGTGTGCCACCACTCCCAGCTGTCTGTTCTTGATAAGGCACCAAGTATGTGGTACACTGCTGTAGTACTAAACTAAGATGGGTATATATATGATTTACATAAATTAAAAACCACATGATCACAATATTTGTCTTTGTCATGGAGGATGGAGGACAGATGTACTCACTGTTTTGAGGATAGTGGTGGTCACTAAAGAGGGGAATAAATGGGATTGTGATAGTCACAAAGCAGGCTTTTAATGTACATATATAAACTTTTGTTTACTTCTCTTTTTCTGCAGTGTTGGGATCCAACTTAGACCTTTATATATGTAGTACACCACTGAGCTATATAACCTTAGCCTGTTTACTTTAAAAATAGTTCATGGGCTAGAGAGATGGATTAGTGACTAAGTGCTTGCCTGTGAAGCCTAAGGACCTTGAGGCTCGATTCCCCAGGCCCCATGTAAGCCAGATGCACAAGGTGGCTCATGTATCTGGAGTTCGTTTGCAGTGGCTGGAGGCCTTTGCGCACCCATCCTCTCTATCTATTTGCCTCTTTCTCTCTCTGTCTCTGTCGCTCTCAAATAAATAAACAGAAACAAACAAAAATTTGTTTGAAAGTTTTGAAAAAATATTTAAGTCTCTTAATTTTAAGGCAGTTGTATGGTAATTCATGAATAAAATGGGCACTTCATGTGTACAAGATAATGTTCCAGAACACTTCTCCCTCTGACTCTTACATTCATTCTATGCCCTCCTCCCCAGTGTTCCCTCGGCCTGGGAGGCGGCAGCATAGATGTCTCACTTAGTGCTGAGCACTCAGCCATCACCCACTCTCAGAACTTTCACAGGGCAGCATCCACCAGCATCTGCAAATGGAGCTTCTCCGACCCAAAGTGGGAGAGAGCATTGCTAATCTAAATATTCAATTTGCAATTTGATGGGCACAGCACGGTAGCTTTCCTCCTAGGGCCTGTGACCTTGCCAGCCATAATGACAACTTTACCAGGCATGATCTCCTCCCCACGGATCCAGAGACAGCAGTTGGTTACTCTCATGCCACCATCGCTCCAGCGGGCACATGCCGCCTAGCTGGCCGATGCGTGCAGCTCCCAGGGCGCACTAGTGGGTGAGTCCGTTGCCTTTCCCGGCTCTGCGGCGTGCACAGCACTTTCCAGCACTAACAGCTGGGCAGCAGGGAGGGGGCTTCCTGCTTGATCTGCCAGCGTCCTGCGACCCTGCAACGCAGGAATGTAGTCTTCAGTAATGGGGTCTTTTCCTTCTAGCTGTGGCAGGCAACTTGCCAGTACCCTGTACGGTTTTGGGGACCAGCAAACACCTTACTAGGAGACGTCCCACCCGTGGCACTGGGACTTTCCCGACACCCCGAGGATACTGGTGGTGCATCGCGCTTTCCACCAAAGTGTGTTGCTTTTTGCAAGTTGTCTTGATTATAATTTTTTTGCTGGTACAGACTTGCTTCTACTGAAGAGCACTTGGGAATAACCCTTTTCTCCTCACTCTAGCGCCCACAAGTCTTATTTTCAACTGGCATCAGTAGCCTTGCCAACACAAGGCCTCAAAAAATTAGGTTATGACTCAGAGTTGTTCCTCTCCACGGAAATCTTTAGTAAAAGGCGAAAGATTTATGCGATCTGAAGAGAAACCAGAGTATGCCCCTGCCGCGCCGCTCGCGCTTCTCGGCGCTCTGCAACTCCTAGCTCACCAGTGGTACCTACTCACCAAAAACAGGCCCGGACTTCTGCTTCGAGCTCACATAAGCCTCCCAACGTCGCCTCATTTCACAAGACACGGATCACAGAGACGAGTAAAAAGCAGTCCGCCGCTTCGGTCTGAGGGGTGACTCTAGAGCAGTGCATTGTGGGTATGTACATCAGCCCGCCGCCAGCCGCGGCTTTCAGACCTCCGGCAACTCTTCGTCCTCCGCCTGCGGGGCGCAGCCGCCACCAGGGGGCAGTGCGGACGCCGGCGCTCCGGCACGCGCCGCCTGATCCCGCCAGGCTGTGGGTTTCGCAGGGCCTTGTGCTTGACAGACCGGTTTCTGCCCTGTGCGATGCCTCCCTCTCGTCTTTCTTTGTTTCCACCCGCAGGGGCTCTCTAGCCCAGGAGGACCTTAGCTCACTCTGTAGTCCCAGGCTGGCCTCGAACTCACAGTCACCCTCCTATCTCTCCAGTACTGGGATTTAAGTTATGCACCACCAGCTCCTGCCCAATTACAAAACTTTTTCTTTTCCTGGTCTCTTTTCATATCTAGTTGTGTTATTTTCGTTTGTGCATTTTTGAGATAGGTTCTCACTGTTTTCCAGATTGGCCTAGACCTTAATATTTTGTCTACGATGACTTTTCTCTTGTTCCTCCTGTCTCTACTTACTACATGCTGGGTTTACAAGCCTGTGCTAACACATGTAAGTTTAAAAATTCTCTTAAATCAAAAAAATATATTAATAAGTGCTGGAGAGAGCGCTTAATGGTTAAGGTGCTTGGCTGTGAAGCCTAAGGACCCCTGTTTGAGTCCCCAATACCCATGTAAGCCAGACGCATAAAGTCGGGCATTGGGCTGGAGAGATTGCTTAGCGGTTAAGCGCTTGCCTGTGAAGCCTAAGGAACCCGGTTCGAGGCTCGGTTCCCCAGGTCCCACGTTAGCCAGATGCACAAGGGGGCGCACGCGTCTGGAGTTCGTTTGCAGAGGCTGGAAGCCCTGGCGCGCCCATTCTCTCTCTCTCCCTCTATCTGTCTTTCTCTCTGTGTCTGTCGCTCTCAAAATAAAATAAATAAATAAAAAAATTTAAAGTCGGGCATGTATCTGGATTTTGTTTGTGGGGCTGAAGGCTCTGGCACACCCATTCTCTTTATCTGCTTCTTTCTCCCTCTCTCTCTCTCAAATAAAATAAAATAAAATAAAATAAAATAAAATATATTTTTTTTCAGGTAATGCTCTAGCCCAGGATGACCTGAAATTCATTATGTAGTCTCAGAGTGGCATTGAACATGACAATCCTCCTATCTGTGCCACCCAAATGTGCACCACCACGCCCAGCTAAAAAAAAAATTTTTTTTAACCTCTTTTAAATCAACAACGAATAATCGCGGTTAAGGCGCTTGTCTGCAAAGCCTAAGGACCCAGGTTTGATTCCCCAGTCCTACGTAAGGCGGATGCACAAGGTGGCAGAGGCATCTGGAGTAGCAGGAGGTCCAGACTCACGTCCATTTTCTTTCTGTCTCTGCCTCTCAAATCAATAAAAACAATGTTGAATACTTGGGCAGGAGCTGGTGGTGCACAACTTAAATCCCAGCACTGGAGAGAGAGGGCGATGACTGAGTTTGAGACCAGTCTGGGACGACACAGTGAGTACCAGGTCAGCCTACGTTACAGTGAGATAGGTGAGAACCTACTTGAAACACAACAAAACAAAGCACTAGTCTGGCATGGTGGCACACGCCTTTAATCCCAGCATTCAAGGGGCAGAGGTAGAAGGATCCCTGTGAGTTCGAGGCCAGCCTGGGACTACAGAGTGAGCTCAGGTCCTCCTGGGCTAGAGAGCCCCTGCGGGTGGAAACAAAGAAAGACGAGAGGGAGGCATCGCACAGGGCAGAAACCGGTCTGTCAAGCACAAGGCCCTACGAAACCCACAGCCTGGCGGGATCAGGCGGCGCGTGCCGGAGCGCCGGCGTCCGCACTGCCCCCTGGTGGCGGCTGCGCCCCGCAGGCGGAGGACGAAGAGTTGCCGGAGGTCTGAAAGCCGCGGCTGGCGGCGGGCTGATGTACATACCCACAATGCACTGCTCTAGAGTCACCCCTCAGACCGAAGCGGCGGACTGCTTTTTACTCGTCTCTGTGATCCGTGTCTTGTGAAATGAGGCGACGTTGGGAGGCTTATGTGAGCTCGAAGCAGAAGTCCGGGCCTGTTTTTGGTGAGTAGGTACCACTGGTGAGCTAGGAGTTGCAGAGCGCCGAGAAGCGCGAGCGGCGCGGCAAGGGCATACTCTGGTTTCTCTTCAGATCGCATAAATCTTTCGCCTTTTACTAAAGATTTCCGTGGAGAGGAACAACTCTGAGTCATAACCTAATTTTTTGAGGCCTTGTGTTGGCAAGGCTACTGATGCCAGTTGAAAATAAGACTTGTGGGCGCTAGAGTGAGGAGAAAAGGGTTATTCCCAAGTGCTCTTCAGTAGAAGCAACTCTGTATCAGCAAAAAAATTATAGTCAAGACAACTTGCAAGAAGCAACACACTTTGGTGGAAAGCGTAATGCACCACCAGTATCCTCGGGGTGTCGGGAAAGTCCCAGTGCCACGGGTGGGACGTCTCCTAGTAAGGTGTTTGCTGGTCCCCAAAACCGTACAGGGTACTGGCAAGTTGCCTGCCACAGCTAGAAGGAAAGACCCCATTACTGAAGACTACGTTCCTGCGTTGCAGGGTCGCGGGACGCTGGCAGATCAAGCAGGAAGCCCCCTCCCTGCTGCCCAGCTGTTAGTGCTGGAAAGTGCTGTGCACGCCGCAGAGCCGGGAAAGGCAACGGACTCACCCACTAGTGCGCCCTGGGAGCTGCACGCATCGGCCAGCTAGGCGGCATGTGCCCGCTGCAGCGATGGTGGCATGAGAGTAACCAACTGCTGTTCATGCCTGGTAAAGTTGTCATTATGGCTGGCAAGGTCACAGGCCCTAGGAGGAAAGCTACCGTGCTGTGCCCATCAAATTGCAAATTGAATATTTACTTTTATTTTCATAGATTAGCAATGCTCTCCCCCACTTTGGGTCGGAGAAGCTTCATTTGCAGATGCTGGTGGCTGCTGCCCTGTGAAAGTTCTGAGAGTGGCTCAGCACTAAGTGAGACATCTATGCTGCCGCCTCCCAGGTCGAGGGAACACTATGGAGAAGGGAAAATCGCATCATTACAGAAGAGAAACTAGTTAGAAAGAAGGGGTCAAAGGTGATGCACACGCCTTAATCCCAGCTCTCGGGATGCCGAGGCAGGACCACTGTAGGTTTGGGAATACAGAGTGAGTTCCAGGTCAGCCTAGGCTGCAGCGAGACCCTTCCTCGGAAAAAAACAATCAGGTGTGGTGCACGCCTTTAATCCCAGCTCTCCTGAGGCAAAGGTAGGAGAATCACCCTGAGTTCAAGGCCATCCTGAAACTACATAGTGAATTCTAGGTCAGCCTGGGCTAAAGTGAGACATTACCTCGAAAAACCAGGGAAAAAAAACTTTTATAAAGCTAGATGCACAAGGTGGCACATGTGTCTGGAGTTCATTTCAGTGGTGTAGGCCCTGGTACGCCCATTTTCTCGCTCATCATTTAATAGTGTATAGTTTAGCTTCCATGCTGTATGTATGCTCTATAGCTTTTCTTGCTATTGATTTGGTTTGATCCCATTGTGATCAGATAGAGAGTAAGGAATTATTTCAATTTTCCTGTATTTGTTAAGATTTACTTTGTGTCCTAATATATGGTCTATTTTAGAGAATGTTACATGTGCTGCTCAAAAGAATGTATATTCTGTAGCATTTGGATGAAATGTCCTGTATATATCTGTTAGGTCCATTTGTTCTATAACCTCATTTAATCCAGATACATCTCTGTTTATTTTTTGCTGGGATGACCTGTCAGTTGATGAGATTAGGGTATTGAAGTCACCCACTACCACTGTGTTTGGTGTTGTCTGTGACCTTAGTTCTAATAGTGTTTGTTTGATGAAGTTGGGAACCACCATGTTAGGTGCATATATGTTTAGGATTGTAATGTCCTCCTGTTGGAGTGTGCCTTTAATCAATATAAAGTGACCTTCCTTATCTTTCCTAACTAATGTTGGACTGAAGTCTACCTTGTCAGATATTAGGATAGCAACCCCTGCTTGTTTTCTAGGCCCATTTTCTTGAAACACTGTTTTCCAACCTTTCACCCTAAAATAGGGCCCATCCTTTGTAGAAAGGTGAGTTTCTTGGAGGCAACAAATTGAAGGATCCTGCTTTTTAACCCAGTCTGCTAATCTATGTCTTTTGGTTGGGGCATTGAGGCCATTGATATTAAGAGATATTATTGAAAGGTGTGTATTTATTTTTGCCATTTTTTGTAGTTCTTCCGGTTTTACCTTTGCTCTCTTGTATTAACTAGTATTTGGGTATTGTTTGTCTTTTCCATGTTCCCTGTATGTGTGCTTTTCTTTCTCTTCAGCACGGAGGATTCTTTCAAGTATTTTCTGTAGAGCTGGTTTTGCCTTCAAATATTCCTTTAGCCTGCTTTTGTTGTTGAATGTCCTTATTTCTCCATGTGTTTGAATGGATAGCTTTGCAGGATAAAATAACCTTGGTTGACAGTGTTATCTTTCAGAACTTGGAATACATCACTCCAAGCCCTTCTGGCTTTTAAAGTTTCTGTTGAGTAATCTGCTGTGATCCTGATGGGCTTGCCTTTGTAGGTAACTTGATTTTTGTCTCTAACTGCTTTCAATATATTTTCTTTGGTTTGTATGTTTGGAAGTTTAATGATAAAATGGAGAGGAGAGGTTCTTTACAGGTTTTGTCTGTTTGGTGTTCTAAAGGCTTCCTGTATCTGCATTGGCATCTCTTTCCCAATTTGGGGGAAGTAATCTTGTATGATTTTGTTGAAAACACCTACTATGCCTTTGGAGTGAATTTCTCCTTCTACATACCCTGAATTCTTTTTTTTTTTTTCAAAAATGTTTTTTCAAATTTTTATTAACAATTTCCATTGCCGGGCATGGTGGCGCATGCCTTTAATCCTAGCACTCGGGAGGCAGAGGTAGGAGGATCGCCGTGAGTTCAAGGCCACCCTGAGACCACAGAGTTAATTCCAGGTCAGCCTGACCAGAGTGAGACCCTACCTCGAAACCCCCCCCCAAAAAAAAACAACAACAAAAAAAAACCAAAAAAAACAAACAAAAAAAAACCCCAATTTCCATGTTTATAAAAGATATCCCATGGTAACACCCTTCCTCCCCCCATTTTCCCCTTTGAAATTCCATTCTCCATCATATCCCCTTCTCCTCTCTATCAGTCTCTCTCTTATTTTGATGTTATGATCTTTTCCTCCTATTATGATGGTCTTGTCAGGCACTGTGAGGTCATGGATATCCAGGCTATTTTGTGTCTGGAGGAGCACGTTGTAAGAAGTCCTACCCTTCCTTTGGCTCTTACATTCTTTCTGCCACTTCTTCTACAATAGATCCGGAGCCTTGGAAGGTGTGATAGAGATATTGCAGTACTGAGCACTCCTGTCACTTCTTTCCAGCACCATGATGCCTTCTGAGTCTCCCCAACATCACTGCTATCTGAAAAGAGAAGATTCTCTACCAAAAGTGAGAGTAGCATTAATAAAAGGGTGTGAACATTAAGAGAAGTGCTTACTGATTACCCTGAATTCTTATGCTTGATCTTTTCATAGTGTTCCAAATTTCTTGAAATTCCCACTCATACTTTTCTAGAAGTTTGTCTTTCTCTTTGTTGGACTGTATTAGATCTGCCACCTGGTCTTCTAGCTTAGATGTTCTGTCCTCTCCTTCATTCATTCTACTGGTGAGATTTTCTACAGAGTTTTTTTTTTTTTATTTCATTGACTGTGTTCTTCATTGCTAGTAATTCTGACTGGTTTTTCTTTATTATTTCTATTTCCTCATTTATGTCTTGTATTGACCTCCTCATTTCATTAAATTGGTTTCCTGTGTCTTCTTTGATTCCTTTGATTTCCTCTTTTATTTATTTATTTATTTATTTATTTTTTGTTTTTTTGAGGTAGGTTCTCACTGTAGCCCAGGCTGACCTGGAATTCACTGTGGAGTCTCTTGGTGGCCTCGAACTCATGGCAATCCTCCTACCTCTGCCTCTGGGATTAAAGGTGTGTGCCACCATGCCTGGCCACCTCTTTGATTTCTTTGAGCATATTTATAATCATTCTTTTGAAATTTTTCTCAGGCATTTCTTCTAAGTCAGTCTCTCTGGAGGTCTTTTGTGATGCATTTATGCTTTTTGGTGGATTTACATTGTCTTGATTTTCTGTGTTTATTGTGTTATGATGTACATATTTTTGCATCTTGAATTAATTTAATGCTTGGATTTTCTAATTAGCTGTAGTATTCTTAGATGTATCAATCAATCTGATGTTATATACCTTCTGGGTAGGAGCTTAAGGTACTAGGTATGGCTTTTAAGACTCTCAGAGTAACTACAAAAGTGACCCTAGATTTTGGGTTTGCCTGCTATGATAGTATTCAAGAAGGCTAAGTGGAACAAAATATAGGCAGATTCTAAAATTAAACTAACCAGCTGGGCGTGGTGGTGCACACCTTTAATCCCAGCACTCGGGAGGCAGAGGTCAGAGGATCTCCATGAGTTTGAGGCCACCGCAAGACTACACAGTGAATTCCAGGTCCACCTGGGCTGGAGTGAGACCCTACCTTGAAAAAAAAAAAAGAAAAAAGAAGAAGAAGAATAAAATTTAACTAACCAATGTACACATTCAGTGAAAAACAACACAGAGTATATGCAAAAGTAAGTGTTATGACTATCAGATCCTCTAACAACGTTACAGGTGCTTAGAATGTGTGTTGCCCCACACTCCCAATCCTGTCAGGTAGGAGGCTAAGAGTTCTGGTCTGTTGAGGGTTCCAACTTAGCTTGTGACCATGTGAGACCTTTCCCTAATGAGCAACAGAAGAGGAAACAAAGGCACTGTAAATTAGGAAGCAACAAATGACAAGCCCAAAATATAGCTTATTTCAGAATGGCAAATCCATTCATCCATGAGATTTAACATGTAATTTATCCTGACATGGAAGGTGCAATTAGCGCTTCCGATTCAAGCCTATATATCAGGCTTATTTGGTGGCTATTGACCTGGTGTAATCCCAGTTACCTTTTGGGATGGTTTTGGTCTCATTTATGCTGTGCTCCTTGCGCTGTGGGTTCAGGTAGGCTGGCTCGGTTGCTGGACTGTGGCTCTGGTTGCCTGCGCTGGGTGCTGTGTAGGTGAGCTCCTTTCCCCAGATTTCTGGTGCTTGCCGGCACTTGCACTGGTGGAGGGGAAAGCGAGGCTGTGATGGTGGCTGATGTTTTCCCGCTGGTCCTTGTGATCCTTTTCCTCACAAGCTCCTCCTCTGTTCTTCCCTGCCATGCTCCCTTCACTTTTTTTTTTTTTTTTTTTTTAGTTTGCAAGGAGCTCCAGTGTGAGTGCAGAATCCCCTCACCTACGTCTTCTGCGGCTCAGGCCAAGCCTTGCAGCTGTGGCCATGCGGACCTGGTTCCGCTGCTGCTGGAGCCACTTCTGCCTGTTTTTGTGGGCTCTAGATGCTCTGGATCTTTCCTACTTCTCTGCTGCAGTTGATAATTTCTTATACACACCTAACTTTTTAGTAGAAGAGTGTATTTTTGCTGGGTTTTTTTTTGTTTTTGTTTTTTTTGGCTTTTTCTCCCTAGACTGCTTTGGCGTGGTTTCCTATGTCGCCATCTTAACCAGAAGCCCAGTCTGTTTTCCTTAGGATCCTCCTTATAAGCTTATACCCCAGCCTGGCCCAGTGCTTTAGCAGTGATCCCACCTGAGGTCTCCTTATCTGTAGAGGTAAAGTTTGGTGTTCTCTTTTGCTTTTCTCTTATGCTTTCCTTACATTTCTGGTGTGTCTCAGATATCCCTCCAGGGCTTTTGGGCTGCCACTCCCCCCTTCCTCTCTCTCTATCTCTCTCTGTCAATGTTTCTCTTTCAGGAATAGAAAAACTTACTGTGCTCACTACTCTTAACTAAACAGCCACCTGTGACATGAAACCTTCAGTCTTTTCAGCTTGATACTGAAGAACTCAGGAAGCCATGATAGGCCTCAGAATCATCAATAGGCCTAAGTTTCTGCTTTCCAGTAAGGTCAGTTTCCTGATAAGGGAATGGACTGTCTGCACCATGCCTTCCTGTGGTCATAGATAAGTTTGCTCAAAATAAGTTTGCTTAAAGTTCCTCAGATACATATAGCCAATCACAATAAAGGTTACCTAATCTGCTTGGAATCCCCCTAGCTCCCTGCCCACCAGCTTTGCCCATCAGTATCCTAAGCCTATCAGAAAAATACAAGTGCAGTTACTGCTTAAATCAACAAATCATGTAACCATTCTCCTACTTCTCCCTACTTCTTTGTTCAAATCCTTATAAAAAAAACCTGCCCCCCTGCTGCTCAGGGCTCTTGTACGGATCCACTGAGCTGGCGAAGTCAAGAGTCCGAGCTTAAGCCCGAAATAAAGCTCCTTGCCTTTGAATGCGTGCTTGGTTCTCCTTGGTGGTTACTGGGGTGGGGGGCAAGAACTGGGCATAGCTATACCTGGGGGCTTCTACCTTTACTTCTCCTTTTCACCCTCTCCCACTGGATTTTTTTTTTTTTTTTTTTCTTTGAGGTAGGGTCTCACTCTAGCTCAGGCTGACCTGGAATTCACTCTGCATTCTCAGGATGGCGTTGAACTCATGGCGATCCTCCTACCTCTGTCTCCTGAGTGTTGGGACTAAAGGCATGCACCACCACACCCGACTTCCACCGGGCTCTTGAACTCCAGACTAGAGACCTCTCACCATGTGATCCACTGCAACCACACCTTCATCAAATTACAACTTCAGGATGAGGTATTCGTTCTCAGTCTGTGGTGGAGGTGCCCCGTCCCAGGGGAGTTTCTCACTGTCTGGTCCATGGATGATTGGAGACTCTGGGAGCCTCTCATGTGTTGTTCCACCAGACACCCCAAGCCTTATGAGTGTGAGGACGCTCCCTCCTAAACCGTGGGCTTTGTTTGCTCTCTCTAAGCCTGGGAGATGTACCTGGATGTGGGATTGTCCACTCTAGTCCTTTTCCTCCAAAATGGGCTCTAAATTATGTTCCAAAAAACACTCCATTGGCATGTCTCAAGGCTAATTTAAAGGAGCTCAAACTTTCTGATCTGCCTGACAAATTACTCTGACTATTCAAATCTGGCCACAATATTCCTTAGATAATGACCACCACTGGCATAAATTTGGTACTTTTGGTTTTAATATTCTTATTGATCTTGATAACTTCATCAGAAGACATGGCAAGTAGTCCGAGGTTCCTACTTTCAGGGCTTCCTTGTCGTCAGTTCCCATCCTTCCCTTTGTACTTCTTGTTCTACAGACCAAATTCTCCTCCGTCACTCAAACCCTGTAAAATCCTGCCCCTTCTAAAACTCTGCCTCTCACACACAGTTCTGCCATCTGGCTATGACTTTCCAGGGTCTCTCCCTCTCCTTCCAAATTCAAGCCATCTCACTGAATCTAATACAAACTCTACCCTCTTAAAGCAACTCCTGTCTTTACTGGACCTCTTTAACTTCTACATATGGATATCTAATTTTTCTCTCCTTGCTAAAAGTTAAAATCACTAAACAGCATCTAGGAGTTTTTCTTTCTTTTCCCTTTCCACCTTCTTTTCATTACAAGCCACCAAAAAAAAAAAAAATAAATAAATAAATAAAAATAAAAGTTAACTTAAAAAACTCAGGGGCTGGAGAGATGGTTTAGTGGTTAAGCACTTGCCTGTGAAGCCTAAGGACCCCGGCTCAAGGCTCATATCCCCCAGGACCCACGTAAGCCAGATGCACAAGGTGGCACATGCATTTGGAGTTCGTTTGCAGTGGCTAGAGGCCCTGGAGTGGCCATTATCTCTCTATCTGCCTCTTTCTCTCTCTGTCTGTCACTCTCAAATAAATAAATAAAACAAAAATTTAAAAAAATCAAACCACTGGCTATTGCCCTGTTAAGATTAACTCCTCACCAATTTAAAATATAACTAAAATCTTAAAAAATGTCTCTCCATCTTTCATGTTGTTATGTCTAATGTTGGCCAACCATGTCATGTCATGTGTTTATGTTTCATATAGTCTGTCTTTATGTATGACTAAATTTATGATTGATGATGTTAACTTATTAAAACTAGGTTTATAATATATTTAAAATAACCCCTATGTTTTTGACAACATGCTTGTTCATGCTTACTACAATAATAGACATATTTATATGCCAATGTCTAATCTTGCTTCTACAGAAAGAAATGTGTTTTTGGATCAGAAAAGACTTCATAAGGTAAAAAAAAATCTTGTAAGGTATGTTATTAAAAAGATATGAAAAGGTTATGAGACTTAAACTAAAAAAGGTTTGGGTTGCCTATGATAATATTTTTCTCACCTAATTGTTCATATAGGTCAGACTTTACTCTTTGTAGTAAGTTGATAAATTTATTTATATTGTCATGTCTCAAATCAAAGTTAAATTGAAATATACCTATATTTCCTACTATTAAAGCTGTGACTACTAAAAAAAAAAAATCTAAATGTTCAATAAAATGAAGATTCATTTTGAGGGCAGGGGAGATGGCTTACTGGTTAAGTGCTTGCCTGTGAAGCCTAAGGACCTTGGTTCGAGTCTTGATTCCCCAGGACCCACATAAGCCAGATGCACAAGGGGGTGCATCTGGAGTTCATTTGCAGTGGCTGGAGGCCCTGGTGTACCCATTCTCTATCTATCTGCCTCTCTCTCTCTCTCTCTGTCTTTTTCTCTCTTACTCTGAAATAAATAAATAAATATAAACAAAAAAATTTTAAAAAGATTCATTTTGAATGACTTTGTTTAACTTAAACCTTATCAAAATGTAACAAAAAAATCAACATACAAAATTAATATAACTAACCTTCTAAATATTATAAAAAGAGGGGAGCCTGGGGGGGGGGCTACTGACCCAGGGAAATGGGAAGACAGACAATCAGAATACAGACAGTCTATTTATAATTAACCATTTAAAAACAAACAAACAGGGCTGGAGAGATGGCTTAGCACTTAAGCGCTTGCCTGTGAAGCCTAACGACCTCGGTTTGATGCTCGATTCTCCAGGACCCACATCAGCCACATGCACAAGGGGGCGTATGTGTCTGGAGTCATGATAATGTTAATGTTAATGTTAATGTTAATGTTAATGTTAATGTTAATATTAATCGGGTCATGATAATGGTTGTAAAAGACTTGCTTTAAAGTTCCCAACCAAGTTTACTATGTTCCTCTATTTGTCAACCTCTTACTATAATAAGATTATTATATCTAAAAAACAAACAAACAAACAAAAAACCTGTAACGACAAGATGGCTCCTGTCTTTTTCATGCTGTTTTACTGGGTGATTACCCCTGAGATTATTGTCTAAGTCTTATAAAAGGTGACTCAGTCATTGTAACTTTGTTCTTAGGAAAACTGAGGAAACTATTCCTGTCTTAGAAAAGCCTGCAATATACACACAATCTTAATATACTTTGTCTAGACTTCATATGTTCTACCATTCATAAATATTGCCTTGTGTTAAACTTTAAAAAAGGTTCAATGAATGGGCTGGAGAAATGGCTTAGCGGTTAAACACTTGCCTGTGAAGCCTGAGGACCCCGGTTCGAGGCTCGATTCTCCAGGACCCATGTTAGCCAGATGCACAAGGGGGCGCACGCGTCTGGAGTTCGTTTGCAGTGGCTGGAGGCCCTAGCGCGCCCATTCTCTCTCTCGCTCTATCTGCCTCTTTCTCTCTCTGTCGCTCTCAAATAAATAAATAAAAATGAACAAAAAAATTAAAAAAAGAGGTTCAATGATTAAAGGTAATTGATGAAAAATATCACTTTATGTCTATCATAATGTCTCTAATGTATGTTAAAATCAGATTAATTTAGCTCAACACTGACCAAATTTAGCTTTATTCTTAAGCTATGTATATTCAGTCTCAATCAAGGTTTTACTTAAATAATTGTCTCAATTCTTGTATTTTAAGTTCATTGCTTATAGATATATTGGTACTTAAGACATGTTCCCTGCTCTAGAAAAATAATCTTAAATGCTGTTGTTCTGCTTCCAGTTTGTGGGGTACCCACACAGGTATCTAAACTAATCAAAGATATTACCAAATACAAATGCCAAAACTTTATGCTGTCTTACTTGGCATGTTCTGCCTGTACTTATAAGTATTACACATTTAATAAATAAGATGTATGCCAGGCGTGGTGGCTCACGCCTTTAATCCCAGCACTTGGGAGGCAGAGGTAGGATGATCACCACGAGTTTGAGGCTACCCTGAGGCTACATAATGAATTCCAGGTCAGCCTGAGCTAGAGTGAGACCCTACCTTGAAAAACAAAACAAAACAAAAAGATGTGCCTACTTTTTTTTTCTTTTCAATTTTCTTTATTAACAACTTCCATGGTTGTAAACAATAGTGTCTACTTTCTGAAAAATCTGTTACTCTGCATTTCTCTTGTCTTAATTTGTTTACATAGTTCAAACAATTCTCTACAATAAGGTAATATATTTATTTACAATTTCATACCTCATATTATGATAAAAAGTTATAGGCCTCTGGCACAAAGTTATGTCTTGTACTGTAATAAACTTTCATGCTAATTATGTTCCATACTACATAGTCTTTTGTACCAACACTGTAGTTTTTGTACTGTTTCAAGGCCATCATTTGTATTACAGCTTTTGGCCAGTACTAAAACTATCTTATGTTTCTTCTTAATCCACAACACATCTACAGATCTCTCTCTACTAATTAACCATTTTCTCAGGCTTTGGGAGAGATTCTTCTGGACTCACGCTGATGTAAAAATAGACTGATTCTCAACTCTGTCTCTGGTGCCAGTCCTGTAAGCTTTAGTTTACCATATCAACATCAAAGTTAACAAGATTAAGCTATTTTAACTAGTTTTGTTTATTTTATTTTTTAATACTTTATTTTTATTTATTTATTATTTGCCAGAGAAAGAGAGAGAGAGAATGAAAATGAATGAGAATTGGCACACCAGGGCTTCCAGCCACTGATAACAAACTCCAGATTCATGTGCCCCTTGTTAATCTGGCTAACATGGGTCCTGGGGAATCAAACCTGGGTCTAAGTCATCCTCCAGCCCTTGTTTATTTGTTTTAAAACTCTATCTGAATGTGACCTAAAAATCAAAACTAAGTCTTTATTTTGTTAAATAAGACACCGGTTTACAACAATAGGTTTCATAAATGTTATACTCTTATATGTTTTCCTATTGGATAAGACTTTTATTTATTTGCTATAAACTTATTCTAATAAATAGTACTGAGTCTAATTATATAAAATATATTTCATGGTGTTATATAATCAGTATAATTCTATAAAACACAATTTCATTATGTTTATAAAATAAACAACTGATAATAAAAAACCATGGGCCAGCGGCTGAGCCATGGTGGGACATCTGAGCGAAGGGGCCATTGTGGCCATAATGCAACAGGGAGATACATCCATAAAACCTATCCTCCAAGTCATTAACACTCGCCCCATTACTACAGGGAATAGTCCACCCGTTATCAACTGCTTATAAGTGATGGATTGAATACACTGTCCTCTTTCATGTTGGCAACACAGTTGAACCCTCTTGTTGAGGGAGAACAATTGGCCAGCAACTGTGTTTGTCAGATCAATCAGTTTATTGTTAATAATCTGAAAGATGGAAGGGGTGAGTCCCTCCAGACTCCAAATAGGAGATCAAGAATTTGATTCATTGCCTGCTTTACTGGAATTCTACAAAATACACGATTTGGACACTACAACATTGATAGAACCAGTTTCCAGATCTAGGCAGGGTGGAGTGATTCTCAGGCAGGAGGAGACAAAATATGTCCGAGCCCTTTGACTTTAATGGGAATGATGAAGAAGATCTTCCTTTTAAGAAAGGAGGCATCCTGAAAATCCGGCATAAGCCTGAAGAGCAGTGGTGGAATGCAGAGGACAGTGAAGGAAAGAGGGGGATGATGCCAGTCCCTTACTGGAGAAGTATAGACCTGCTCCCGCCTCAGTATCGGCTCTGATTGGAGGTCGGTGAGCTGGTAAAGGTTACGAAGATTAATGTGAGTGGTCAGTGGGAAGGGGAGTGTAATGGCAAACGAGGTCACTTCCCATTCACACATGTCCGTCTACGGGATCAACAGAATCCCGATGAGGACTTCAGCTGAGTATAGCTCAACGGTTTTGCTGACAGATGGGAACAATCTTTTTTTTTTCCTCCCCAATTGCCATCTATACAATTTTCTTACAGGTGTCAAAAGCAGTTTAGTTTATGTAAGCATTCTGGTACCTGTAATCTTTTTTTAGAGCGAACTACTCCATTTCTAGTCTTATATACCTTATTCAGGGTAGGAAACTGGAGGGCTTTGTGGTTGACTTCTGATTTGGCAATTTGAGGTTGTGGCGGCCATGCCGCATGAGAAGGATGCTTGTCTGGCCACCTTTCTCTTGGGCAGTGCACATCAACGTGTGGAGAACTGATGAACAGCAAGAGCTTTAGGCATTGCTCACCCTGACTGAGTGGCTCTGTTTTCATTCTCAAACCACACTATCAAATGCAATAGACTGCGCCCTTCCACCCCATGAAGTAACCATGCACCCTGTGAACAGTCCCCATTGGGATCCTGTTTTCATGTATGGAACATGACCATTGTGTGACTCATTCTGACATTTCAAATCCTGAGGGTTCTGAGAACACTAGTAAAGGCATTTGTCTTCCTTCTCAGTCAGTGCTTCACACTTTCTCTTGTATTCTTTCAATCCTTGTCATTCTCTTCCCCCAGGCCCTAATTATTAGAAGAGTGTATATTTTCATTCCAAACGAGAAGCAGGATGTGCAGAGCACTTTATTCAGTGCATAGCTTTAAGCAAGTATTGGATTCACTCAGTGGACAGTCAAACTCCAAGCTCCCTACTTTGCCCCGAGCGGACAGTAGATGCACACAGCTACAGCAGCTAAAGACACTCCTGGCTGATAGTGGGGTTCCAGCAGGGCTGTCTCTCCCGAGTGCTAACGGGACACTTGGAATTCTCAGATTCTAGATGGATTGGAAGGACCAATCACTTACCATATTCCATGGAAGGTTTTAGGGCCAAATACTGCCCTCTGCATCATGTGCAACTTATAAAAAAGGCAGCTTAGAATTTGACTTTGAGATAGAGAGGGTTAATACTTTGAAAAAAATGTGAACCAGTCATAAATTACTTATGTATAACTCATTTTACATGACCAGAATAGTGCTTGAAGTACATTACATTACAAATACCTTTCATTTTTTTTTATGTCCAGGTTAGTTTACAAATATAGAATGGTTTATATGGGGTCAGGTGCTCCAAAGAATAGACCTATGAGACCAAAAATGATCTGGCTCTTGTTAAGACTATAACATGGAACTTTCAAAGTTAGTTCCCAGTCAGTAAAAGCACTTAGTGGTCTCTGGTGTGGCGTGACCAATAGAAACACCTTCTACTTTCCTTTGACCTCATTTTAGAAAATTGTCTACCTTTCTAGTCCTGCATAGGTTCACATGATAAGTCTGCATTCTTTGGACATGCACCACATCATGGCGTTGCCGGGATCAGCAACTGCTTAGCACAGCTGTGTGCAGGTGTTGTGTATGAGAGAATGAGCAGAGCACAGAAGCGTGTGACATGACATGGGGAAGCCCGGTGACACCAGAATACATACATTACCATAGGCAAACTAGCGAGTTGTGCTAACTTAATACATTTTTACCTCACACTAAACTAATGCTTGACAAAAATGTAGACACTCAATTTTTTTTTTTTTTTTAATTTTTATTAACATTTTCCATGATTATAAAATATATCCCATGGTAATTCCCTCCCTCCCCACCCCCACACTTTCCCGTTTGAAATTCCATTCTCAATCATATTACCTCCCCATTACAATCATTGTAATTACATATATACAATATCAACCTATTAAGTATCCTCCTCCCTTCCTTTCTCCACCCTTTATGTCTCCTTTTCAACTTACTGGCCTCTGCTACTAAGTATTTTCATTCTCACACAGAAGCCCAGTCATCTGTAGCTAGGATCCCCATATGAGGGAGAACATGTGGCGCTTGGCTTTCTGGGCCTGGGTTACCTGACTTAGTATAATACTTTCCAGGTCCATCCATTTTTCTGCAAATTTCATAACTTTATTTTTCTTTACCGCTGAGTAGAACTCCATTGTATAAATGTACCACATCTTCATTATCCACTCATCTGTTGAGGGACATCTAGGCTGGTTCCATTTCCCAGCTATTATAAATTGAGCAGCAATAAACATGGTTGAGCATGTACTTCTAAGGAAATGAGATGAGTCCTTTGGATATATGCCTAGGAGTGCTATAGCTGGGTCATATGGTAGATCAATCTCTAGCTGCTTTAGGAACCTCCACACTGTTTTCCACAATGGCTGGACCAGATTGCATTCCCACCAGCAGTGCAGAAGGGTTCCTTTTTTTCCACATCCCCGCCAACATTTATGATCATTTGTTTTCATGATGGTGGCCAATCTGACAGGAGTGAGATGGAATCTCAATGTAGTTTTAATCTGCATTTCCCTGATGACTAGTGACGTAGAACATTTTTTTAGGTGCTTATATGCCATTCGTATTTCTTCCTTTGAGAACTCTCTATTTAGCTCCTTAGCCCATTTTTTGATTGGCCTGTTTGATTCCTTATTAGTTAACTTTTTGAGTTCTTTGTATATCCTAGATATTAATCCTTTATCCGATATATAGCTGGCGAAGATTTTTTCCCATTCTGTAGGTTGCCTCTTTGCTTTTTTCACTGTGTCCTTTGCGGTGCAAAATCTTTGTAATTTCATTAGGTCCCAGTGGTTAATCTGTGGTTTTATTGCCTGAGCAATTGGGGTTGTATTTAGAAAGTCTTTGCCAAGACCAATATGTTGGAGGGTTTCCCCTACTTTTTCCTCTAGCAGTTTCAAAGTTTCCGGTCTGATGTTAAGGTCTTTAATCCATTTGGACTTAATTCTTGTGCATGGCGAGAGAGAAGAATCTATTTTCATCCTTCTGCAGATATTTATCCAGTTTTCAAAACACCATTTGCTGAAGAGGCTGTCTTTTCTCCAATGAGTATTTTTGGCATTTTTATCGAATATCAGGTGGCTATAGCTACTTGGGCTTACATCTGGGTCCTCTATTCTGTTCCACTGATCTACATGTCTGTTTTTGTGCCAGTACCATGCTGTTTTTGTTACTATGGCTCTGTAGTATAGGTTAAAATCAGGTATGGTGATACCACCAGCCTCTTTTTTGTTGCTCAGTATTATTTTAGATATTCGAGGTTTTTTATGATTCCAAATGAATTTTTGGATTGTTTTTTCTATTTCCATGAAGAAAGCCTTTGGAATTTTGATAGGGATTGCATTAAATGTGTAGATTGCTTTAGGTAAGATTGCCATTTTCACGATATTGATTCTTCCAAGCCAGGAACAAGGGATGTTTCTCCACTTTCTAGTGTCTTCTGCAATTTCTCGCTTGAGTGTCTTAAAGTTCTCATTGTATAGATTCTTTACTTCCTTAGTTAGGTTTATTCCAAGGTATTTTATTTTTTTTGATGCAATTGTGAATGGGAGTGATTCTCTGATTTCATCCTCTGTGTGTTTGTTGTTAGCATATATGAAGGCTACTGATTTCTGTGTATTTATTTTGTATCCTGCTACATTGCTGTAGGTTTTGATTAGCTCTAACAGCTTGCTAGTAGAGTCTTTAGGGTCCTTTATGTATAGAATCATGTCATCTGCAAATAGTGATAACTTGATTTCTTCCTTTCCAATTTGTATCCCTTTTATGTGTGTCTCTTGCCTTATTGCTATGGCTAAGACTTCCAAAACTATATTAAATAGAAGTGGAGACAGTGGACACCCTTGTCTTGTTCCTGATTTTAGTGGAAAAGCTTCCAGTTTTTCCCCATTTAGTAATATGTTGGCTGTAGGCTTGTCATAAATAGCCTTTATTATATTGAGATATGTTCCTTCTATTCCCAGTCTCTGTAGGACTTTTATCATGAAGGGATGTTGGATTTTGTCAAATGCTTTCTCTGCATCTAATGAGATGATCATGTGGTTTTTGTCCTTCAACCCATTTATGTAATGTATTACATTTATAGATTTGCGTATGTTGAACCATCCCTGCATCTCTGGGATAAAGCCTACTTGGTCAGGGTGAATGATCTTTTTGATATACTCTTGTATTCTGTTTGCCAATATTTTGTTGAGAATTTTTGCATCTATGTTCATGAGGGAGATTGGTCTGTAATTTTCTTTTTTTGTTCTATGTTTGCCTGGTTTTGGTATCAGGGTGATGCTGGCCTCATAGAAGGAGTTTGGTAGGATTCCTTCTTTTTCTATTTCCTGGAAAAGCTTAAGAAGCAATGGTGTTAGCTCTTCCTTAAAAGTCTGGTAAAATTCAGCAGTGAATCCATCCGGGCCTGGGCTTTTTTTAGTTGGGAGATTATTGATAACTGCTCGGATCTCCATGTTTGTTATAGGTCTATTTAAGTGATTAATCTCATTTTGATTTAATTTAGGTAGGTCATATAGATCAAGGAAATCATCCATTTCTTTCAGATTTTCATACTTTGTGGAGTATATGCTTTTATAGTATGTCCCTATAATTTTTTGAATTTCTCTGGAATCTGTTGTGATGTTACCTTGTTCATCTCTGATTTTATTAATTTGTGTCTCTTCTCTCTTTCTTTTGGTCAGATTTGCTAAGGGTTTATCAATCTTGTTTATCCTTTCAAAGAACCAACTCTTTGTTTCATTAATTCTTTGGATTGTTCTTTTTGTTTCTATTTCATTAATTTCTGCCCTAATCTTTATTATTTCTTCCCGTCTACTACTTTTTGGTTTGCCTTGTTCTTCTTTTTCCAAGGCTTTAAGGCGATGCATTAGGTCGTTTACTTGCGACCTTTCTAATTTCTTAATATAGGCACTTAAGGCTATAAATTTACCTCTTAGAACTGCCTTCATTGTGTCCCAGAGATTTTGGTATGTTGTGTTCTCATTATCATTTGACTCTATAAATTTTTTGATTTCCTTTTTGATTTCTTCATTGACCCACTCATCATTTAGTAGTGTATTGTTTAGCTTCCATGATTTTGTGTATGCTCTGTAGCCTTTCTTGCTACTGATTTGTAGTTTAATTTCATTGTGGTCAGATAGAATGCAAGGAATTATTTCAATTTTCCTGAATTTGTTAAGATTTGCTTTGTGTCCTAATATATGGTCTATTTTAGAGAATGTTCCATGTGCTGCTGAAAAGAATGTATATTCTGTAGCCTTTGGATGAAATGTCCTGTATATATCTGTTAGGTCCATATCTTCTATGACCTCATTTAGTCCAGATGCCTCTCTGTTTATTCTTTCCCTGGATGACCTGTCAATTGATGAGAGTGGGGTGTTAAAGTCACCCACCACCACCGTGTTTGGTGTTATCTGTGACCTTAGTTCTAATAGTGTTTGTTTGACGAATTTGGGAGCCCCCATGTTAGGTGCATATATGTTTAGGATTGTAATGTCCTCCTGTTGGAGTGTGCCCTTAATCAATATAAAGTGACCTTCCTTATCTTTTTTGACTAACTTCGGACTAAAGTCCACCCTGTCTGATATTAGGATAGCAACCCCTGCTTGTTTTCTAGGCCCATTTGCTTGAAACACCGTCTTCCAACCTTTCACCCTAAGATAATGTCTATCCTTTGTAGAAAGGTGAGTTTCTTGAAGACAACAAATTGTAGGATCCTGCTTTTTAACCCAGTCTGCAAATCTATGTCTTTTCGTTGGGGCATTGAGACCGTTGATATTAAGAGATATTATTGAAAGGTGTGTATTTATGTTTGCCATTTGTGTGTGTGTGTGTGTGTGTTACTTGTTCTACCTGTGCTCTCTTCTGTTAACTGGTATTTGAGTATGGCTGGTTTTTTCTAGGTTCCTTATATGTGTGCTTTTCCTTTTGTTCAGCATGGAGGATTCTATCAAGTATTTTCTGTAGAGCTGGTTTTGTCTTCAGATATTCCTTTAACCTGCTTTTGACATGGAATGTCTTTATTTCTCCATCTATTTGGATGGATAACTTTGCAGGATACAGTAACCTTGGTTGACAGTTGTTATCTTTCAGAACTTGGAATATATCACTCCAGGCCCTTCTGGCTTTAAAAGTTTGTGTTGAATAATCTGCTGTAATCCTGATGGGCTTGCTTTTGTAGGTAACTTGATTTTTCTCTCTAACTGCTTTCAATATTTTTTCTTTGGTTTGTGTGTTTGGAAGTTTGAGTATAATGTGGCGAGGAGAGTTTCTTTCTGGGTTTTGTCTGGCTGGGGTTCTAAAGGCTTCCTGTATCTGTATTGGCACCTCTTTCCCAATTTGGGGAAAATTTTCCTCTATGATTTTGTTGAAGATGCCTACTATGCCTCTGGAGTGGAATTCTTCTCCTTCTACTATGCCCTGAATTCTTATATTGGATCTTTTCATAGTGTCCCGAATATCTTGAAATTCCCACTCATACTTTTCTATAAGTTTGTCTTTCTCTTTGTTGGACTGCATTAGGTCTGCCACCTGATCTTCTAGCTTAGATATTCTGTCCTCTCCCTCATCCATCCTACTGGTGAGATTTTCTACAGAGTTTTTTATTTCATTAACTGTGTTCTTCATTGCTAGTAATTCTGACTGGTTTTTCTTTATTATTTCTATTTCTCTATTTATGTCTTGTATTGCCTTCTTTATTTCATTAAATTGGTGTCCTGCCTCTTCTTTGATTCCTTTGATTTCCTCTTTGATTTCCTCTTTGATTGTTTTCATGTGATCTTTGACCTCTTTGAACATATTTATAATTATTCTTTTGAACTCTTTCTCAGGCATTTCCTCTAACTCTTTCTCACTGGAGGACATTTCTGATGCATTAATACTTTTAGGTGGATTTATATCGTCTTGCTTTTTAGTGTTTCTTGTGTTATAATGTATATATTTTTGCATCTTGGATTAAGTTAATGCTTGGATTTTCTAGCTAGCTGTGTATTCTTAGCTGTATCAATTGATTTGATGTAATATATTTTCAGGGTAGGACCTTAAGGTATTAGGTGTGGCTCTTAAGACTCTCAGAGTATCTACAAAGATGTTCTTAGGGGTTGAGTTTCCCTGCTATAGGAGTATTCAAGCAGGCTGAGTGGAATAATATACTGGTAGATTCTAAAATTTAACTAAACACTGTACCCATTCCATCAAAAACAGCCCCGAGTATGTATGCAAGAGTAGTTATTATAATGACCAGATCCTCTATCAACAAAGAGGCTTAGATTTCTGGTCTATTGAGGTATCCAAGTCAGTTTGTGACCAAGTGAGACCCTTCCCTGGTGCAATCCCAGTTACCTTGGGTGATTGTGGTCTCAGTCAAGTTGCTGCCTGGGTCGTCGGGCTGCTGTTCTGATTTCTGGAGCTGGGCATTTGCTTTTCCTACGGGGCAAACTGAGTCGCTGCTGCCGCCTCTGCAGCTGTTATAGCTGCCTCCCCCGGAGCCCCCACCACTGCTGAAGCTGCCGTTGCCGTGTCCACCGGTGCTGCTCACCCCGAAGTCGCTCCTGGGTCCGCTGCTGCTGGGGCCACTGGTACCGGTGCTGGAGCCGCTGAAGTTGCTGCCGAATTCTGCTCCTGCTTGGGTCCCGCCGTCAGCCCAAGTTGGCGTGGCCGGGTCCCGGGCCGCTGCTGTGTTCGCTGGAGCTGGGTTCAGGCGGCGGGTGAGGGGAGGGAGCCGCGGCTGCTCTGGTTGTATCGCTGTTCCACGCGTGCTTTTACCTCGCGGTCTGCTCCCCCCTCCGTTGCTCGCTGCCGCTCTCCCCTCACGTTTCCCGAGTTGCGGAGAGCGCGGTGTGAGGGGAAAATCCCGCACCTGGCTTGTCCTGCGGCTCGAGCCGAGAGTCCGGCGGTTTTCTGCCGCTCCGCGGTTGCGGCGGGTAGCCGAACTGCCCCGGAGCCGCTGTTCCCGGCTGTGCAGGCTCTGGATGCTCTATAACTCTTCCACTTCTCCGCTGCCGCCTCAACTTCCTATACACCTCACTTTTTAGTAAAAGTGTATATTTTGCTGAGTTTTTTTTGGTCTTCCCCCCCCAGGCTGTTTTGGCGTGGTACCTACGCCGCCATCTTAACCGGAAGACGACACTCAATTTTTAAAATGTTAGCACAGTGCTATGCACAGTGGGTGCTCAATAATGTTGGGTGGACAGATTTGTAATATTCAAAATAATTCCATCTACTACTTTGTTGATTTTCAGTTAGCATAGATAACTATAAAATCCAAATACACATTCAGTCTTCTTTTTCTGGAAGTATGGCATCCAAAATATTTGAAGAAGATCCTTGTCACAATCAGAATGTTTGTTTTTTTTTTTTTTGGTTTTTCGAGGTAGGGTCTTACTCCAGCCCAGGCTGACCTGGAATTCACTATGGAGTCTCAGGGTGGCCTCGAACTCATGGCAATCCTCCTACCTCTGCCTCCCGAGTGCTGGGATTAAAGGCGTGCGCCACCACGCCCGGCTCAGAATGTTTGTTTTTTATTTGGCCTTTGACTTTGATATTAGCTTGTGGTTCTCCTCATCATGTGTAATATTAGTGGAATATGCATCTCTACCCAAATCTTTTTTTTTTAATTTTTTTGGTTCATTTTTTATTTATTTATTTGAGAGCGACAGACATAGAGAGAAAGACAGATAGAGGGAGAGAGAAAGAATGGACATGCCAGGGCTTCCAGCCACTGCAAACGAACTCCAGACGTGTGCACCCCCTTGTGCATCTGGCTAACGTGGGACCTGGGGAACTGAGCCTCGAACCGGGGTCCTTAGGCTTCACAGGCAAGCGCTTAACCACTAAGCCATCTCTCCAGCCCTCTACCCAAATTTTAAGAATTTCTCTGTGAGTTAGTGTCCAGAGCCATTACACGAACTGTTAGGTTGCATTTGGCTGGGTGAAGCAAATACTGGACCTTAAGAAATCAAAGGCCTTTTTTTTTTTTTTTTTTTCGAGGTAGGGTCTCACTCTGGTTCAGGCTGACCTGGAATTAACTCTGTAGTCTCAGGGTGGCCTTGAACTCATGGCGATCCTCCTACCTCTGCCTCCCGAGTGCTGGGATTAAAGGCGTGCGCCACCACGCCCGGCTAGAAATCAAAGGACTTTTTATAAATATCTTCCAAAAAAAAAGCAAATGCTAGAATCCTATTCAAATGCATATGTACATTGTCACAGAGCAAAGTAAACTGAAATTGGCTGCTATATTTTATATAGTCATTTCTGCAAAAGTCCATTTTTAGATACTCATATTTGACATGGTTAATTCTTATTAATTTGTTGGAATTGTTTATTAATAAAGTAAATAGATTTTAATTAAAAAATTATGAAGACTAATCAAAGTTTCAGCCTTTCAGCCTAATGTACTTTTATTAGTTCTACTAAAGATAAGACTTTTTGATCTTTGGACCAAGTAAGTAAAGACCATAAACCTTCTATATTAAAGACTTAAAGCTGGGCCTGGTGGTGCATGCCTTTAAAAAAAAATTTTTTTTTGGTTATTTATTTATATGAGAGAGATTGAGAGTGAAAGAGGCAGAGAGAGAGGGAAAGAGAGAGAATGGGCACGCCAGGGCCTCCAGGCACTGCAAATGAACTCCAGACACGTGCGCCCCCTTGTGTGTCTGGCTAACGTGAGTCCTGGGGAATCGAGCCTCAAACCGGGGTCCTTAGGCTTCACAGGCAAGCGCTTAACAGCTAAACCATCTCTCCAGCCCTGGTGCATGCCTTTAATCCCTGCACTTGGGAGGCAGAAGTAGGAGGATTGCTGTGAGTTCAAGGCCAACCTGAGACTACATAGTTAATTCCAGGTCAGCCCGAGCCAGAGTAAGACCCTACCTCGAAAAACCAAAAAAATAAAAATAAAAAAATAAAAATATATATATCTGTATTTTAATTTTTTTGTTTATTTATTTGAGAGCGACAGAGACAGAGAGAGAGAGAGAGAGAGAGAGAGAGAGAGAGAGAGAGAGAGAGAATGGGCATGCCAGGGCCTCCAGCCACTGCAAACGAACTCCAGATACCTGTGCCCCCTTGTGCATCTGGCTAACGTGGGTCCTGGGGAATCGAGCCTCGAACCGGGGTCCTTAGGCTTCACAGGCAAGCGCTTAACCGCTAAGCCATCTCTCCAGCCCCAATATATATATATATATATATATATATATATATATATATATATATATATATATATATATATTCTTAACACACACACACACACACACACAAGCCTTTAAGCCTAAATTTCAGAATTAGTTAACTTCTTTTTTAATCTCAATAATATTTACATTTAAAATAAGTTAAGATATTTAAAATATTGCTTCAATACAAATCTCTTGTACTTCCTACCTTATCTCAACCAAATCTTTATATTTCCATATTTCCACAAATTCCAATTAACCTCCTCTCCAAGTTAACAACTCCTCCCTTACTCATCTACTATAGTATTATTATTTTGCTACCTTAAATATAATGTCCATGTCACCTGTAAATGTCATGTCACATGCAGCCTGAGCCTGCCTTCTGAGTTCTGGGATTAAAAGCATGCACCACCATGCCCAGCTCTCTTTCTTGAGATAAGGTTTCATTCTGTAGCCAAAAATATCTCCAACTCACAACAAACCTCCTGCCTTCTGAGTGCAGGGTAAACCATGATAACTGGCTTTTGGTTTCCTGATTTGTTTGTCACTTCAGCTGCTACAAGGTAACTGTTGAAAGGTAGACTTAGGACTTTGTCAGATGGAGGGTGTGGTGGGTTGATTCAGGCATCCCTCATAAACTTAGGTATTCTGAATTCTAGGTTCCCAGCTGATGAAGATTTGGGAATTAACATCTCCTGTAGGGAGTGTATTTTGGGGGGTGGGCTTATGGGTATTGTAGCCAGTTTCCCCATGCCAGTGTTTGGCACACTCTGCTGTTGCTATTGTCCACCTTATGTTGGCCAGGGGGTGATGTCCATCCTCTGCTCATGCTGTTGTTTTCCCTGCCATTGTGGAGCTTCCCCTTCAAGCCTGAAAGCCAAAATAAACCTCGTTTTCCTGCATAATCTGCTCTTGGTTGGGTGATTTCTATCAGCAACGCAAACCTGACTGCAACAGAGGGAAAGCTGATTAAAAGAAAAAAGGAAAAAAAAAAAAAAAAAAAGGAATGTGGCTTCCAGTCAAGATGGCGTCCACCTAACCACACGTCAGCTCCTGGGATAACACCAAACGAAAGCAGGACCTGAGGAGAGAAACAACCCATCGCTCTTTAACAGAGTCCCAGCTGAAACCATAGAGGAATTGGGGAAATGAGCAAGAGTGCTGCTTTCTTGGTGAACCTGATATCAGTATAAGGGTGAAGAAGATAGACACTGAGGACACTCAACACCTACCAAAGCAGAGATCCAGAGGCTCCTAACAGCTGATCACTGAAGTAAACTTAAAATGGCTCAGGGAATTTCATGGAAGAGGAGACAGAAAGATTGTTAGAGCCACAAGTTGGGACATTATGCCCAGAGACATTGCCTCTTCCCCATAACTGATGGCTGCCCCCCAAATTCACAACCCACAATCTCCATGGGGATGACTGGCATCCCCTAGGAGGAGGGGCCCTTTGGAGGGGGGCAGGGATGAGGGAAAGAATGGTACCAACATGTGCTGTTTACATACTGAGTGTTAGGTCGGGATGGACTCCCAAAATGGAGTCACCAAGGACAGCAGAAGGGCCACAGAGACTTAAGGAAATAGGTTGTGCACATTCCTCAAAAAACTGCCCAGCCATTATCCCTTCCTTGCCTAACAACGCGCCAGGTCAGGGTTTCCTGCCCCCTTATCTCGTAAGTTGCCTGCTCACTGTTCTGGTCTCACATTTAGCTATTTGAAGTGGCTAATGTAAAGAACAAAGGAGTTCTTCTCCCTTCCTCACCTTCCCCCAACTGAAGAAGCCCTATAAAGCCCACTATCTGGAATCTCAGGTTGGCTATGTTCTGCTCTTGAGAGTCAGTCCTGGCAGCTCGCATTTTTCCTGAATAAAAGCTTTCATCTTTGCCTCAGAGTGGTTTGTGTGGTCTTGGTCACTCCCAAACCTTACATTTGGTGCTTGTGACTTGGATAGGAGGCTTCCAGTTGTTCTCTTGGGTGGGCAGACCTCCTTTCCCCTGACCAGACCACCGAGCTGACATTTGACCATCTGAAGGTCTTGGAACACCTCTGCCTAGTACCGGCTTTCACACCCACCACAATTTGGCCTCACTCTTCCCTTCTTTGTCTCCTCCCTCCTTCTCAGTAAGTGTCCCTCTCAGGTTGGCCTGCTCTTGTGTTTAATCTCTCCTCGTGGAAGCCATGCCGGCACACCAGGCTACACCCCTTGGCCACTTTTGGGCCCTAACCTCAGGTCTCGAGAAAGATGCACTCTCAACACCTTCGGTCTCTCGCTCTCTGGTCTACTGTACCCTGAGGAGTGACTTTTGGTTTGGTTGCACCATCTTGGGACACTCTCCTCCTCCCTCTCCCTCCTGAGGTCTCATCTTTCACTGCCAGCCGCTTTCACCATCAGGAGCACAGTTGCCCACCTTGCCCACTAACAGGCTAAAAAGCCAACAGTTGCAACCTGTATGGCCTCTGCCCACGTGGGAGGTACAGACACCATTCACCCTAATGGGTCAGGGGGTCATAGTGGTGTTCTGTGTAAACCCAGCTTGAGCCCTGGTGCCTTTCTCTCACCCTTGTTTTGCTCTTTCCCTGACTCCTTAAGAGCTTAAAGCCTCTAAGACCCTTAGACAACATCTTTTTTTTTTTATTTTTTTAAAAATTTTTTATTTATTTATTTGAGAGTGACAGACACAGAAAGACAGATAGAGGGAGAGAGAATGGGCGCGCCAGGGCTTCCAGCCTCTGCAAACAAACTCCAGACGCGTGCGCCCCCTTGTGCATATGGCTAACGTGGGACGTGGGGAACCGAGCCTTGAACCAGGGTCCTTAGGCTTCACAGGCAAGCGCTTAACCGCTAAGCCATCTCTCCAGCCCCTTGGACAACATCTTATCTTCGACATCTTATCTTTCTCTGCAACTCTGCTTGGCCACATATAAGCTGGACAATGGTTCCAAATGGCCTGAGAATGGTAGTTTTGATTTCCAAATTCTTACTGATTTTAAAAACTCTGACAACATACAGGCAGATGGTCCAATACACCCCATATCCAAACATTTTTCACTCTGTGTGCACAGCCTTCTCTCTGCTCTACCTGCTTTTCTCCTCAGGTCCTTCTACCCAAGGTCTTGAATGCACTCTCACTCAACCCCGCCACCATGCTCATACCCACCCTCTGCTTCTGATCCGGAGGCCATAGATGACCTCACTCCAGCAACTCCTCCAGTACCTCCGGCTCCCTCAGCCTCTCCTGACCCCCTGCCTGCTGACAAGGTTTGATTTTGGTCTCTGGACTTGTAAATAGAATAGATATTTAAGATGAAAATACATAGCTTCTGAATGAAAGAATGAATAGGTGAAAGGGAAATAGTTCTCTAGAGTCTATATAAAAAGTGCACTTGGGATGGACAGATGGCTTAGCGGTTAAGCACTTGCCTGTGAAGCCTAAGGACCCAGGTTCGAGGCTCAACTCTTCAGGACCCACGTTAGCCAGATGCACAAGTGGGCGCACACATCTGGAGTTCATTTGCAGTGGCTGGAGGCCCTGGTGTTCCCATTCTCTTTCTCTCTCTCTGCCTCTTTCTCTCTGTCTGCTGCTCTCAGATAAGTAAATAAAAATAAACAAATTTTTTTTTTAAAGTGCACTTAAAATGAATGTGGGGGGCGGACTGGGGAAATGGCATAGCGGTTATGGCATTGGCCTCTGAAGCCTAAGGAGCTGGGTGTGATTCCCCAGGACCCATGTAATCCAGATGCATAAGGGGGCACATGTGTCTAGAGTTCGTATGTAGTGGCTAGAGGCCCCGGTGAGCCCATTCTATCTGTCTCTTTCTGTCTCATAATAAATATTTTTAAAAAATGAATGTGTGTATGTATGTATGTGGCTCATAGCCCCAAGGCTGCAGAATGATTTCTGTTCTGAGCACTGTCATTTCAATGTGGGGGATGTTCTCTACCAAGCCCATTGTACTAGATGGCATGGCCAACTTTTACTGTTGGGTGTCCCCCAGAAGGAACACTAAAAGTAATAAAGATCACAGGCAAAAAAAAAAAAAAAGAAAAAAAAAAAGAAAAAGAAAAAGCAAGATTCTTCTAATCATAAGAGTTGTAAAATGACAGAATCAGAAAGCTACCTTGTAGCCCTGAGGAAAGTCCAAAATTTTCTTAGCTTCGCTGCCTTGCAGAGCCAGGGGCTGCAAGCACAGGGAATCTCAGGATCCTACCCCAGCATGATGATGGGTGAATGCCAAGTCATTGTGAATCAATGAGGACTTAAAAAAATTATTTTTATAAATTTGCTTTATCTTAGGTGAGCAAAAATCCTTATGCCACACCAAGTCATTTCTATAATTAATAGTTCTACAAACTGTATTTGAAAAAAAAATGTCACTATTCAAGAAGGCACAGGAAAAAGAAAAACAGTGATGTAGTATATTTCTCTTCGACTTCTGTAGTAGAAGCAGGGCTGCCTCAGACGCTCCTGCGGTGTTAAACAGGACGCTGGGAGTCTCTGGCCTTGACCTCGAGCTGTGTTATCCTGGCTTGCTGGGCGGGTTCAAGGCGCCAGGTTCAAGAGAACGCTCCTCGCTCGGTCTGCACACGCGGCCGTCCAAAAGTGGAGGTTTCCGCTAGCTTTCCGGGTCCACAGTGTCCACGCTCAGCAAAGCCTGGCTCATCCCGTGCCCTTCCGGGATCACGGCTCGGTCCAGCCCGCCCCCGAGGCCTCCAGGTGGAGCACGAGGTGCGCCCGGCTCCCGCGCGGCAGCCCAGCGGCCTCTCCGCCGAAGGGGCTCCGTCTGTGCGTCGGGCTCTGCGGGCGCAGCGGCCTCACGGACAGCCTTGATGTCCGGGCGCCCGGAGTGCCCCCCCTTTTTTTTGTTTTTTCGAGGTAAGGTTTCACTCTAGCCCAGGCTGACCTGGAATTCACTATGGAGTCTCAGGGTGGCCTCGAACCTCCTACCTCTTGTGTCCTGAGTGCTGCTGGGATTAAAGGCATGCACCACCACGCCCAGCCAAAATGGACTTCTTTTTACTTCACATTTTATTTGAGAGAATGAGGCATATATCTATATCAATACATATGTGTGTGTGTGTGTGTGTTATACATATATATGTATACAGATATATACATACATATGTAATATACATATATATTGCTGTCTGTCTCTGTCTGTCTGTCTGTCTGTCTGTCTGTCTATCTATCTATCTATCTATCTATCTATCTATCTATCTATCTATCTATCTATCTATCTGTATAGAGAGAGAGAAAGAAAGAGAGAGAGAAAATGGGCACACCAGGGTCTCTAGCCACTGCAAACTCCAGATGCATGTGCCATCTTGTGCATCTGGCTTGCCTGTGAAGCCTAAGGACCTAGCTTCCATTCCCCAGAGCCCATGCAAGTCATTTGCACACGGTGGTGCATACATGTCTGGAGTTTCTTTGCATGCCCATTGTCTCTCTCTCTCCCTCCCTCCGTCTCAAATAAGTAAAATACTAAAAGAAAAACTGTTAGCGCTGGGCATGGTGGTGCTTGCCTTTAATCCTAGCCCTTGAGAGGCAGACATAGCAGGATTGTTATGAGTTTGAGGCCACCCTGAGACTATGTAATAAATTCCAGGTCAGCCTGGACTAGAGGGAGACCCTACCTCAAGAAACCTAAAAAATAAAAATAAATAAATAAATAAAAATAAGGCCAGGCGTGGTGGCACACCTTGGGATGCTGAGGTAGGAGGATTGCTCTGACTATTTTTTTTAAACCTGGATGTGGTGGCACACACCTTTAATTCCAGCACTTGAGAGGCAGAGGCAGGAGGATTGCTGTGAGTTCGAGGCCAGCCTGGGACTATAGGGTGAGTTCCAGGTCAGCCTGAACTAGTGTGAGAACTTACTTGGGTGTGGGGGAAGGACAAGCCAGTCTTGGTGCATGCCTTTAATTCTCACACTCAGAAAGCAGAGGTAGGAGGATCACCATGAGTCATAGGCCACCCTGAGACTACATAATGAATTCGAGGTTAGCCTGGGCTAGAGTGAGTCCCTGGCTTGAAAATTAAAAATAAATAAATAAAAAAGAAAGAAAAAGAAAACCAGAACTTTTATTTAAACTTTATTTACTTGAGAGAAAGAGGCATAGGTAGATAGAGAGTGGGGGAGAGAAGTGTATGAGGGCCTTCACCCACTGCAAATTAATTCCAGACGCATGTGTCACCTTGTGTACCTGGATTATGTGGGTTCTGGGGAATCACACCTGGGTTCTTTGTCTTTGCAAGCAAATGCCTTAAACACTAAGCCATTTATCTGTCCAGCCCATATCAGAATTCTTTTTTTTTTTCTTTTTTTTCAATTTTTGGAGGTAGGTTCTCTAGACCAGGCTGACCTAGAATTCACTATGGAGTCTCAGATTGGCCTTGAACTCATGGTGATCCTCCTACCTCTGCCTCCTGAGTGCTGGGATTAAAGGCATGTGCCACCACATCCGGCTCAGAATTCTTTACATAAGGTTTGAGCTGGCAGAATTCAAGTTCTAAATTCCATATATAACTTTTACTTGTGTCAAACACATTTACTTACAATTTAGATAAAGAATACAGGATTAAGCCAGGTGTGATGGTGCACACCTTTAATTCCAGCAATTGGGAGGCAGAGGTAGGAGGTAGTGAATTAATTCCAGGTCAGCCTGGACTACAGTGAAACCCTACCTTAAAAAAAGGTGGGGTGGAGCTGGAGAGATGGCTTAGCAATTAAGTCATATGCCTAACTAAAGACCCAGGTTTGATTCTCCAAGTCCCACATAAACCAGATGCATGTGGTGGCACATCCATCTGGAGTTTGTTTGCAGTGGTTAGAGGCCCTGGTGTGCCCATTCTTTCTCTCCCTCTCTCTGTCTCTAATAAATAAATAAAATATTAGCCGGGCGTGGTGGTGCACGCCTTTAATCCCAGCATTTGGGAGGCAGAGGTAGAAGGATCTTTGTGAGTTCGAGGCCACCCTGAGACTACATAGTGAATTCCAGGTCAGCTTGGGCCAGAGTGAAACCCTACCTCAAAAGAAAAAAAAAAAAAAGGCAGGGCTGAAGAGATGGCCTAGTGATTAAGGCATTTGCCTACTAATCCAAACGACCCAGATTTAATTACCCAGGAGGCATGTAAGCCAGATGCACAAGGTGTGTCTGGGTCTGGAGTTCATTTACAGTGACTGAAGGCCTGGCATGCCCATTCTTTCTCTCTCTCCTCTCTCTCTCTGCAGTGAAATGCTCTACCACTGAGCTATACCCCTTCTCCTCTCTCTCTGAAATAATTAAAATAAATTTAAAAAATTCAACAAAAAAAGAGCCCAAAACAGGACTATAAGGCCATTCTCTCAATATGAAACACTGAAAAATACGGCCATAGGTCCAACCAAATATACGTGAATATTCTAAAAATTCTCTTTCTTGGTTTTCTTGAGTGTTGGCGTGGGAGTGAAGAGACAGCTTGTCAAAAGCACCAAGTGTCGGGCGTGGTGGCACACACTTTTAGTCCTAGCACTCAGGAGGCAGAGGTAGGAGGATTGCCGTGAGTTTGAGGCCACCCTGAGACTACATACATAGTTAATTCCATGTCAGCCTGGACCAGCATGAGACCCTACTGTGAAAAACCAAAAAAAAAAAAAAGCACCAAGTCGCCCCAACAGGGTCATGTGCCTTTGCTGTTCCAGCCATTTTAAGGCAGATGAGATGTACCTTCAACTGGGAAAGGTATGCACCACTCCCGAGGCCTGCCTAAAGAGCATCTCTCCTGCTGGAACCTCAGGTCCATTTTCAGATTCACCTCCAGGGATCCCCATTCTTTTATTTGTACGTGTTTGCATGTGAAAGATGAGAGAGAGAAAGAAGAGCAATCATGGGTGTCAGGGCCTTTTGCTGCTCCAAATGAACTCCAGACACATGTACCCACTATTTTGTGCAGCTGCCCTTTCATGGGTACTGCAGACTTGAACTCAAGTCAGCAGGCTTTGCAAGCAAGTGCCTTTAACTGCTGAGTCATTTCCTCAGCCCCAAGGTGTCTCCATTCTTGTTTTGCAAGGTGGTTTGAAGAAGTCCTTAGTGCTTGCGGGGAAATTGGAATTTGGGAGCTATAGATTATCGTCTTGCCATAAGGGTTAACTGTTCTCATAGGGCAGTGGAAGGGGGTGTGGGGGTGAAGTGGTCTGTCCTCTAATATTCTACTGTTTCTGAAATTCAAGGTGACCAAATGTTAGAACAACCACCAGAGAGCTTTAGGCAACTTTTGGGGGTATGGGACAGAACACTGTGAAAAGATGACACGAAGATTCCTAGGTTATTTTTACTGTTGAGCCTTTAGCCTTGAAGGGGAATGACAGTTGTTCAGGTGTCAGTGGTTTTAATTTAATTAATTAATTAGCCAGGCATGGTGGCGCATGCCTTTAATCCCAGCACTGGGGAGGCAGAGGTGGGAGGATCGCTATGAGTTCAAGGCCACCCTGAGACTACAGAGTTAATTCCAGGTCAGCCTGGACCAGAGGGAGACCCTACCTCAAAAAACCAAAAAATAAAAATAAATAAATAAATTTTTTTTTGAACTCACCGCGGCTAATTTTGTTAATTTTTAAATTAATTAAATTAAATAATTCAAGTAAAATTAACTTATAAAATTAAATGAACGAATAAAAGTAATTTAAAAGATTTTTAAAAAGCCGGGCGTGGCGGCGCAGGCCTTTAATCCCAGCACTCAGGAGATAGAGGTAGGAGGATCGCTGTGAGTTCAAGGCCACCCTGAGACTGCATAGTGAATTTCAGGTCAGCCTGGGCTCGTGTGAAACTTTACCTCGAATAAACAACAACAAAAAAACCAAAACAAGCAAACAAACAAACAAACAAACAAACAAAAACTACCTTTTAAGGCTTCTGCACTGTCCCTGGTTAGGTGTTTACACTGTTTCCGGGAAACCGAAATTGGAGAGCCAGACTCATTTACATACCCACAATGCACTGCGCACACACATCATTGCTTAAATTAAAATGGGGAAACGTCTCTTTCTTCTAAATTTTATTTAAAGTGCAATACCCTTCATAGACTTATCTGCAATAAAGTAAAAGAGACTACCTACTTTAGGTAACTAATTACCACTGGTGTTCTAGGAGGTATTTTCAGTCGAGATGTATGCGCAGAAAGACAAGCTCATACTCTGGTTTCTCTTCAGATCGCATAAATCTTTCGCCTTTTACTAAAGATTTCCGTGGAGAGGAACAACTCTGAGTCATAACCTAATTTTTTGAGGCCTTGTGTTAACAAGGCTAACAAACTGTGGTGTTAAAATCAGACTTTGCTACTGTCTATCCTGGTGTTAATACCTGGGTGGGCCATAAAATATTGCTTTGCTGAGGTGGGGATCACGCAGGCAAGAAGCTAAAGGTCCTTGGCTTGGTCCATAGGGAGTTACAGCCCTGCTTGTCTCTCACACACAAATTATCTGTTTACTTTGATTTTGTTAAGAGTTTCCATAAAACCAGAATTCATTACTTACAGAAGGCATCAGCCTGCTGTAGTTGTTTCTTGTTTTTCTTCATCTCCCCTTCCCTATTTGTCACAATACAGTAACATACCACACTCCATTGGCAAACATGCATGTAAATGAAGCAAACAAGAGGCAGGAGAGAGCCAAGTGGACGTGTGTTGGGGGGGGGGTGAGGTGGGCCCTCTACTCAGGCCAGGCTGTACCCTTAAACTTTCCAGATCTACCCTAGGGATGTGTGTCTGGTAAGCAGTGGCAATCCCCAACTCATCACCACAGTTTGATCTCCTCACCCCCTTATACACCGTGAACAGATACCAAGACTCTTTACTGGACTTCCTCCAGGCAATGTCTCTCTCTCTTTACTATTTCCAACCCCTGCCTTCCCACCAAGGGCCAAGTTGGGACAGTCCTGAGTTTGGTTCCGGGCTTCTCCCTTCTGCAGGCTTCCTTGTGGCCTTCCAGGTTTGCCACAGGGGCTGTGTACCCCTTTCATTCTGTGTTCTCCGAGTGTGTGTGGTGGTCCTCCTTGTTCTTATCACCAGGGTCCAGTGACAGTCTGGAATTGCGGCTGGAGACACCGTACAGGTGAAGCACTGTGGGCAGCAAAGAGTGAGAGCTTGGCTGCGGGCTGCGCCTGGCTCCCATGGGGCTCGGGCCTCCTCACACTCCCCGCTCACCTTCGGAAACGTTGACTTTGTTGGCTGCCAAGATGTCGGCTTGAATGCTATCTATTTTCGTGTACAACTCCTCCGGGTTGCTCTGGGGATAAGAACTAGAGCTGGGGCTGGGTGCCAAGGCACTGTGTTCTTAGAACTGGGCTTGCCGGGAGGGGCACGGCAGGCAGGGCTGCTCAGGCGCGGGGAGGTGTGCTGCTTCCAGCTTAACTGCAAGGACCAGTAGGGGCCCACGAGGCGGTGGGCGGGGGAGCCCAAACCCGGCGGGAGGCCCGTCGTGTGTGTGTGTGTGTGTGTGTGTGTGTGTGTGTATGGGGGGGGCTTCTGTCCTGGACAACTCCCGCCGCCACCGCGCGCGGGCCTCGGTAAGAGTGCTTACCTGGAAAAGCTGGTAGAGGTCCTCCCCCATGGACTTGCGGACGTGGTCCTCCACCACTGGGAACGTCTTCACAAAGAACTGCAGGCAGCGGGCGTGACTGTGGGGATGCCCGTGGCTGCCTGGGCACCAGGGTCTCCCGCCCCCTCCTCCAGCCCGCCCACCTCTAGCGTCAGGCTGGCCAGCCTCTGGCTATTGCTGTGGTCCGTGTTGCCCATGGCGGCCATCAGGCTGTGCACGACTCGCAGGTGCAGCATCTCCTCGGCGAGGCTCAATTGGCTGCGCGCCAGGATCCTTGGAGGGGGATTTGAGTTGCCAGAGACGCCCAGTACGTGGCCCCGAGTAACGTCGGGCCTGGCTTTGTGCCACCACCCACGGCCTTTGCTCACTCACCCAATGGTCTTGGCAGCCGCGGCTTGCTGCAAGAACACCGGCACGCGGGTGGTGAGCTGGAGAATCGAGGTGTCTAGAGAAACGGGTGCCATGAGGCTGGAAGCCCTTTCCCTCTGCTGGACTGGGCATCCCCATCTAAGGAGTCCTACCAGTGAGGATTTTGGGCTGCAGTTTGGAGGTCTCCTTGACAGGCGGAATAAGCAGCGCCACGAGGCCCTTGAGCAGTGGCAAGCGGACGTCATAGTACACCAAGTCCTTGATCAGCTCGACGGCTGGGGAAGAGCAGCGGTGCTGGAGAGGCACGAGGCAGAGTCCCGCAACCCTCTTCTCTTTCCCTTCCCTGACGCCCTCCTGTCCTTCGGGAACCCATAGGTAAAAGTCTGAACGACTAGGAATAGGCTTACAGAGACAGCCCCAGAAGAATCCACGTTTCATGGAGAAGGAAAGGATTAAGTCTTTTTTTTTTTTTTTCTTGAGGTAGGGTGTCACTCTAGCCCAGGCTGACCTGGAATTCACTATGGAGTCTCAGGGTGGCCTTGAACTCACGGCGATCCTCCTACCTCTGCCTCCCGAGTGCTGGGATTAAAATGTGTGCACCAACACGCCCACCATCCTGAATGTTTTAAATTATTTGTTTATTGGGGAGAGAGAGAGAGAGAGAGAGAGAATGGGCATGCCAGAGTCTCTAGTCACTGCAGATGAACTCCAGACACATGGCACCACCATGTGCGGAGAGCTGGTTTATATGGGTTCTGGGGAATTGAACCTGGGTCCTTAGTCTTTGCAGGCAAGCTCCTTAACCACTAAGCTATCTCTCCAGCCACCAGTATTTCTTTTGTTTGTTTTTCATCATACCACTGGTGATCTTTAACAAACTTCAAAACTTCAAAACACTGGAAATTTCAGCTGAATGTGGTGGTGCACACCTTTAATCCCATCACTTGGGAGGCAGAGGTAAGAGGATTCTTGTGAGTTTGAGGCCAGTCTGAGACTACATAGTAAATTCCAGGTAGGCCTGGACTAGAGCGAAACCCTATCTAAAAAAAAAGGAAAAAAGAAAAGAAAAAAAAAAGAAAGAAAGAAACTGGGCATGGACTGGTACATGCCTTTAATCCCAGCACGCAGGAGGCAGAGGTAGCAGGATCACCATGAGTTTGAGGCCACCTTGAAACTACATAGTGAATTCTAGGTCAGCCTGGACTAGAGTGAAACTCTACCTCAAAAGAAAGAAAGAGGGCTGGAGAGATGGCTTAGTGGTTAAGCACTTGCCTGTGAAGCCTGAGGACCCCGGTTCGAGGCTCGGTTCCCCAGGTCCCAGTTAGCCAGATGCACAAGGGGGCGCACGAGTCTGGAGTTCGTTTGCAGTGGCTGGAAGCCCTGGCGCGCCCATTCTCTCTCTCTCCCTCCGTCTGTCTTTCTCTCTATGTCTGTCGCTCTCAAATAAATAAATAAAAAATGAACAAAAAAAAATTTAGAAAAAAGAAAGAAAGAAAGAAAGATGCATGACTATAGCAGATACTTCCAGGTTTCTTTCCTTCCTTCCTCCTTTCATTATTATTATTATTATTTATTATTATTATTATTATTATTTTGGTTTTTCCAAGTTAGGGTCTCATTCTAGCCTAGGCTGAGTTCAGGGTGGCCTCTAACTCACAGCGATCCTCCTACCTCTGCCTCCCAAGTGCTGGGATTCTGGAATTGAAGGCATGTGCCACCACATCTGGCTTTTTTGTTTTGTTTTGTTTTGGTTGGTTTGTTTTGGTTTTTTGAGGTAGGGTCTTGCTCTAGCCCAGACTGACCTGGAATTCACTATGTAGTCTCAGGCTGGCCTTGAACTCACAGCAATCCTCCTATTCCTGCCTTCCAAGTGCTGGGACTAAAGGCATGAGTGCCACCACACCCAGCTTAATGATTATTTTTCAAATTTATTTATTTGCAAGCAGAAAGAGAGAGAGAGAGAGAGAGAGAGAGAGAGAGAGGGAAAGGGAGAGAGAGAGAAGAGACAGACATAGAGAGAATGAGCACACCAGGGTCTCTAGTCATTGCAAATAAACTCCAGATGCATGTGCCCCTTGTGCATCTGGCATACGTGGGTCCTGGGGAATCGAACCTGGGTCCTTTGGCTTTGCAGGCAAATGCCTTAACCACTAAGCCATTTCATCAGCCCCCCCTTTTTCTAATGTGAGAGTAAGAAAGGGAGGGAGAGAGGGAAAGGAAGAGGGAAAGGAAGAGGGAGAGGGAGAGGGAGAGAGAGAGGGAAAGAAAGAAAGAAAGAAAGAAAGAAAGAAAGAAAGAAAGAAAGAAAGAGAAAGAGAAAGAGAAAGAAAACTGGTACACCAGGGCTTCCACAGAACTATTTCTGATTGAGTTTTAAAGTTTACAGCTGGAGGCCAGGCATGCTAGCACATGCCTTTAATCACAGCCCTCGAGAGGAGAGTGAGGCGATTTGATATGTGTTCTGAATGCTAGGTCCCTAGCTGATGGCAATTTGGGAATTGGAGACTCCTGGAGGCAGTGTGTTGCTGGGGGTGGGCTTATGGGTGTTATAGCCAGCTTCTCCTTGCCAGTGTTGGGCACACTCTACTGCTGCTATTGTCCATCTGATGTCAGCCAGGGGGTGATGTCCACCCTCTGCTCATGCCATGTTTTCCCTGCTATCATGGAGCTTCCCCTTGAGTCTGTAAGCCAAAATAAACCCTCTCTTCCCACAAGTTGCTCTTGGCTGGGTGTTGTTTTCTGCCAGCAACATGAAACTAACTGCAGTACAGAGGTAGGAGGGAGGATCATCATGAGTTCCAGGCCACCCTGAGACTACATTGTGAATTCCAGGTCAGCTTAGACTACAGTGAGGCCCTACCTCAAAAAAAAAATAAATAAAATAAAATAAATAAATTACAAGGTAGGCATGGTGGCACATGCCTTTAATTCCAGCACTTGGAAGGCAGAGATAGGAGGTAGGAAGATTGCTGTGAGTTCGAGGCTATCCTGAGACTACATAGTGAATTCCAGGTCAACCTGTGCTAGAATGAGATCCTACCTTGAAAAACAACAAACAAAACAAAACAACAAAAAACTGGGCTGGAGAGAGAGCTCAGCTGTTAAAGGTCCTTGCTTTCAAAGCCTGATGACCTGGGTCCAGTTCCCTGGGCATTCCAATACCCACATAAAGCCAGATGCATGAAGTCACTCATGTATCTGGAGTTCATTTGTAGTGGCAGAAGACCCTGGTGCATCCATAGTCATTCTGCTTTCCTCACCAATAAATAGATAGATAGATAGATAAATATTAAAATTCACAGTAGTTGCGACTGGAGAGATAGCTTAGTGGTTAAGGTGCTTGCCTGCGAAGCTTAAGAACTCCTGTTCTAGATAGGCGTGGTGGTGCACACCTTTAATCCTAACTCTTGGCAGGCAGAAGGAGGAGGATCGCCACGAGTTCGAGACTACCCTAAGACTACAGAGTGAATTCCAGTTCAGCCTGAGCTAGAGTGACACCCTACCTTGAAAAACCAAAACCAAACCAAAACAACAACAACAAAAAACAAACGGGGGGCAGGTAATTGGGACCTTGGGAAAGGAAGTGAGAGGGCATCATGTAGTTCTTTTAGGCAGTTAGGGTGACCCCTGAAAGTAAAATGGCAGGAAGGTCTACACTTGCTAGAGATCAAAGGATGCCCTTACTTATCTTTTTGTTATTATTATTTTTATTTATTTATTTATTTCTTAGAGACAGAGGGATGGAAGGAGAGAGAGAGAGAGAGAAAGAGAATGGGTGCACCAGGGCCTCTAGCCACTGCAAACAAACTCCAGATGCATGTGCCACAATGTGCACCTGGCTAACGTGGGACTTGAATTGAATCTGGGTCCTTAGGATTTGCAAGCAATTGCCTTAATGGCTAAGCCATTTCTCCAGCCCTCTTTTATTTTTAATGGGAGGAAGGGGTTTATTTCAAGCTTACAGATCCAGGTAAAGTTCCATTGTGGCAGAACTGACTTATCTCTTGCCTGATTCCCTAGACCTGTTTTTCCACAAACCTGAGCCCCTCTTGGGAGGGAGGTTTCTCTTAGGATTTAAATCTAACCCTAACACTGTGGTTGGTCAAGCTTAGACCCCAGAACTTGGCTAGCCTCTTCCTGAGATAGCTACTAGCCCTAACCATTCATCTATCCCCCTGGCTCACCTGAGTCAGAAGGCAAGGCTCACCACCTGAAGGCCCTGGCATGCCCATTCTCTATCTGCCTCTTTCTGTCTTATTAATAAATAAAAGGATTTTTAAAGGAAAGTAGACAAAGACCTAGGGTTTGGCATTCAAGGACTTTCCTGAACCCTTATCCCCCATTCCAGAAGGCTTTGGAGCCAGACTATCAGGTGTCCAGTTCTGACTATGGGCACTCACAGTATAGGTCAGGGGTTCAGAAGGGGAACCTGATCTGCAGTCATTCAACCACAGTGTCCTTCCTTCACAAAATGAGAGTAAGGATTTGCCTAAATCATCAGCATGTTGGGAGGGTTCTGTGAGTAACCGCAGTACTTAGCAGGAAGCAGTACTCTATAAGGCTGGATACTACTGTTTCCATCATGATGGGTGGTAACTGGAACCCTAGGAGTCAGTATCACAGAAAATTAAGCAAAAGAAGAGAAGGACCTGGGATCTGTGGAGAGAAAAAAGTGTTGGGCTGGAGAAATGGCTCAGCAGTTAAAGGCACTTATGTCTGGCTTACGTGGGTCCTGGGGAATCAAACTTGGGTTCTTAGGCTTTGCAGGTAAGCACCTTAACTGCTAAGCCATCTCTCCAGTCCATCATTGATCTTTTTAGAGTTGCTTATAAAATAAACCACAGGGCTGAGAGTATGGCTCAGTGGTTAAGTGTTTGCCTAGCATGCACAAGGCCCTAAGTTCAATTCCCAGCACTGTAAAACCAAACCAAACCAAAACAAAGTCTTTAAGGGGCTAGGAAGATTGCTCAGTGGTTAAAGATGCATACTTGCAAAGGCTGTTGGTCTAGGTTCAAGTCCCCAGCCACCCATTTAAAGCTGACCTGGCACTTGTTTGCAGCAGCAACAGACCCTAACTTGCACATGTGGTTGCACACACACATACACAAATAAATAAATAATAAATAATAACTTAATTAATAAATCTTTTTTTTTTTTTTTGAGGTAGGGTCTCACTCTAGCCCAGGCTGACCTGGAATTCACTATGGAGTCTCAGGGTGGCCTCGAACTCCCGGCAATCCTCCTACCTCTACCTCCCGAGTGCTGGGATTAAAGGCGTGCGCCACCACACTCAGCTTTAATTAATAAATCTTTAAAAATGAAATTAAAATTAAATTTAAAAAAATAGCCAGGCATGGAGGCACACATTAATCCCAGCACTCGAGAGGCAGAAGTAGGAGGATCACCATGAGTTTGAGGCCACCCTGGGACTACACAGTGAATTCCAGGTCAGCCTGAGCTAGAAGTGAGACCCTACCTCAAGAAAACAAAAAAATTAAAATTAAGAGAAACAGTATTGCAGTAATCTTCTCGTTGCTGGTAGAAAACACCTAACCAAGAGCAGCTTATGGGAGAAAAGAGTTTATTTTGGTTTACGGACTCAAGGGGAAGCTCCATAATGGCAGGGGAAAATGATGGCATGAGCAGAGGGCGGACATCACCTTCTGGCCAACATAAGGTGGGCCACAGCAACAGGAGATTGTGCCAAACACTGGCAAGGGAAAGCTGGCTATAACACCCATTAGCCCGCCATCAACAATGCACTGCCTCCAGGTGGCTCCAATTCTCAAACTGCCATCAGCTGAGGACCTAGCATTCAGAACATTAGGCCCTGGCCCCCATAAACTGATAACCACATATGATATAAAATACAGTGCATTTAGTCCAACTTTAAAAGTCTCCATAGGGCTGGAAAGATGGCTTAGCAGTTAAGCGCTTGCCTGTGAAGCCTAAGAACCCCGGTTTGAGGCTTGATTCCCCAGTACCCACGTAAGCCAGATGCACAAGGTGACATGTATCTGGAGTCTGTTTGCAGTGGCTGCAGGCCCTAGTGCACCCATTCTCTCTGTCACTCGCAACTAACTAACTAAATAAAAATAAATAAAATATAGAAGTCCCCATAGTTTTTATTAATCCCAGTGATGTTCAAATATTCCTATAGTCCAGGATCTTTTAACTGAGCTATAATACCAAAAACAAAAACCCATAACAGCACAGAATAAATATTCACACTGCAAAAGATGGCACTGGGCAAAGCAAGGAAAAATTGAATACAAGATTTAAAACTAACCAGTGACAAGTCTTCAAGTCCAATAATTCTAACCAGTGATGAGACTCTGGAGTTCCAATTCCGCCCCTTCAGCCAGGCTACTCACAGTCCTGGAAAACTTCATCGGGTGCTGGAAGCTCTCTTTGGTAGCCATCCCATAGTCCTGGCACCTATATTGGGTCTGTACTATAACCCACAGTTCATTTTCACGTCTCCACCAGGCCTCAACACAGGAAATTCAACAAGCCTGCTTCACACTGCCCATTGCCTTTTCCAAAAAACAAAACTGGGGTGGAGAGATGGCTTCGGAGTTAATGCACTTGCCTGTGAAGTCCAAGGACCCATGTTTGACTCTCCAGATCCCACATAAGCCAGAGGCACAAAGGTGAGGCAAGTGCACATGCCCACCAGATGGTGCAAGCGTTTGGAGTCTGATTGTAGTACCTGAGGCCCTGGCATGCCAATTCTTTCTTTTTAAAATATTTTATTTCTATTTATTTATTTTGAGAGAGAGAGGAAGAGAGGCAGATAGAGAGAATGGGTGTGCCAGGGCCTCTGGCTGCTGCAGATGAATTCCCATCTGGGAGTGTGTCATCTTGTGTACCTAGCATACGTGGGTCCTGGGGAGTCGGACCTGGGTCTTTAGGCTACGCATGCAGGTGGTATGCCAATTCTTTTTTTTTTTTCTTCCCCCCCCTCATCTCTCATCTCTAAAACAACAAAACAAACAAACAAAGAAATAAACAAACAAAACCCTACCGTGTCACAAATTCAACAAGCCTCTTTTTCTTGCATTTCTTATACTCCATAGTACCAGGTAGGTTACCAACTTGTTAATCCAGGGTGGGAAAAAGATAAGAACTCCTTCAACATTCAGGCCTCTTCAGAAGAGTATACATTCTTCCTGTTGTCCCAATGCAGATCAACTGGCCCAATCTCAATGGTTGTAATCTTCCAAACAATTGCAGCTGAAAGGGCAGCAATTTTGGCCCAAAGATTTCTTTTTTTTTTTCTGTGCCATATTCCTCTGCTCACACCAATCCATTTCTATGCAATGCAACTTTGCACAAGTTCTCAGGACACATGCATAATAGCAAGCCTCTCACACAAACTGCTTCTAGTGCAGTCCAGACACCCTCATAAGCCAAGCCTCATAGTCCATAGTTCTTATTGCACTCAGGTCTTTCAACTCTGAGGAGGATATTCCATCAAGCTGCACTTACAGCATTGCAGGGCATCTCTTAGGTTAAGGTTTCAAATTTGTCCACATTCCTCTCAAAAATAAGCTCTAGGAGCCGGGCGTGGTGGCGCATGCCTTTAATCCCAGCACTCGGGAGGCGGAGGTAGGAGGATGGCCGTGAGTTCAAGGCCACCCTGAGACTCCATAGTGAATTCCAGGTCAGCCTGGGCTAGAGTGAGACCCTACCTCGAAAAACAAAAACAAAAACAAAACAAAAAAAAATCTCTAGGGCTGGAGAGATGGCTTAGCCGTTAATGCACTTGACTGGGAAGCCTAAGGACCAGGTTCAACTCTCTAGAATCCCCATAAGCCAGATGTACAAGGTGACACATACATCTGGAGTTCATTTGCATTTAAGAGAGAGAGAGAAAAGCAAATGTACATGGAGAGAATGGGCATATTGGGCCCTCTAGCCACTGCAAAAAAACAAAAACAAAAACAAAACAAACTCCAGATGCATGCACACTTTTTGCATCTGGTTTACATGGCTTCTGGGAATTCAAACCCCAGTCCTTAGGCCTTACAGTAAAAGTGCCTTAACCACTAAGTCACTTCTCCAGCTCATTTTTTTTTTGGGGGGGGGAATTCAAGGTAAAGTCTCACTCTAGCCCAGGCTGACCTGGAATTTACTGTGTAGTTTCAGAGTGGCCTTAAAAGCATGGTAATCCATATACCTCTGCCTCCTGAGTGCTGGGATTAAAGTCATGTGCCACCATGCTTGGCTTTAATTTTTCTTTTGTTTTGTTTTTCAAGGTAGGATTTTGCTCTAGCTCAGGCTGGTCCAGAATTTACTATGTAGTCTCAAGGTGGCCTTGAACTCATGGTGATCCTCCTACCTCTGCCTCCCATGTGCTGGTATTAAAGGCATGTGATGCCAGGACAGGAATTGTTTTGGGGATTTTATCAGAAAACCTTTGCTCACGATGTGCCTCCTCCCCTCAACCTTCTACAACATGCAGTAATTTCCTATCACCTCAGAGGGCAAGATTTTAAGCCACTGCTTGGGTTCTGGCTCCTCCTTTGGGCTTCATACTACCTGTGTGGCTTCTGTGTTAGGTATTACATTCTTTTTATTTGTGTTAATCTGTCTATACTCTCTTTATTTTATAGGTGAGAAATATCAAACGGAGTCATTTCCATAGTGGTCACAGTATGGCTAAGAATTACTTTACAGGAATTCTGTGCCTGTAAACCAAGGTGCCAGGTCTTTCTTGGTACTTCCAGACAAGACTGCCACCTTGTGGTCATACTTTAGCAGTGCACTTCCATGCAAGTTTTTCCTCCTTTCCTGTCAGAAGAAACCTGAATAGGCATCTTCCTAACCAAGTCTATTTTCTCTTTTATTTTTGTGCATTATGTTATCTATTTAGCCACATCCTATTCAAAGACCAACCTTTTCTTTTCTTTTCTTTTTTTTTTTTGGAGACAGTGTCCTGCTGGCCTGGAACTTGCTATGTAGATCAGACTAGCCTCAAACTTGCAGTGATCCTCCTACCTCAGAGTGATGGGATTGCAAGCATGCACTATCAGGCCCAGATTTTTTGTTGTTGTTATTTTCGAGGTAGAGTTTCACTCTAGTCCAGGCTGATCTGGAATTCACTATGTAGTCTCAGGGTGGCCTTGAACTCATGGTGATCCTCTTACTTCTGAGTGCTGGGATCAAAGGTGTGTGCCACTGCACCAGGCTTCCAGATTTTTTTTCAAGGTAGGGTCTTGCTCTATCTAGCCCAGGCTGGTCTAGAATTTACTATGTAATCTCAGGGTTGCCTCTCAAACTCATGGCAATTCTCCTACCTCTGCCTCCTGAGTGCTGGGGATAAAGGTGTGTACCACCACACCAGGCTAAAAATGTTTTTTAAATTTTTTTGTTTGTTTTTCATGGTAGGGTCTCACTCTAACTCAGACTGACCTGGAATTCACTCCTGTAGGGTTGCCTAGAACTCATGGTGGTCATCCTTCCTCTGCCTCTTGAGTGCTGGGATTAAAGGTGTGTGCCACCACATTCAGCACTTATTTTTTTTAATTTTAAAATATTTATTTGAGAGAGAAAGAGGCAGAAAAAGAGGAAGAGGCAGATAGAGAATGGGCCCTCCAGGGCCTTGAGGCACTGTGAACGAACTCCAGATGTACGTGCCACCTTGTGCATCTAGCTTACGTGGGTACTGGGGCATGGAACCCTGGGTCCTTTGCAGGCAAGTGCCTTAACTGATCTAGCACTTTGCCACCATACCAAGCAAACAAAGTTATTATTATTATTATTTTGGCTTTTCGAGGTAGGGCTTCACTCTAGCCCAGGCTGACCTGGAATTCACTATGGAGTCTCAGCTCAGGGTGGCCTCGAACTCATGGTGATCCTGAGTTTTGCTCTATGGTCCAGGCTGACCTGGAAATAGTCTCAGACTGGCCTCAAACGCACAAAGACCCTCCTACCTCAGTGCTGGGATGAAAAGCATGAGCTACCACGTCCAGCAAAACTGAATTTTCAACCCACTCTGCACCCACACTACCAGCACAGTGCTAATCCCAGCATTAGAGACATTTCATTAATCTTTTTTTTTAAGTTTTTTTTTTAACTTATTTATTTATTTATTTTAGGTTTTTGAGGTTGGTTCTCACTCTAGCCCAGGCTGAACTGGAATTTACTATGTCATCTCAGGGTGGCCTCCAACTCTTGGCAATCCTCCTACCTCTGCCACCTGAGTGCTGGGATTAAAGGCGTGCGCCACTACATCTGATGTAAGTATTTTATTTACTTAGTGAAAGAGAAAGAGGCAGGGGGGGTGGAGGGAGACTCTAGACGCATGCACCACCTGTACATCTGGCTTTACATGGGTCCTGAGGAATCAAACCTGAGTCCTTTGACTTTGCCAGTAAGCATCTTAACCACTAAGCTGTCTCTCCTGTCCCCTCATTAATCTTATATATTTTCTGCTATTCTTTTCTAACTTTTTTTTCGAGGTAGGGTCTTGCTCTAGCCCAGGCTGACCTGGGATCCACTATATAGTCTCAGGGTGGCCTCAAACTCAAGGCGATCCTCCTACCTCTGCCTCCTGAGTGCTGGGATTAAAGGCGTGTGCTACCATGCCTGGCTGTTTTTTGGGTTTTTCGAGGTAGAGTTTCACTCTAGCCCTGGCTGACCTGGAACTCAATCTATAGTTCCAGGCTGGTCTCGAACTCACAGTGACCCTCCTACCTCTTGACTGCTAGGATTAAAGGCATGCCACTCTTCTTTTTTCAAAAAATATTTTATTCAGGGCTGGAGAGATTGCTTAGCGGTTAAACGCTTGCCTGTGAAGCCTAAGGACCCTGGTTCGAGGCTGGATTCCTCAAGACCCACGTTAGCCAGATGCAGAAGGGGGTGCATGCGTCTGGAGTTCATTTACAGTGGCTGGAGATCCTGGTGCACCCATTCTCTCTTACTCTATCTGCCTCTTTGTCTGTTGCTTTCAAATAAGTAAATAAAAACAAATGAAAAAAAAAACATTTTATTCATTTAATTGAGAGGGGGGGGTGCAGGGAGAAGAGGAAGACAGAGGGAGAATGGGCATGCCAGGGCCTCTAGTCACTGCAAATGAACTCCAGACACATGCACTACCTTGTGCATCTGGCTTACATGGGTACTGGGAAATTGAACCTGGGTGCTTAGCCTTTGCAGGCAAGCACTTTAACTGCTAAGCCATCTCTCCAGTCCCCCCTCCACCTTTAAAATTTTTTGTTTATATTTTATTTACTTATTTGAGAGAGATAAAAAGAGGGAGGGAGACAGAGAGAGAGAGAGAGAGAGAGGGAGAGAATGGGTGTGCCAGGGCCTCTAGTCACTGTAAACAAACTCCAGATGTATGTACCACCTTGTGCATCTGGCTTATATGGATCCTGGAGAATCAAACCTAGGTCCTTAGGCTTCACAGGCAAGCAATTTAACCAGTAAGCCATTTCTCTAGCCCTTTTTCCTTTTTTTATACCTTCTTAGTTGGCCTTAAGAACTCTAAAAATAAATAAATATAGGGCCACTAAGACACATCAGGTCTATGGGTAGACTTATCTGGAGAGAGACCAACATGGGTGGGAGAAGCTTTAGAGAGTTAGGGAAAGTCTCAAAGTGACAGTTGAGTTTATACTTGAAGTGTTTATAAACTTAAGGGTCAGGAGAAGAAGGTCCTATGAAGGCCATGCAGACATCTGGGTTTCTAAATGATACACACACACACAAACACACACACACACACACCACACACACACACACATTTGGTGCTAGGAATTGAACCCAGAGCCTTGAATAGGCTAAGCACACATCTTATATTTCCTGCCAAACTTGCATGTTTAAAATGATTATTCTGGCCATGAGTGGTGGCGAATGCCTTTAATCCCAGCACTCACTCGGGAGGCAGAGGTAGGAGGATTGTCATGAGATTGAGGCCATTCTGAGACTATGGAGTGAGTTCCAGGTCAGCCTGGGCTAGAGCAAGACCCTACCTCAAAAAAACCAAACCAAGCCAAACAAACAAAAAAACCCATGATTATTCTAATTGCAGAGGCAGAGTGGTTTACAGGGGCCAGAATGGAAGCAGAAAGATAAGAGAGGAGAGAGATGGTTGATTAGACTGGGCCACCACTGTGGGGACAGAGAAGGCGACAAGAACTGGTACCTATAAGACTTGGGTCATATGGGAGGTCTTAAAGGTGAGTAGAAAATAGTATCTGGTATTGGTCTCAATGAGACAGAGAAAAGCAAGAGGAAGAACAGGTTTGGGAAGAAAACAAGTTCTGCTGTGGCCATAAATTCGAGACACTTATTGGATAGTCATATGGGCACTTGAGGAGAAGATCTGGGCCAGAGACAGGTTCATCTATATTTATATCTACGTAGGGCGTATAAAGCGGTGGCTCTAGACAGAATCTCTGAGAGAGAGAAAGAGAAAGCATGTGAAGAGATGAGAAGTTTGCGGGCACCACAGGCTGCTGGAGGAACAGGAGAAGCTAGCAAAGGAAGCGGGAGCTATGGTAAGGCCGGGAGGCAAGCGTGGCACTGGAAGAGAGCCCGGCACAGAAGCCACGAGAAGAATTGGATTAAAAGCAGTTGAGAAGTCAAAGGAGGAAGAAAATGGAGGGGAATTTGGAGTCAAAGACCGGCAAGTAGCACACACCTTTAATCCCAGCACTCAGGAAGCAGAGGTAGGAGGATCACAGGGAGTTTGAAGCCACCCTAAGACTACATGTGAATTCCAGGTTAGCCTGGGCTAAAGCAAGATCCTACCCGCCCCCCCAAAAAAAAGAAAAAAGAGAAAAAGGGCTGGAGAGCTGGCTTAGTGGTTAAAGCTCTTGCCTGTAAAGCCTAAGAATTCAGGTTTGACTCTCTAGATCCCATGTAAGCCAGATGCACAAAGGTGAGGTGAACTCTCACTCATTAGGTGGCACAAGCATCTGGAATTTGATTGCAGTGGATGAAACCCTGGCATGCCAACTCTCTCTGTTTCTGTCTCTCTCTCAAATTAAAAATTAAAAAAAGAGGCAAGTATCCTTGATCACTGTAATTTAATTTTGCCTTTCTTTTTTTAAAGTTTTGTTTTGTTTTTATTTATTTATTTGAGAGTGGGAGAGAGAGATTGAGAGAGAATGGGCACATGAGGGCCTCCAGCCACTGCAAATGAACTCCAGACACATGTGCTACTTTGTGCATCTGCCTTACATAGGTCCTGGGGAACTGAACCTCAAACTGGGATCCTTAGGCTTCACAGGCAAGTGCTTAACCACTAAGCCACCTCTCCAGCCTGCATGTTTTTTTATTTATATTAAGAAATGTTTCTTTTATTTTAGCCAGGCAAAGCAGTTTTCTAATATTAACAAGTGAGCTGCTACAATGTACAAACCAAATAGCACACAAAGGCGCAATGCAGAGCTCACTCACCCCAAACACTGAAATTCACTGTTCAATGGCTGAGGGCACATTACAATCTCAGAAGAATTTAAAAAACCTTCTGAACTCATGATACAGTGAATGAGTAAAATCAGAATCTTGATTCTGGTACGGTGAGATGTTTAAAGTTATCCAGGGGGGTTCAGTATAAGATTTAAAAGAAACGCCATTTGCTGGGTGTGGTGGCACATGCCTTTAGTGACTTTCAGGTCAGTCTGGGCCAGAGTGAGACCCTACCTCAAAAAAACAAAAATAAATAAATAAATAAAATGCAAACTTAAAGGAAGAAAGGAAGAAGAAAGAAAGAGAGAGAGAAAGAAAGAAAGAAAGAAAGAAAGAAAGAAAGAAAGAAGGAAAAGAAAAAAGAAAGAAAGAAAAATTCAGGCTGGAGAGGTGGCTTGGCTTAGCAGTTGAGGCACTTGCCTGTGAAGCCTAAGCTCAGTTCTCCAGGTCCCACATAAGCCAGATGCGCTGTGCTGAGTGGCTTTTGGCTTCTAGGCTTGTGCTTCTCTCTGTGTGTTTGGTCCTGTGTAAGTAGGCCAGCTTCTTCTGCCATTATGGAACGTCCCCTGGATCTGTTAAGCTTCAATAAATCCCTTGCTCCTTAACTGTGCCTGGTCTGAAAGTTTATTTAACTGCTGATCTACTTCCTTAGTCCTAATGGGACTTTAAAAGAAAAAAAAAAAAAATGGGAGATACAGATCTTATTTGTACATCAGTGGACATGGCTCCACTAAAGAAAAAGGGAAGCCCAGTGTGGTGGTGCATGCCTTTAAGGATCGCCATGAGTTTGAGGCCACACTGAGACTACATAGTGAATTCCAGGACAGCCTGGGCTACAGTGAAACTCTACTTCAATAAAAAAAATTAAAAAAAGAAAGAGAAGGAAAGAAAAAAGGAGAGAGTAACTAAAGAAGAGAAGGTTTTTTTTTCTTTTTTAATTTATTTATTTGAGAGCGACAGACACAGAGAGAAAGACAGGTAGAGGGAGAGAGAGAGAATGGGCGCGCCAGGGCTTCCAGCCACTGCAAACGAACTCCAGACGCGTGCGCCCCCTTGTGCATCTGGCTAACGTGGGACCTGGGGAACCGAGCCTTGAACCGGGGTCCTTAGGCTTCACAGGCAAGCACTTAACCGCTAAGCCATCTCTCCAGCCCAAGAGAAGGTTTTTTTGAGGTAGGATTTCATTCTCGCCCAGGTTGTCCTGGAACTCACTCTAGCTCCTGGCTGGCTTCAAATTCACGGTGATCCTCCTACCTTTGCCACCTGAGTGTTGGGATTAAAGGTGTGTGCCACCACGCCTAGTTTTTTATTTTGTTTTATTTTATTTTAGTTTTTTGGTTTTTCGAGGTAGGGTCTCACTCTAGCCCAGGCTGACCTGGAATTCACTATGTAGTCTCAGGGTGGCCTTGAACTCTTGGCAATCCTCCTACCTCTGCCTCCCAATTGCTGGGATTAAAGGTGTGTGCGGGCTGGAGAGATGGCTTAGCGGTTAAGCGCTTGCCTGTGAAGCCTAAGAACCCCAGTTCGAGGCTCGGTTCCCCAGGTCCCATGTTAGCCAGATGCACAAGGGGGCGCACGTGTCTGGAGTTCGTTTGCAGTGGCTGGAAGCCCTGGAGCGCCCATTCTCTCCCTCTCCCTCTATCTGTCTTTCTCTCTGTGTCTGTTGCTCTCAAATAAATAAATAAAAAATGAACAAAAAAATATTTTAAAAAAAGGTGTGCGCAACCACGCCCAGCAGCCTCAGTCTTTTTTTTTCTTCAATTTTATTTATTTACTTATTTGATAGAGAAAGAGGCAGATAGAGAGAGAATGGGTGCACTAGGGCCTCCAGCCACTGCAAATGAACTCCAGACACATGTGCCACCATGTACATCTGGCTTATGTGGGTATTGGGAAGTTGAACCTGGGTCCTTTGGCTTTGTAGGCAAGTGCCTTAACCACTAAACCATCTTTCTAGCTCCATGCCTCAGTCTTTTTTTTTTTTTAATTAAACTTTTTTTGCCAGGCATGGTGGTGCACACCTTTAATCCCTTTAATTCGAGGTAGGGTCTCATTCTAGCTCAGGCTGACCTGGAATTCACTATGTAGTCTCAGGCTGGTGATAAACTCACAGTGATTCTCCTACCTCTGCTTCCCAAGTGCTGGGATTAAAGGCATGTGCCACCACACCTGGCTTAAAACATATTTTTATTTATATTTATTTGCAAGCAAAGAGAGAGAGAGAGAGAGAGAGAGAGAGAGAGAGAGAGAGAGAGAGAGACAGAGAAAGGGAGGAGAGGGGAGGGGAGGGAAAGGGAGAGGAGAGGAGAGAGAAAATATGGATGTGCCAGGTAACTGAACCACAGATGCATGCACCACTCAGGACTTTGGTTTTATGTGGATACTTGAAATGGAACCCTAGCCATCAGGTAGTGCAAGCAAGTGCCCTTAAAGACTGAGCCATCTCTCTAAGCCCTGCCTCAGTCTTTTGAGTACGTGGATTACAGGCAAAAGCCACAATGCCCAGCTTCGCTGTCTCTCTTCTCAACACCAACAAACACCACACCAAACCGTAGCACCTGGCATAGTTCTTGGCATATAACAGATGTTCAGGATGAAGACATGGCTTAGCCGTTAAGCGCTTGCCTGTGAAGCCTAAGAACCCCGGTTCGAGGCTTGATTCCCCAGGACCCACGTTAGCCAGATACACAAGGGGGCGCATGCATCTGGAATTCATTTGCAGTGGCTGGAAGCTCTGGTATGCCCATTCTCTCTCTTTCTCTCTCCCTCTTTCTCTCTCTGTCTGCCAGTCTCAAATAAATAAAAACAAACAAACAAACAAACAAACAAACAAAAAACAGATGTTCAAAAAGCAAAAACCTTATTCTGTTCTTAGAAGTTCTTCATCTGTACCACCCATTGACTCTCTTGGTCACAGGCTCCTCTCAACCCCATGTTTTTGCTGCTTGGTTTCCTCAAGCTTTCAGAAATACATCTGGGATCTTCTGGCCACCCTACTATTAGCAAGGCACCTATCAGACCCTCCCTCTGTTTCTGAGGAAGTTTTCCCTCCTCTGACTTCAGCCCTGTACTGATCAAGCCAAATGTTCCCCCTGGTGGACACTCGGCATATATGCAGTCTTTTAAAATTTAATTTAATTTAATTTTTATCTGCAGTAATGCCTGGTTTAAAAAAAAAAAAAAAAGACTGATTCAGAAAGGAAAGAGCCATTTCCAGGTGGAGCCTGTCAGTTAGTCACTTGGTTAGGAGACCACCCCTCACGAAGCTACCTACACGTTAAAGGGGTGAGTAGGAAGCTATGGGAAGTTATTCCCTCAATGAGATAATACACTATCTCCCCAGAAGCCCCTCCCTCTGTGCAGAGTGTGCCAGCTTTTCTAAGTGCTAACTCAAAAGGATAATTTTTCGTTTGCTTTCTCTTTCACTTTTTTTCCCTTCAAGGTAGCGTCTTGCTGTAGCCCAAGCTGACTTGGAATTCTCTATGTAGTTTCAGGCTGGCCTTGAACTCATGGTGATCCTCCTAACTCTGCCTCTGGAGTGCTGGGATTAAAGGTATGCAACACCACACCTAGCTAATATTTTATTATTTGAGAGAGAGAGAGAGAGTAAGAGGGAGAGAGACAGAGGGGCAGAAGATAGAATGGGGCTGGAGAGATGGCTTAGAGGTTAAGGCACTTGCCTTATGGAAAGCCAAAGGACCTAGTTTCAATTCCCCAGGACCCATGTGGGCCAGATGCATGGGTGGTGCATGTATCTGGAGTTTGTCTGCAATAGCTAGAGGCCCTGGAGCACCCATTCTCTCTCTCTCTGCCTCTCTCTCTCTCTTTATCTCTTTCACTCTCTCTCTGAGAGAGAGAGACAGACAGAGAGAGAGAGAGAGAAGCAGAGAGAGAGAGAGAGGAGAGAGAATGGGTGTGCCAAGCCCTCCAACCACTGCAAATGAATTCCAGAGGCATGCACCACCTGTGCAACTGGCTTTCCCTGGATACTGGGGCATCGAACCTGGGTCCTGTGGCTTTGCTGGCAAGTGCCTTAACCACTAAGCCATCTCTCCAGCCCTAATATTTAAAAAAAAAATTGTTCATTTTTATTTATTTATTTGGGAGTGACAGACACAGAGAGAAAGGCAGAGAGAGAGAGAGAGAGAGAGAGAGAGAGAGAGAATAGGCGCCAGGGCCTCCAGCCACTGCAAATGAAGCATGTGCCCTCTTGTGCATCTGGCTTATGTGGGTCGTGGGGAATCGAACCTAGGTCCTTTGGCTTTGCAGGCAAGTGCCTTAGCCACCAAGCCATCTCTCCAGCCCACTGTTATTATTATTGAGATAGTGTCCCACTAAGAAGTAGAGTAGCTCAGGCTGGCCTGGAACTTGAGATCCTCTTGCTTCAGTCTCTCGCGTGCTGGGATTCTTTCTTTCTTTTTCCTTTTTCTCTTTTGCGGTGCGGGTGTGCCTTGTCACTACTAGACAAGCACAGTACCACTGGACTACGTAGTCCCGACCCAGTCAGGTAGACTCTCGTTCAGATGAGAAGAACCACACGAGTGTGGGCACCAGCGCCGGCTCTGGCCCTAGGGAGATTCTAACAGCATGCGGCTGACTGAGAGCATGAAACAGGACTGTCATTTTCCGAAGAACTTGCTGATGGGTACCGCACCAGCATCGTCCATCCGTTAAGGATATCCCCAGGATACTCAATAACAGGCTCTTTGTGATGGAGAAGACCTTCTCGAACCCAGCACCCACTGCCCCTGTCTGAGACCTAAGACCTGGTGCCTCTTTACCTTCATACTGGACTTCCAGGTGCATTGTGCCCAGCACCTTCAGCACGCAGTCCACGATGCTGGGGTGTGCCATTCCCACAACAGGCTGCCAAGACAAAGAGGGTTTGCTCTTCAGATCTTTTAAAATATGTTTTTATTTTAGATTTATTCAAGATAGAGAATAGGAGTATCAGAGCTTCTTGCTGCTGCAAACAAACTGCAGATACATGCGCCACTTTGTGCATCTGTCTTTATGTGGGTACTGGGGAACTGAACCTAGGCCATCAGGCTTTGCAAGCAAGTGCCTTTAACTGCTGAGCCATCTCACCAGCCCCTACTCTTTTTTTTTTTTCAGAGCTAAGGTCTCACTCTTCTAGCCCAGGCTGACCTGGAGTTCACTGTATAGTTTCAGGCTGACCTAAACTCAGCGATCCTCCTACCTCTGCCTCCTGAGTGCTGGGATCAAAGGCGTGTGCCACCATGTCTGGCCAGCCCTACTCCTTAGATCCTACATACATTTTCATTCTTCTAAATGAAACACAGACTTCCAGACAGCCAGACACTGGGGTGAACGGCAGAGGGAAGGAAGGCAGTCGTTAGTGGCTGGGCCTAGGCGCTCACCATGGGGAGCAGGGACAGAGGTGGGCGGCTAAGGTGGCAAAGCTGCACAGGTTGCCAGCATCTAGATCAGGATGCACTAAGCTAAAGCCAGCCGCCACCTGTTTGAGGTGAAGAAACAAGGCCTGTGACTTCAGCTGGGGGAGAGGGACATGAAAGGAAGAGGAAAGCTTCAAACCTTTTTTTCTCAGGGCTAGAGAGATGGCTGAGCAGTTAAAGGCACTTGCTTGCAAAGCCTGCCGGCCTGGGTTCGTTTCCCTAGTAGCCATGTAAAGCCAGATGCATAAAGTGGCGCGTGTGTTTTGAGTTCATTTGCAGGAGCAAGAGGCCCTTGAATTTCCACACTCTCCCTCTCTTTCCTTTCTCTCTTTTAAGTAAATAAATGAAATTAAAAAAAGAAAAAAGCCGGGCGTGGTGGCACATGCCTTCAATCCCAGCACTGGGGAGGCAGAGATAGGAGAATTGCCATGAGTTTGAGGCCACCCTGAGACTCCATAGTGAATTCCAAGTCAGCCTGGACTAGAGTGAAACCTACCTCAAAAAAACAAAACAAACAAACAAAAAACCCATGCTGCAGCTGGTGGTACATGGCTTTAATCTGAGCACTCAGGAAGTAGAGGTCGGAGGATCACCATGAGTTCGAGGCCACCTTGAGATTACAGAGTAAATCCAGGGGTCAGCCTGAGCTAGAGTGAAAAACCAGGAAAAAAAAAAGCAAAGCAAAGCAATCCATCCGACCCGAACCTCATCATCTTCCAGCCAACCAACCAATAATTTCCACCTGTTCAGACCTGAGTCATGCTGCCTCCATCTCTGACCAAGGAGGTTAAATGACGCAGGTACACAAGCATCTACCACGGCCGCTGGAGCATAGAGGCCCTGGGTGCGAACCGGGTGTGCTAATTCCACCAGTCTGTCTTGCTGCTTCCCCCCTCAGCTCGTCTCTCTTGGAGGTTTTCCTTCTCTTTTCTGCTGGTGTGGTGCATTCTGCCTCGGGAGTTTATTTCTGTTTCACTTGTCAGTTCTCCACTTGTGTAATCTAAACTGACATTGTCATCTTGGGCCTGTCTCTTGACCTTCAGCTTTTTATTTCCCACTGCCCAGTGGGCATCTCCTAGGCATCCCGGACAGTGGCTCCTCAACTGAGCTAGGAATCAGAATCACTTTAAAAGGAGTTTAAAAGGAAAAAAGCATTACCAAGGGCTACCTGAGAGCTAGAAGATTCTGTAGGATGGAGGATCTGGATTCAGGACTCTACAAAAATGACCCAGTTCTGTCTTCTGCAATCAAGTTGACCTAATCCTTAGATGGACACCTGGGAACCACCAAGTCCCATCAAATGTATTTGGACTTTTATTTTCCTTTTTTGAGGCAAGGTCTTTGTCAAGTCCAGGCTGAGTTGGAACATACTCTGTAGCTCCATGCTGCCTCAAATTCATGGTGATCATCCTATTTCAGCCTCCAAAGTGTTGGGATTAAAGGCATGTGCCACCGTGCCTGGCTCTGAAGTTAAAACCTAACTCCTACCATATCTGTCTGATTTCTCATCTTTATTCCTGTACACAACTCTCTCCATTTATTTACTTATTTGAGAGAGATAAAGAGGCAGACAGAAAGAGAGAGAGAGAGAGAGAGAGAATGGGCATGCCAGAGCTTCTAGTAGTGACAAACAAACTTCAGTCGCATGCACCACCTTGTGCACCCGATTTTACGTTAGTGGTGGGGAACTGAACTCTGGTCCTTAGCCTTTGCAGGCAAGTGTCTTAACTGCTGAGCTATTTCTCCAGCCCCCTCTTCTTTTTTTTTTTTTTTTTTTGGTTTTTCGAGGTAGGGTCTTACTCTAGCCCAGGCTGACCTGGAATTAACTATGTAGTCTCAGGGTGGCCTCGAACTCACGGCAATCCTCCTACCTCTGCCTCCCGAGTGCTGGGATTAAAGGCATGCGCCACCACGCCTGGCCCCCCTCTTCTTTTTAAGGTAGGGTCTCACTCTAGCCCAGGCTGACCTGGAATTGACTATGTAGTCTCAGGGTGGCCTCAAACTCATGGTGATCCTCCTACCTCTGTCTCCGAAGTGCTGGGATTAAAGGCGTGCGCCACCACGCCTAGCTCCCCTCTCCTTTTTGAGGCAGGGTCTCACTCAAGTCCAGGCTGACCTGGAATTCACTCTGTAGTCCCAGGCTGGTCTTGAACTCATAATGATCTTCCTACCTCAGCCTCCTGAGATTCAAGACATGTGCCATCATTCCCATCTTTAAAGTTAAAACCTAACTCCTCTTATAGCTAGTTACCTGATTTCTCATCTTTATTCCTGCCTTCTCTTTATGGTATATAACTCTCCCTGCTGTCAAAGCCTAAAGCTGGATGTCATCTTCAATGTCTTCTTGGTCCCATACCTTTGATCTCAGAAATATCTATCCATATTGGTCACCTCTATGTCCATGGCCACTATTCAGGCCTTATGATTTTCATCTCTTCATTGTTTACTTCCTCTAGCCTATCCCCTAGAGCAGTTCTGAGGAGCTTTTTTTTTTTTTTTTTTTTTTGTATTTTGAGGTAGGTTCTCACTTTAGCTCAGGCTAAACTGGAATTCACTATGCAATCTCAGGGTGGCCTCAAACTCATGGCAATCTTTCTACCTCTGCCTCCCAAGTGCTGGGATTAAAGGTGTGTGCCACCATGCCCGGCATGAGAGCTTTTGAAAAATGCTTTTATTTATTTGTAAACAGAGAGAAAGATAGAAGAGATACAGACAGAGAGAAATGGCACGCCAGGGCCTCCAGCCATTGCAAATGATCTCTAGATGCATACGCCACTTTGTGCATCAGGATTTACGTGGGTACTGCAGAATCAAACCTGGGCCATTAAGCTTTGCAAGCAAGTGCCTTAACTCCTTTGAGCCATTTCTCCAGCCCAGTTTCGAGAGTTTTGATTGTTCTTATCAAAATCCTGGCTTGCAGGCCAAATGAGCCCATGGGTGAAATAATGGCATGTTGTTATGGGGGAAACTAACTGTTCTCTAATTGGACTGGAGGCTCACTCCATGGGAGGGAATACATGCCTGATAATGAAAACCTATGACAGGGGAAGTCATGAGCTTTAGGGGTGTAATGGTTGCTGGTGTCTGGCTAAGTGTATATACTATGCTTATCAAACTACCCAGTAAGCACTTCTCTTCATGTTCAGACCCACATATTTGTACTACTCTTGCTTTTAGTTACAGAAACTTCTCTTTTCATATGGTGGTGACCTTGGGATGACTCAGAAGGTACCATAGTGCTGAGAAGAAGTGACAGAGGAGTGCTCAGCACTGAAACATTTCTATCACACCTTCTAAGGCTCAGGGTCCATTGTGGAAGAGGTGGCGAAAAGAATGTAAGAGCCAAAGGAAGGGTAGGACTGCTTACAATGCACTCTTCCAGACACAAAATGGCCTGGATATCCATGACCACACAGAGCCTGACACTGCCTACACAAGACCTTCATAATAGGATGAAAAGATGGTGACATCAAAATAAAAGAGATACTGATTGAGAGGGGGCAGGTGTTTGATGGAGAGTGGAGCTGCAAAAGGGAAAGTGGGGGAAGGGAGGGAATTACCATGGTTTATTGTCTAGAATTATGGAAGTTGTCAATAAAAAAAAACAAAAACAAAACTTTAAAGAAATCCTGGCTTGGCAGATGGCTCAGGATTAGCTGCACAAGTGTGAGACAAGAGTTTAGATACCCAGCACCCATGTAAATGCTGTGTGGGTGTGGTAACCCACCCATAATCTTAGTGCCCAGGAGATGGAGACAGGGGATCGCAGGGCAAGCTGGCTAGCTAAGCTACTCCAATCACCGAGCCCTGGGCCCAAATGAGAGACCGTGCCTCAGTAAACAAAGTGGACAGTAATAGAGGAAAACATGCAACATGAAACTTTGGCCTCCACACGCACCCCCCCCCACATGCATACCCACACATGTGTACCCACATATATACAAGCACACGTACATACATGTAAGCAAACCATAAACAAATACGTTGGAAGAAAACGACCTCTGTTTCCCTCCTCACTAGGCATGACGTCTTACTATAGTCACCATGCCCCCAGCCTGACTTCAGGCACATTCTAGGCAGAAGCCAACAACAAAAAAAAGGGCGCTTCTCTAAGCAGTGGTGGTGATCTGACCTCTTCACTCACACGCTGTCCCCAAAAGCACTGGGGCTCTTTCCCTGTCAAATGAATGCCTTTAATCTTTTCTCCAGGCCTCTCATCATCCTTGTTGCTTGTCTCAATCACTTTGAAGTCTGCCAACATCTTTCCGATCCTTAAGAAAACAGCACAAATCGCTCTGCTGGGCGACGTGAACTCTGGAAGTGACGCTGACTGAACAGCAGACATGCGGTGGGAGGCTGGGCCCCGCCGCTCTGCCTGTGGGAAGTGCTGCTGCGGAAGGTGGTTGTAAGACTAAGGCATGTGAATCGGAAGCCAGGGGCACGCGGCCCGGACTCACCTGGGTCATCCTGAGAGTCTGCAGGGTCAGCTGCTGAGCTTTGGGGGATGCACAGGGCAGCAAGGCTATCAGACCTTTATAGACTTGATTCTGGTACTTGGGATTACCGTGGACCAAAGAATCCAACAGAATCTGCACTTCCTCCTGAGTCTCTTCTGACTTAGACTGTGCCAGAAATTCTGCTATGGCTCGAACACCTGGGTGAAGAAGACAAAAATGCTAAGTTGGGTGGGATTTATGAAAACCAGACTGCATAATATGAATAGCACTAAAAGCTTTTCAACCAAGCTTTTTCAATCAAAGCAAAACTTACGGTCAGTTTTCATGTTACATCATTGCCTTGTTTACTTCCAGCTATGTAGCCAGAGGAGTTTCTTTCCAGTGTGGGTACATCAAAAATCTGTTTTAAAAACCCAGGTGAATTCCTTTAATGCCAGCACTTGGGAGGTAGAGGTAGGAGGACTGATGTAAATTTGAGGCCAGCCTGAGATTACATAGTGAATGCCAGGTCAACCTGGCCTAGAGAAATACCATATACACTGAAGAAACAAAACTAAACAAACAAAAAAAATCTGGAACTGGAGAGATGGCTTAGTGGTTAAGGTACTTGCCTACAAAGCCAAAGGACCCGGGTTCCATTCCCCAGGACCCATGTAAGCCAGATGCACAAGGTGGCTCATGCTTTTGGAGTTTGTTTGCAGTGGCTGGAGGCCTGGTGCACACAATTCTCCCTCTCCCTCTCTCTCTCTCTCTCTCAAATAAATACATTAAAATTAAAATTTAAAATAAATCTGTTTTAAGGGCTGGAGGGCAAAGTGTGGGAGGTTGTAGAACATTTGCCCAGCACTCATGATGTCCTGAGTTTGCTACCCAGCATAGAAATAAATAAATAAATAAATAAAGAAAGAAAGAAAGAAAGAAAGAAAGAAAGAAAGAAAGAAAGAAAAAAGGGGAAGGAAAGAAATAAGAAGTATTTCATTTACATATTTTGCAAGGCTTTTTTGGGGTGTGGGGGTTGAGGTAGGGTTTCACTCTAGCCCAGGCTGACCTGGAATTCTCAGGGTGGCCTCAAACTCATGGAGATCCTCCTACCTCTGCCTCCTGAGTGCTGAGATTAAAGGCGTGCGCTACCACACCTGGCCGGACCATTTTAAAATTTAAAACACAGGTACAGGGGGCTGGAGAGACGGGGTTAAAAAGGCACTAGCCTGCAAAGCCAAAGGAACCAGGTTTGATCCCCCAGGACCCACGTTAGCCACATGCACAAGGTGGCACATATGTCTGGAGTTTGTTTCTGGCAACTAGAAGCCCTGAAGCTCTCATTCACTCTCTCTGCCTCTTCCAAATAAATAAATAAAAATTAAAAATAAAACACAGGATTTCTTTTCTTTCTGAGCTGGAGACTGAACCCAGGGCTTCGCGCATGCCGTACACATGCTCTACCACTGTACTACGCTCCCAATCCTAAACACATTCTGTCCTTGTTTGGAGGCAAGCCCAATAGACTGGCCTTTTTGTTTTTTAATGCGTGTGGGGGGGGGAAGGGTTGGAGTGCCAGGACCTCCAGCCACTGCAACTGAACTCCAGACGTGTGCACTGCCTTGTGCGCATGTGTGACATTGTGCTTCTGTGTCATTGTTAAACACGTTCTAGTTTTTTTTTTTTTTTTTTTTTTTTTTTTTTTTTTTTGAGGTAGGGTCTTACTCTGACCCAGGCTGACCTGGAATTCACTTTGTAGTCCCAGGTTGGCCTTGAACTCCTAGTGACCCTATCTCTTCCTCCCGAGTGCTGGTATTAAAGGCATGTGCCACCATGCCCAGCTAGGAAACATATTTGTTTTGAGAGCTTCCATAATTATAGACAATCAACTATAGTAATTCCCTGCCCTCCTACTTTCTCTTTGCAACTCCATTCTCCATCATATCCCCTTGGTTATATAGCTGAGGCCAGCCTGGCCTACAATGAGACTTTGCCTCAAAATAAATGAATAAAGGGCTGGAGAGATGGTTTAGCAGTTAAAGTGCTTGCTGGCAAAACCAAAAGACCCGGGTTCAAGTCCCCAGTGGCATATACATCTGGAGTTAGTGTGCAGTGGTTTAGGAGGTCATGATGTGCCCATTCCCTCTCTCTCTTGCAAATAAATAAATAAGCCGGGAGTGGTGGCACATGCCTTTAATCCAGCACTCAAAAGGCACAGGTAGGAGGATCACAGAGAGTTTGAGGCCACCCTGAGACTACATAGTGAATTCCAGGTCATCTTGGGCTAGAGTGAGACCCTACCTCAAAAAACCAACCAACCAACCAACCAACCAAAACAAAAAACAAAAAACAAAAAACCCATACCCCCCCCCAAAAAAGCCCAATAAATAAATTTTTTTTTTTTTTTTTTTTGGTTTTTCGAGGTAGGGTCTCACTCTAGCCCAGGCTGACCTGGAATTCACTATGGAGTCTCAGGGTGGCCTTGAACTCACGGCGATCCTCCTACCTCTGCCTCCCGAGTGCTGGGATTAAAGGCGTGTGCCACCACACCCGGCTTAAAATATTTTTTTAATGAAGAAACAAATGAAATGGAAAAGTATTGTAAAATAAACTGCTACTGATACTGACAAGTTTCAGCAAGAGATGAACCAGGGAAGCCATTAACCCAGTCTTGTGGTGGTGACATGGGCCCAAGCTCAGTGAGTCCACTGTTCAGTGCTTCCTGTGCACCCAGCTGCTCTCTGATACTTTTCTCCTCAGCAGTGTGGGTGCAGCACCATTTCACCCAGACTCCTAGAGAGATGCAAACCCATACTTTGGGGTGCTTGGTACCCACCGTAGCTTTCACAAATGAGCTCCTTGTACTTCCTGCCGGCGTCTGCGATAATCTGAAGCAGTTTGATGGATTCCTTCTTGTCCTCCTCCTTGATCTTCTCTAGGCCAAGTATTTCCAAGAGTGACAGGACACCTCCAATCTCAAGAAATTCTATCAGGTACCGATTGCTGTCCAGGGGGACAGATAGGACACTTGTTAAATTCCATAGTACTGACCTTTCAAAGGATCCCAAAACCAAGGTCATTTCTTCACATACTTTGTCTCCTACCCAGGAAATAACCATAGGTAAACAGAATTGTTTGGGAATTTTGGAATTTTGTTTTTTGAGTCTATATCTAGCCAGGTTGCCTCAAACTTGCTGTCCTAGGAAGCTGGGATTGTAGGCATGTGTCACTGTGCCCAGCCAAGGAAATGTTAGAATCAAATACAATGGGCATTTCTTGCTTTTGTCTTTTTTAAAAGTTTTATTTTAGCCGGGCGTGGTGGCGCATGCCTTTAATAGTAGCCCTTGGGAGGCAGAGGTAGGAGGACAGCTGTGAGTTCGAGGCCACCCTGAGACTCCATAGTGAATTCCAGGTCAGCCTGGGCTAGAGTGAGACCCTACCTCGAAACACCAAAAAAAAAAAAAATTTTATTTTATTTATTTGGGAGGGAGGGAAGAAGGGAGAGAGAGAGTGAGAGAGAGAGAGAGAGAGAGAGAGAGAGAGAGAGAGAGAGAGGGGGAGGATAAGCATGCCAGGGCCTTCAGCTGCTGCAAATGACCTCTAGACACATGTGCCATCTTGTGCATCTGGCTTACGTGGGGCCTGTGGAATCGAACCTGTGTCCTTTGGCTTTGCAGGCAAGTGCCTTAACCTCTAAGCCATCCCTCCAGGCCTGCTTTTGTCTTTCTAGCCTCTGTTCCCTCACTCTTCCTCCTCCTCCTGATGCTCCTCCTCTTGAGGGGTAGTGGGGTCAGGGTTTCACTATGTAATCCTGGCTGGTTTAGTATTCTTTTAGAGAGAGAGAATGGGTATGCCAGGACCTCTAGCTGGTTTAGAACTGCTATCAGGACCAGGCTGGCCTCAGACTTGCAGTAATCCTCCTACGTCTGCTTCTTGAGTCTTGGAATTAGAGAAGTGAACCATACGTAGTCTTTTTTCCTTCCTTCCTTCCCTCCCTCCCTCTTGTTTTCCTTTTTTTTTTTTTTTTTTTTTTTTTTTTTGAGACAGAGTCTCACTGTAGCTGAGGCTGATCTGGAATTCACTCTTTAGTCCCAGACTGGCCTTGAACTCACAGTGATCCTTCTACCTCTGCCACTCGAGTGCTGAGATGACCACTAAGCTATCTCTCTAGCCCCTCTTTTCTTTCCTTCCTTCCTTCTTTCTTTCTTCTCCTCAATATCTTTCTTATTTGTCTCCTTTAAAAAATATTTTATTATGTATTTATTATTTATTTGAGAGAGGGGAAGAGGCAGAGAAAGAGAGAAAGAGAGAGAATAGGTGAACCAGGGCTTCCAGCCACTGCAAATGAACTCCAGATTCATGAGCCCCCTTGTACATCTGGCTTATGTGGGTACTGGGGAATCAAACCAAGGTCCTTTGACTTTGCAGGCAAGTGTCTTAACTGCTAAGTCATCTCTCCAGCTCGTCTCCTTTTTAGATTTTTTTTGTTTATTTTTATTTATTTGAGAGTGACAGACAGAGAAAGAGGCAGAGAGAGAGAGAGAGAGAGAATGGGTGCGCTAGGGCCTCCAGCCACTGCAAATGAACTCCAGACGTGTGTGCCCCCTTGTGCATTTGGCTAATGTGGGTCCTGGGGAATCGAGCCTCGAACTGGGGTCCTTAGGCTTCACAGGCAAGCACTTAACCGCTAAGCCATCTCTCCAGCCCCCTCCCCCCCGTCTCCTTTTTATAATGATACTTCAATTGTTCCTTGAGGAATCATGCTTCCTCCGCTCCTGGGCCATGCAGTCTTGGTGAGGCAAGCAGGTGCACATGGCAGTGTATGGCATCCTGCTAACTGCAAGAACTGGTTTGGTTGGGGCCAGGGAAGTGACCCAGGCTCGTTCACAGAAGCTCAAAAGTGGGAGTCCCATGGAAAAGATGTGCTCTCTGGTTGGTATGGTTGAGTTGCAAGGTTGTGTGTCTGGAGGGCCTGAGGACCCCAGCACACAGAGCCCTCTCTCAATACAGAGGATGGACCAAGAAGAAAGAGGAACAGAACCAGACCAAGTACTGAGGTGTTATTCTAAGCCCAGGTCTAAGTAGGCCTGAAATACTTACTTCCACTTGCAGGGCTTTTAAGAAAATACCCTTTCTCTGAGTCCAGGGTAAGTTGCTTTACTTTCTTCTTTTTTTTTCTTTTGGTTTTTCTTTTTCTTTTCGTCTTTTTTGTTTTTTTGAGGTAGGGTCTCACTCTGGTCCAGGCTGACCTGGAATTAACTATGTAGTCTCAGGGTGGCCTTGAACTCATGGCGATCCTCCTACCTCTGCCTCCCGAGTACTGGGATTAAAGGCGTGCGCCACCATGCCCGGCTCTTTTGGTTTTTCAAGGTAGGGAGGGTCTCACTCTAGCTCAGGCTGACCTGGAATTCACTATGTAGTCTCAGAATGGCCTCAAACTCTTGGCCATCCTCCTACCTCTGTCTCCTGAGTGCTGGGATTAAAGGCATGCACCACCACGCCTGGCTTTAAGTTGCTTTTCTCTTATTCTTAACCAAGAGGACACTGACAAGCATGAGATGGAGGAGCCAGTGGAGCAGAAGCAGCGGGGAATGCTGCCTCTGGGCTTACCCTAGGAACTGTGGAGTACCTGCTGATACCTAGAACCCACAATCCCACCTACAGTGAGGACTAAGTACTGAGACAGTCTCTCGGGAAGGTAACTCACCTGCTCACAGCCGACAAGAAGATGCCAATGGACCTCAGGATTTTTTCTAAAGCAAAGCCAGTCATGTAGCTGCACAGCAAGTTAAAGAGTGCCTTGTGGGAGAAGCCAGATCCCATGTCTGATCCCCAGTATCACCCAGGATGGCCACATAGCTGGATTGTGGCTTTACCTGGAGGGGAGCCGCTAGATCCCTCAGGATAACCACACAGTGGAGTCATGCCCATCCTTTATCGAGCTGATGCATGCTCTGAGGTTCAGTGAACCAGCTTGGGTACCCTGAGCGGAGCCTCCAGCTGAAGGGGGAGGGGCAACACACACAGTGTGTTTACATTTGTGTGTGAGGCAGCGACGTGTTCCTCATTCTTTTTTTTTTTTTTTTTTTTTTTTTTTTTTTTGGTTTTTTCGAGGTAGGGTCTCACTCTGGCTCAGGCTGACCTGGAATTCACTATGTAGTTTCAGGGTGGCCTCAAACTCTCGCGATCCTCCTACCTCTGCCTCCCGAGTGCTGGGATTAAAGGCGTGCGCCACCACTCCTGGCTGTGTTCCTCATTCTCTAAGGAGTTCCTCCAGGGCAGTTCAGCCACCCAGACTCTGGCAGCTCCCTAGGGAACAAGAAAGCTTGCAGAAACCGAAGCACATGGAGAAAACAGAGGATCAGTTTTCCAAGCCTCTCTGAGCCATGACCATTATATCCTTGGTTCTCAGCGTAGCTCATTATTTTAGGCCTCATTCCTAGACTTCTTTAATAAGAATTAGCTTGATCATTAATTCTCAATTTTGTACTTGCTCAAAGTTTTACACTGGAGGTCACTCTCCTTATGAAGAATTGCATGGTTTCCTAATAAGAATAACAGGAGATGGAGGAAAAATTAAACTCTGATTTAAGACAACCTCAGTATTTAATGTTATTTTTTAATGTGAGCCTTTGCAAAAAAGCGTCATTGTAATAAAGCACCCAGAGCACGCATCAGCTCAGATACAAGGTATGAAATCAAGCCACAACAGAAAGAGAACCAGTCAACAATTACTAGGCTCATAACACATCACAGGCTCTTAGAACACTTAAGAAATTAGCTGAAATTATTGCAGCCCATGGAGGATGACTGAGAGCTTCCAAGGCTGATAAAGGCTAATGTAATAGCTTGGAGGTAATGGTGCTTTGTTGCGGGGGTGGGCTGGGGAGGGGATGTGAAGCAAATTATTTCACCCCATTCCCAGGATGCCAATAGAAGAAGAGACAGATTGGCTCATTAGAAAGTGTCTTTACTGCAAAAGCAGTGTTTGCTTTGCACTCAGGCTCCCCTGCCCACTGCCATCATAGCTGGGACCAGGCTATTTGGCCTACACAGCAATAACCTCTTCACTGCTAGACTGTCCCCTCCCTGCCCTGTAGCATGTGCTACCTTCTGCATCTGGCTTAAATGGGTCCTGGAGAATCGAGCCTCAAACCGGGGTCCCCAGGCTTCATAGGCAAGTGCTTAACTGCTAGGCCATCTCTCCAGTCCCCCCTTTTTTAAAGTTTTTTTTTTTTTTTTTTCAAGGTAGCGTCTCACTGTAGCTCCAGCTGACATGGATCTCACTCTGTAGTCCCAGGGTGGCCTTGAACTCATGGCAATCCTCCTGCCTCTGCCTCCCAAGTGCTGGGATTAAAGGCGTGCACCACTATGCCTGGTGTCTTTCTTCTTTTTGAGAGGGTCTTGCTATTGAGCCCAGACTGACATGGAAGTCAAGGTGCTCTTGCCTCATCATCCTGAGTGCTGGGATTACATGTAGTGACACAGGTGCCACCATACTCAGCTCTAGCCAACTTTCTTTTCTTATCCTTTTTGTTTTTGTTTTTGTTTTTTAAGGAAGATGAGTTCAAGACCAGTTTGAGACTACATAGTAAATAGTGAATTCCAAGTCAGACACATGTGCCACCTTGTGCATCTGGCTTATGTGGGTACTGGGGAATCGAACCTGGGGCCTTAGGCTTCGTAGGCAAGCACCTTAACCTCTACTGGCTTACTTTTAAAAAATACTTATATATTTATGAGTGACAGAGAAAGAGAGAGAAAGATGACAGAATGGGTGTGGCAGGGCCTCTAGCCACTGCAAGTGAACTCCAAATTCAGCAGGTGCATCTGGTTTACATGGGTTCTGGAGAATTGAACCTGGGTCCTTTGGCTTCACAGGCAAAATGCCTTAACCACTAAGCCATCTCTACAGTCCTTAATTTTTACTTTTTGTGTTAGGAGTGAACCCAGGGCCTCAAGTATGCTAGGCAAATGTTTTACCATCGAACCACACATCCAGTCCTAATATACATTTTAAACCTTTTATGCACACCAATACCTGAGGACATTAGGATCAACTTAGAGATGTATTTGAAGTACTCTTACGTTTTAAGTCAGAGTCTGAGTAATAATTTTATCAGTGATCTAAATGCAAGAAACAGAAAGTTGTGCTTAAATCTTTAGTTTTAGGGCTGGAGATACTGCTCAATTGGTAGTAGACTGCTTGCCCAGCACTCACGAGGCCCGAGCTTTCATTCCCAGCATCCTATACTGAACATGGTGAAATGTGTCTGCTATCGTAGCACTTGGGAGGTGAAGACAGGAGGATCAGAAGTTCAAGGTACACAACAAGTTGGAGGCCAGCCTGGACAATACAATATGACACCCTATCTTAAAAATAAAACAAAGCCGGGCGTGGTGGCACTCACCTTTAATCCCAGCACTCAGAGACGCAGAGGTAGCAGGATCCCCTGAGTTCAAGGCCACTCTGAGACTACACAGTGAATTCCAGATCAGCCTGGGCTAGAGCAAGACCCTACATTGACCCCCCAAAACAAAACAAAACAAAACAAAACAAAACAAAACAAGAGCCAGGTGTGGTGGTGCATGCATTTAATTCCAGCACTTGGAAGACAGAGGTAGGGGAATGGCTGTGAGTTCCAGGCCACCCTGAGACTACATAGTTAATTCCAGGTCAGCCTGGGCCAGAGTGAGACCCTACCTTGAAAAACGTAAAGAAAACAAACAAACAAACAAACAATCAAAAATGATGGAGAGATGGCTCAGCAGTTAAGGGCTCTTGCTTGCTTGCAAAGCTTGCTGGCCCAGGTTTGATTCCCAGTACCCATGTAAAGCCAGATGCACAAAGTGGCACATATGTCTGGAGTTTGTTTACAGTGGCAAGAGGTCCTGGTACACTCACTCTCTCCTTGCAAATAATATATATAAACAACCACTAAGCTTGGGTGTGGTGGTGCATGCCTTTAATCCCAGCACTTGGGAGGCTGAGATAGGAGGACTGCTGTGAGTTCAGGGCCAGCCTAAGAGTATGTAGTGAATTCCAGGCCAGCCTGGGCTAGAGCAAAACGTTACTTTGAAAAAAAAAAAAAAAAAGCCCAAACCATTAGTTTTGCCTAGTTGCAGGCTTTCTGGTTCTGGTTCATTTATTCAGCAAACAGTCTTGGAAGGGTGCTAGGTAATAAACATGCAGATATGGGCAAGATATATGCAACCCCTGTCCTCACAGAGCTTACAGTCAGTATATTGGGGTGAGGGAGGCAGAGGTATTGAACAGATAATACCAATAAAATATTATGACTATTACTTTAGAGGAAGTGAGGGTCTGGGGATTAGCTCAGTTGAGAGTACCTGCCTCACATACGTGAAGCCCTGGGTTCAATCCCCAAGCACCACGTGGACCATCCAAGCACCACGTGGACCAGGGATGGTGACACATGCCTATAATAACGGCACTCATGAGGTGGAGAAAAGAAGATCAGAAGTCCAAGATCATCTTCAGCTACATGGTAAATTTGAGACTAGCCTGGGACACATGAAACCTTATATAAAATTTGAAAAACAGGCTGGAGAGATGGTTTAGTGGTTAAGGTGTTTGCCTGCAAAGCATAAGGACCCGTGTTCTACTCTCCAGATCCCATGTTAGCCAAACACACAAAGGTGAGACAAGTGCAATGCCTCACATGACCACTAGGTGGTGCAAGCGCCTGGAGTTCAAGTGCAGTTGCTGAGGCCCTGTCAATTCTCTCCCCCGCCCTCCAAAAAAGAAAAAAAGTGGCACATGTTTTTAATCCCAGCACTCAGGAGGCAGTGGTAGGAAGATTACTGAGAAGTAGAGGTTAGCCTGAGATTATGTAGTGAATTCCAGGTTAGCATAGGCTGGAGTGAGGTCCTACCTTGAAAAACCAGAGAGAGAGAGAGAGAGAGAAAATAGGAAAGGTGCCATGGCCTAGCATAGGAGCAGAACCAGTAGTCAGATGTCTAGGTAAGGAACTTGGATTCCAGACGGGAATTTGGAACTTGTGACTGGAGTCGTGCATCATGGCAGTGGATTTGATTTCTCAGGAAGGAACTGACTGAGCAGAGAACAGGGTATAGGATGGAGGTTCAAGGACATCTACACTTCAAACAAAAGGACTGGGCAGAAGGAAACGCAAACAACCATGAGAGTTGGTATCAAGGAAATCAAAGGAAGAGTGTTTTGAGAAGTGTGAAAATAAACTGACAAATGCCACTGAGAGGTCATGTATCAGGAATGAGGATGTGGTCACTAGATTTTGTAGCTAGAAAGGTGCTGGTAACCTTGGCAAGGCTTGTACTGGTGGAGCTGGGTGAGAGATATTAGACCGCAGTGGGTGGAGGAGGAACCAAAGAGGACTGGAGACAGGAAGAGACAACACCTGCTTTACAAGTTTCACTATTAAGACAGCTTATGGGGGAATTCAGGTTTGAGACCAGGATTTTTTTAATTTTTTAATTTTTTTATTTGAGAGCGACAGACACAGAGAGAAAGACAGATAGAGGGAGAGAGAGAGAATGGGCGTGCCAGGGCTTCCAGCCTCTGCAAACGAACTCCAGACACATGCACCCCCTTGTGCATCTGGCTAACGTGGGACCTGGGGAACCGAGCCTCGAACCGGCGTCCTTAGGCTTCACAGGCAAGCGCTTAACCGCTAAGCCATCTCTCCAGCCCAAGACCAGGATTTAACATAACTTTTATTTATTTATTTATTTTTGAGAACGACAGACAGAGAGAGAAAGAGGGAAAGAGAAAGAGAGAGAGAGAGAGAGAGAGAGAGAGAGACAGAGAGAATGGGCGCATCAGGGCCTTCAGTCACTGCAAAGGAACTCTAGACACATGTGCCACCTTGTGTGCATGGGTCTTGGGGAACTGAGCCTTGAACTGGGATCCTTAGGCTTCACAGGCAAGCGCTTAACCGCTAAGCTATCTCTCCAGCCCCCTAATATAACTTTTTTTTGTGTGGTTTTTTGAGGTAGGGTCCCACTCTAGCTCAGGCTGACCTAGAATTCACTCTGTAGTCTCATGCTGGCCTTGAACTCACAGTGATCCTCTTACCTCTGCCTCCTGAGTGCTGGGATTAAAGGTGTGAGCTACCACGCCCGGCTCCTAATATAACTTTATAAAAATAATTTTATTGCTGAGTGTGGTGGTGCACAACTTAATTCCAGCATTCAGAAGGCAGAGGTAGGTGGATTGCTATGAGTTTGAGGCCACTCTGAGACTACACAATGAATTCCAGGTCAGCATGGGCTAGAGAGTGAGACCCTACCTTGAAAACCCAAAAATAAAATAAAATAAAAAATAATAATTTTATTTAGCTGGGCATGGTGGGGCATACCTTAATCCCAGCACTTAAGCAGATGTAGGAGGATTGCTGTAAACTCAAGACTACACTGAAAATATACATAGTGAATTTGAGGTCAGCCTAGGCTAGAGATAAACCTTATCTAAACAAAACAAAACAACAACAATAATGATTTTATTTATTTGAGAGACAGAAAGAGACAGAGAGTGCGTATGGGACCCCCAGGGCCTCCTGCCACTGCAATTGAACTCCAGATGTATGTGCCACTTAGTACATCTGACTTTACGTGGGTACTAGGGAAATGAACCTGGGCCATCAGGTTTTGCAAGCAGTGCCTTTAACTGTTGAGCTATCTCTCCAGCCCTAATTTAATTTTTTTTTTTGGCACGTGGTATACATGCAAATGTATATGATTTCCCATGTGTGGTTACGTGTGTATAGTGGTTTGAATGTAAATGTATGTCCCTACTGCCTGAAGTAATTTTTTGTTTTCTTTCTTTCTCTTTCTTTCTTTCTTCTTTCTTTCTTTCTTTCTTTCTTTCTTTCTTTCTTTCTTTCTTTCTTTCTTTCTTTCTTTCTTTCTTTCTTTCTTTCTTTTTATTTTCAAAAGAAGGTCTCATTCTAAGCCAGGCTAGAAGACAGAATGGGTGCACCAGGGCCTCTAGCCACTCACTGCAAATGAACTCCAGATGCATGTGCCACCTTGCACATCTGGCTTTATGTGGGTACTGGGGAAATAAATTCAGGCCCTTAGACTTTGTAGGCAAGCTCCTTAACTGCTGACCTATCTCTCCAGCCCCTTTCTGGAATATTTTTAAAAATATTTTATTTTTATTTATTTATTTATTTGACAGAGAAAGAGGGGGAAAGAGAGAGAGAGAATGAATGGGTGTTCCAGGGCCTCCAGCCACTGCAAACCAACTCCAGACACATGGACCCCCTTTTGCATCTGGCTAACGTGGGTCCTGGGGGATTGAACCTGGGTCCTTTAGCTTTGCAGGCTAATGCCTTAACTCCTAAGCCATCCCTCCAGCCCCTTTCTGGAACATTTTCATTACCACATGTTCTGTTCTAAAGTATAAGAATCAAGAGAAAAAAGGACAGGTGTGGTGGTGCACACCTTTAATCCCAGCACTCGGGAGGCAGAGGTAGGAGGAGAGCTGTGAGTTTGAGGCCAGCCTGAGACTACATAGTGAATTCCAGGTCAGTTTGGGCTAGAGTGAGACCCTACCTTGAGGGAAAAAAAAAAAAAAAAAAGAAGAAGAAGAAGAAGAAGGAGAGAGAGAGAGAGAGAGAGAGAGAGAGAGAGAGAGAGAGAGGGAGAGAGGCTCCCTTAACAATGATCAGTTTTGAAGATACTACCTCCACACCCACTCATTCAGCAAAGGATACGTGACTCTAAGCCAGGTAGTCAAGCGTATCAGGAACAAGCTGGCTCCCTGGGAAAACTCCTGCTCCAATTCAGGGCCAGTTTTGCCTTCGTTGTTTTCGATGAAATTGTTGAGGATTTGACTTCTTACAACTTTGCCAGCATTGTCCCACTGGTGCAAAAAACTTAAGAGCCGGCTAATTGCTGCCTGTTCCTTTATAGAAGTCATGATCAGTCAGTAGTCAGTCCTGAGGTTGACAATAAAGCTAGGAAAGCGGACAGGTACCAGAATGGTTAGACTTAGAGCCATGTAAACCCACAACTTCGCGAGCTTCTGCTCTTCTGCTGATCCCGTGGAGGCTGGGTGAGATTTTGTTGGGGTGTAATTACATGCAAATCCCCTCTGGGAGGTTGGGGATGAGACTCGTGGTAGTGCTCACATGAGACCCTGGGTTCCATTCCTGACACTGCACAGAACAGCAGCGTGCTGGCTGGGATGTAGCTCAGAGGTGGAGCACTTGCCTAGCATGTTGAGATTCTGAGTTTGATCTTTAATACCTCAAAAAAACAAAAAACTCCATTCTAGTAGGACTGGACATCTACTATTTGAACAGGGAGGCTCTAGCTAGATTTTTTTTTTTGAGGCAAGCCCAACAGACTGGTCCTTTTTTCTTTTAAAAGAGAAAGAGAGAGAGAGAATTGGTGCGCCAGGGCCTCCAGCCACTGTAATCGAACTCCAGATGTGTGGGCCATCTTGTGTGCATGCGTCACCTTGTGCGTCGGGCTTATGTGGGATCTGGGAGTTGAACCTGAGTCCTTAGGCTTTGCAGGCAACAACCTTAACTGCTAAGCCACCTCTCCAGCCCTCTAGCTAGATTTTAATGGAGTTAAAATGTCAAGGTAGGCCAGGAGTGGTGGCACACACCTTTAATCCCAGTACTTGGAAGGCAGAAGTAGAAGGATTGTTATGAGTTAGAGGCCACCCTGAGACTCCATAGTGAATTCCAGGTCAGCCTGGGTTAGAGTGAGACCCTACCTCGAAAAAAAAAAAAAGTCAAGGTAGGGGCTGGAGGGATGACCTGTAAAGCCAAAGGACCCAGGCTTGATTCCCCAGTATCCACGTAGGCTAGATGTGCAAGGTGGCGCATGCATCTGGAGTTCGTTAGCAGTGGCTAAAAACCCTGGCATGCCCATTCTCTCCTTCCCTCTCTCTACATAATAAAACAAATTTTAAAAAAAGTCAAGGTAGGGGTTGATAGGATGGCTCATTCAGTAGTGTGTTTGTTTTATAAGCATGAAAACCTGAGTTCAATCCCCAATACCTACATAAAAATTTCAGTCATGGCACGTCAGTCAAGGGCTGGATAGGTGGCTTAGTCGTTAAGGCACTTGCCTGTAAAGCCTAATAATGACCTGGGACCCATTCCCCAGCCACATGCACAAGGAAGCGCATGTGTTTGGAGTTTGTTTGCAGTGGCTAGATGCCCTGGCATGCTCATTTTCTCTGTCTCTCTCTCTCTCTCTCTTTCTTTTTTTTTTTGTTTGTTTTTCAAGGTACAGTTTCATTCTAGTCCAGGCTAGTCTGGAATTCACTATGTAGTCTCAGGGTGGCCTTGAACTCACAGCAATCCGCCTACCTCTGCCTCCCAAATGCTGGGCTAAAAGGCGTGTGCCACCATGCCTGTCTGTCTCTCTTCTTTCTCTCTGCTTGTAAAAAAGTTAATAAAAATAAAAAAATTCCAGTAAAAGCTGGGTGTAGTGGCACATGTCTTTAACCCCAGCACTTGGCAGGCAGAGGTAGGAGGATCACCGTGAGTTCGAGGCCACCCTGAGACTACAGGTCTCAGTGAATTCCAGGTCAGCCTGAGCTAGAGTGAAACCATACCTTGAACCCCCCCACCAAAAAAAAAAAAAAAGAGTTGGACTTGGGTTGTGTTGGTGGTATAGTGGTAAGCATAGCTGCCTTTCAAAAAGAGGTAACAAGCCGGACGTGGTGGCACATGCCTTTAATCCCAGCACTTGGGAGGCAGAGGTAGGAGGATCGCCATGAGTTTGAAGCCACTCTGAGAATACAGAGTGAATTCCAGGTCAGCTTGGGCTAGAGTGAGACGCTACCTCCAAAAACAAAAAACAAAAAACAAACAAACAACAAAAAAAAAAAACCAAAGTGGTGAAGTGTGAAGCATCTACTTTTTTGTCATTTTTGTTTTGTTTCTTTGAGAAAGGGTCTTGTAATGTAGCGCAGGCTAACCTTTAAGGCACAACAATCTTCTTGCTTTAGCTACCCGAGTGCCAGGATTGCAGCTATGAGCCACTATGTATATACAGCTTTTCCTTTTCATTTAAAAACATTCAAATCTGGGCATGGTGTTGTGCATCTTTAATCCCAGGACTCAAGAGGCAGAGGTAGGAGGATTGCTTTAAAACACACACACACACATTAAAAAAATTTTTTTTATGCCCCTGGCAATGGGCAAAGAAATACCTCATGGATGGTGGTGTTTTTATATCAGTCAGGGGCAGAACAGATGGAGGTCCTTTGTTCAGCCTAGCCTGATGTGACCAAAGCTGTTTCATGCCCAGGGCACAATCTTGCTGCTACTCTATTCTTTCTTGGATTTTGGAGGAGGAAGAATCAAGCACTAGGCAGATTGTTGAGACTCAAGGAGATATAAAAAGTGGTCATGGTATTAGATTATATGGGTGCCTCTCGTCATGCCTTCATTGGGGGCACCAATGTGCGTGCTGAAGTGCAGAAGCTACAGATGGAAGTTCCCCATATCACTGTGGGTACCCCGGGCTGGGTGTTTGATATGCTTAACCGGAGACACCTGTCTGCCAAATATGTCAAGATGTTCGTACTGGATGAAGCTGATGAAATGTTAAGCCGTGGATTCAAGGACCAGATCTATGATATATTCCAAAAGCCCAACAGCAATACCCAGGTAGTTTTGTTGTCAGCTACACTGTCTTCTGATGTGCTTGAGGTGACCAAGAAATTCACGAGACCCCACTAAGATTCTTGTAAAAAAGGAAGAGTTGACCCTAGAGGGTATCGGCCAATTTTACATCACCGTGGAAGAGAGGAGCGGCAGCTTGACACACTGCGTGACTTGTACGAGACCCTGACTATCACCCAGGCAGCGATCTTCACCGATACCCGGAGGAAGGTGGATTGGCTTACTGAGAAGATGCGCGCCGGGACTTCACGGTCTCTGCTGTGCACGGGGACATGGAGCCAAAGGAAAGCAACGTGGTCATGAGGGAGTTCCGGTCTGGCTCTAGCAGAGCGTTGATTAACACTGACCTGCTGGCCAGAGGCGTTAACGTGCAACAGGTTTCTTCTTTTTTCTTTTTTTTTTGGTTTTCAAGGTAGGGTGTCACTCTAGCCCAGGCAGACTTGGAATTCACTATGTAGTCTCAGGGTGGCCTCGAACTCACGGTGATCCTCCTACCTCTGCCTCCTGAGTACTGGGATTAAAGGCGTGTGCCACCATGCCCGGCTTGATTTGCTCTTTTGAGACAGGTTCCCACACTGTTGCCGAGGTTGGCTGGGAACTTGTGGTGATTCTTTCCTTAGCCTGAATGCTGGGATTGCAGACATATGCTAGCATGCTGGCTAAACATTTGCTTCTCTCTCTCTCTCTCTCTCTCATATATGTATATATATATATATATACACACACACATACATATATGTATATATATATATGTATATAGTATATTTTTATTTATTTATTTGCAAGGAGAGAAAGAGAAAATATATGGGTATGTCAGGGCCTCTAGCCATTATAAATGAATTCCAAATCATGTGCTACTTTGTGCATCTGGCCTTACATGAGTAGTGAGGAATCAAACCCAGGTCATTAGGCTTTGTAGGCACGTGCCTTAACCATTGAGCCATCTCCCCAGCCCTAAACATCTGCTTTTTAAGAGTTGAATGTAACTCTGTGAAGGCCAGCAACTAGAAGACACAACCAGCAGGAGATAAAGGTGCTAAAAGCTCAGGTTACTTCATACAGGCTCGGAGGCTGGGATCTTTAGAGATCTACCCCCACCCTTTCTGCTGATCAGCTAAGATAGAGTGCTCCTTAACCTTGTACCTAGGGCTTTTAGACTCACTCAACTTTTGAACAAAGTTAGTGAGAAGAAAAACTTCCTATTCCTTAGTTGGATTAATGGGCTGTGGTTTGTAGGAGTCTGTGTCCTTGGGAGAATGTTTTTAGTGGGGGAGGGAAGGTTTAAAATAAACCCGTTTTCCAAAAATAGTTGTGATTGAAAGTGTTATTATCCATAACAAATGTTAGTGCTGATGGGACAGAGGCATGCGCAATGCTTTTGTCTAACAGACAAGTGAAAGTCATATTTCACATTATCATGGGGTTTTCTGTGATTTACAGAATATTTGTGAAACATTACTTGCGGTGGCCATGATTGATATGGAGAGAACAGCTTGTGTGTGGGGAGATGTGTATTTCACAAAGACTGTTCAACATGAAATTTACAGTCCCATAAAGTGCTTCCACATCTTCGCCAGAGATCTAGTTAAAAGGACTTTACAGTCTGAAACATCCTAAAATTGATTCTAAATTAACGTTTCCTCACATGTGTTTGAGATATTGATGGGGCCCTGCTATCAGAATTTTATTAGGGAGCAATAATCTGAGGCAAGCTGAGACAGACAGACATACATACCTACCAACCTCCACTACTCCCCAGAGGACACTGGTTATGTGCTCCTAGGAAGGGCGTCCACGTAGCTTCAGGAAGGAAGATACCACGAGGTCCTGTCAGCCTCAAGAACTGGCTGGGTAAGTATAGACCAATCTAAACACAAAAATGACCAAAACCTGTCATGGAACAATGCTATCAACTATGTATTACTATAATAATATCTTTCTGATGCTGTGTCCACTTTTTTTTTTTTTTTTTTTGAGGTGGGGTCTCACTCTAGCTGAGGCTGACCTGGAATTCACTACGTAGTCTCGGGTGGCCTCAAACTCACAGCACTCCACTTACCTCTGCCTCCCAAGTGCTGGGATTAAAGGTGTGCGCCACCACACCTGGCAGCTGTGTCCACTTTTAACAGACTAGCTGGCTTCAAGAAGATGGGGATAAGGGGCTGGAGAGATGGCTTAGTGGTTAAGGTGCTTGCCTGCAAAGCCAAAGGTACCAGTTTCGATTCCCCAGGACCCACTTAAGCCAGATGCACAAGGTGGCACATGTGTCTGGAGTTTGTTTACAGTGGCTGGAGGTCCTGGTGCACCCATTCTCTCTATCTGCCTCTTTCTTTCTCTCAAATAAATAAATTTTTTAAAAAAATTAATTTTCCTTTAGAAAGGAGATGGGGATGAGTGGCTTTGTAGGCTCTATGGAGGAGGGTTGAACATTAGTTTTGTCAGGATGGATGTTTCCTAGGACCAGAACTCCAAGTGCTATCAGAGATGTACCCTGCAATACAAAATGGTAAACTCTATGCAGCCCAAATCCTCAAGGGTTCCTTGAATTTCAGCCTTCCCATCATCTCTCCTTTTCCTTTCCTTTTTTAATTTTTTTGTTTTTCAGGTAGCGTCTTGCTTTAGCCCAGGCTTACCTGTAGTCTCAGGATGGCCTCAAACTCACAGCACTCAGCTTCCTGAGTGCTGGGATTAAAGGCATGTGTCATTACGCCTGGCTATTTTCCCTTTTATTTTTTTCCTAGGTAAGGATCTCACTCTAGTCCAGGCTGACCTGGAACTCACTGCATAGTCTAAGGGTGGCCTTGAACTCACAGTGATCCTCCTACTTCTGCCTCCTGAGTGCTGGGATTAAAGGCATGTGCCAGTATGCCTGGCCTTTTTTTTTTTTTTTTATCAGTTTCCACCTTTAATTTCCAATACTGTACTTTCTTAATAAGCATACAAAATATCAAGCTTCTCTTTAGAAAAAGTGCCGTTCTTTGACATCCTTTACACAAAAACAGTCTGAGCCTGTGGCACATTAATGCAGTCGAGAGGCAAAGCATACTAACTTTACAAAGTCTACCTTCCATAACTTTTTTTTTTTTTTTTTTTTGAGGGTCTCACTCAAGCTCAGGCTGACTTGGACTTCACTACATAGTCTTAGGGTATCCTCAAACTCATGGTACTCCTCCTACCTCTGCCTCCCAAATGCTGGGATTAAAGGTGTGAGCCATCATGCCCAGCTCCCTTTTTCTTTTTTTAAAATCTTTGTTTTTGTAATATTTTATTAATTAATTTATTTGAGAGAAAGAAAGAGGCAGAGAGAGTGAGAGACAGAGAGAGAATGGGAACACCAGGGCCTCCAGCCACTGCAAACGAACTCCAGATGCATGTGTCCCCTTGTATATCTGGCTTATGTGGGTCTTGGGGAATCGAACCAGGGTCCTTTGGCTTCGCAGGCAAATGCCTTAACCGCTAAGCCATTTCCTCAGACCTCCTTTTCTTTTTTGAGATAGTATTTCACTGTGTTCACTGGGTGGCCTCAAACTCAAGATTCTCTTGCCTCAACCTTCTGAGTGCTGAGATTATAGGTGTGTGATATATGTCTTTTTTTTTTTTTTTTTGGCTTTTCAAGGTAGGGTCTCACTCTAGCCCAAGCTGACCTGGAATGCACTATGTAGTCTCAAGGTGGCCTTGAACTCATGGCAATCCTCCTCCCTCTGCCTCCCGAGTGCAGGATTAAAGGCATGCACCACCATGCCCGGTTTGCATATCTTCTTTTGAGACAGAAAAGAAAAACCAAGCAGCAGTTTTCAAGGTCACAGTGATGTGGCTCTAACATGTACTCTCTCTCTCCTACCCCCTACCCCGTGTGTGTGTGTGTGTGTGTGTGTGTGTATGAGAGAGAGAGACTCTCAGGTAGTGGAAGCATCATGTGTGTCCCAACACCCAGCTCCTAACTCTTAACTATGGAGTGAAGTTAATCAGGTCACTACGAAGTGGGAGACACAAGGGTGCAGATGACATAGCCAGGGCCCTGGATGAACGCGTAGTCCTGTGGTAACAGTGAAGAGTGGAGGAGCCCAAGATTTAATCAGACTGGGCTCAAGGGCCAGCTTGTCATTTGCCACTCAGTAAGAAATCAAAATAATTGTACTTGCCTTACACCTTGTGCCACCTTCTGGTTTCCTCCATAGAGACAGTTACTTTTAATTCTCTGGCCTTTCTCCTTCTTTAAAAAATATTCTATTTTATTTATTTATTGGAGAGAGAGAGAGAGAAAGAGAGAGAGAGAAGGGAGGGAGAGGGGGAAAGAGGCAGATGGAGAGAGAATGAGTATGCCAGGATATGCAAACCAGGTGTGATGGCACATGCCTTTAATCCCAGCACTCAGGCAGAGGGAGGCGGCTGGCCATGAGAATACATAGGGTCCTTAAAGAGGCAATTAAGGTAAAATGAGGTCATTAGGGGCATGGAGGTATCTTCATAAGAAGAGATTAGGACACAGGAATGCTGAGGGAGGACCATGGAAAACAGAGGGAAAAGATGGCCGTTTATAAGCCAAGCAGAAAGGCTCAAGGACAAGCAGTTCTGTGACACTTGGATATCAGCTCCCCAGAACCGGGGAGAATTCCTGTTGCCTAAGACACTCAGGCTGTAATATTTTGTTACAGCAGTCCCAACAAACTACTGTTATTTGATTTATCCATTGTAGCAATATTTGAGGCAGTTGAGGAATTAGCTCTTTTGTACCACACCATCCCCCCTTTCTGCTTCTCCATCCTTACAATATAATTTCCCACAATTTACAGTTAAATCAATAGTGTTTACATTATTGATCAAGTAAATAAACTCTTCAGTCAAGTAGTAAAATACTATTACTTACAACTTGGTTTTAACTGGAGTTAATCAACATCGTTTCTTTTTTTTCAGTCATATATTTATTACCTGGAGCAATATTCCCCACAAATATTCCACATGTCAATGTGATTTGGGGGGGGGGGGTGTTCACTCTAATCCAGGCTGACCTGGAATTCACTATGTAGTCTCAGGATGGCCTCAAACTCGCAGCAATCCTACCACCTCTGGGATTAAAGTCCCGAGTGCTAGGATTAAAGGTGTGCACCACCATGCCCAAGTTCATGGTGATTTTTATAAATGTTCAACCCATAACTGACCAGTCCCTAAAGAATTATGTTCTACAGACCCCTTTCTTTCTACTTCAGCTGGGATTTATTATTCACTAAGTCTGGTTCACAAATGTTGCCTAGGATTTCCTTCTGCCATTCTTCATTGTTGTAGCCCACATTTCCTTTTTAATTTTGAATTTTTATTCATTTATTTGAGGGCCACAAACAGAGAGAAAAAGAGGCAGATAGATAAAGAGAGAATGGGCGCTCCAGGGCCTCCAGCCACTGCAAACGACCTCCAGATGAATATGCCACCTTGTGCATCTGGCTTATGTGGGTCCTGGAGAATCAAGCCTCAAACCAGTATCCTTAGGCTTCACAGGCAAGCGCTTAATGGCTAAGCCATCTCTCCAGCCCTCCTTTTTAAAAAAATTGTAACTATATGTGTTTGCATGTGTGCATATATACATGTGTGTATGTAGACTGCAGGCTGATGTAAGGTTTATTTCTATTTTTAAAATATTTGTTTATTTATTTGGGAGAGAGAGAAAACAAGAGAGAGGCAGATAGAAAGGGAGAGAGCATGCTAGAGCCTCATGCCATGGCAAACGAACTTCTGATGCATGTGTCACTTGTGCACCTTACTGGGGAATCAAACTTGGGTCCTCAGGTTTTGCAGGCAAACACCTTAACCACTGAAATATCTATCCAGCCCCAAGGGTATTCCCCCAACAATGGCTCTCTATTTTACTGAAACAGAGTTTCTCAGTTGAACCCAGGGCTCATTCAGCCAATCTAAGAATGCTTGCTTTGGGGATCCTGTCTCCACCTCCTGAGCCCCGGTGTTATAGGCATTTCCATCCCTTCCTCCTTTCCCATTTTGTGTACTGATTTACCATCTAGTTTCACTGTGCAACATTCCCTCTAATAGCTTTCATTTTGTAGGTGTGTGTCCTGTAAAATCCAAAAGTACCTTTTTTGACTTCACATTGGAATAACTGGGTGTAAAACTCCATTTTACAAATAAACTTCTCAGACTAAGCCTCCCCTTTGCTTCTGCTACGCTTGATGCCATAATAATTTCTATGCCTTTGAGCCATTTCACCTCTCATGACAAACTCTTGGGTAGGGAGGGAGGTGCTGGAGAGATGGCTTAGTGGTTAAGGCGCTTGCCTGCAAAGGACCCAGGTTCAATTGCCCAGGACCCACGTAAGCCAGATGTACAAGGTGCGCATGTCTCTGGAGTTTGTTTAAAAAGAAAAAACAAAGAGTGTTAAGTAGAAGCAATATAGTACAATGGTTAGGACTGTGTATTCTAGACATGTGTAATCTCCCATTTCCTAGTAACCTCTCTAAGGTTTCAGTATCTTTACTTATAAAGAGGTGATAATAACATCTTATAAGACTCAATAAACTTGGCAGTGTACAGAAAATACTCAGTAGAAACTAACACTTGGGTTGGGGTTGTAGTTCAACTGATAAAGTGCTTGCTTAGTAGGCACGAAGCCCTGTGTTCAATCCCAGCACCCCATAAACTGTGATGTGAGTGTGATGGTGACTGTCTGTAATTCACTTAAGAGGTAGAGGCAGGAAGATCAGAAGTTCAAAGTTGGGCTGAAGAGATAGCTTAGTGGTTAAGGTGCTTGTGTGTGAAGCCTGAGGACCCATGTTCTACTATCCTAATCCCATGTAAGCCAGGCACATAAAGGTGAGGCAAGCACAAGACTGCACATGCCCACTAGGTGGCACAAACATCTGGAGTTAGATCTTAGTGGCTGAGGCCCTGGCATGCCAATTTTCTCTAAAATTAAAATAAAAGAAGTTGTTCAAAGTCATTCTAGGCTACTTCTTAGTGACTTTGAGGCCAGTCTGAGCTGCATGAGACCTTGTCTCAGAAGAGAAAGACAGAAAACAAATCTTCCTTTGATTACTTGTCCCTCAAGAATCTACATTGTCTTTTTTTTTTTTCAAGGTAGGGTCCCACTCTAGCTCAGGCTGACCTGGAATTCACTATGTAGTCTCAGGGTGGCCTTGAACTCACAGCGATCCTCCCACCTCTGCCTCCCTACTAGTGCTGGGATTAAAGGCGTGTGCCACCACGCCCAGCTTACATCTTCTTTTTTCATCTTGAAATTTCTCCATCAGGATAAAATGTAAATTCAAGGTGGCATTCAGGGCCCTTCAATACTTGGCCCCAAACAAGCCTTATTTCCAGTCCTGTCTACTCTGACCTCAATTTCTCAATCCTTCAGGTCCTTTCAGGTCCCTCTGCCTCTCAAAGCTGCTCTGCCACCAGGAATGGCCAGCTTCCTTCTTGCCCTTACTCTTTGACAAAACCCCTGGGCGCTGGTTCTGTGGCTCCACCTCTCCCACCTTCTCCTCTAACCTTCTGTTCCCCTTGAGTGTGGTTACTACTCAAGGGCAGAGGGTGGTCGTCCTTATCTCTCAGTGCTCAGGACTTGGCTTAAAACAGACTCTTTCTTTCTTTCTTTCTTTCTTTCTTTCTTTCTTTCTTCTTCTTCTTCTCTTCTTCTTTCTTTCTTCTCTCTCTCTCTCTCTCACTCTAGCTCAGGCTGACCTGCAATTCACTATTCAACTCAAGACAATCCTCCTACCTCTGCCTCCTGAGTGCTGGGATTAAAGGTGTAGACCAACATGCCGGCTTTAAAATAGATGTTTAATAAATGCCTGCTGGGTGAATGTGAGCCTTACTGGCCCTTGTTTTGATGGTTATATCTGGATGTCCGTGATATGTAGTTCCATAAAACTACCAACTTCTCGAGGCTGCCATGTGCAGAGTGGTGGAATCTCCATCCAAAAAGGCCAGTGCAAAGTCTATGGGGCGTTTTACAGCTATGACAGGAATGGCCATGTCAGCAGTGGCGTCATCTTTGGACACCAAGGACGAGGATTCAGTGCCATGAACGGTCAGTTAAATTGTAATTGGAGCGAGTTGTTCTTCTGAAAAACCATAATGTTCTTCAGTTGCAGCCAAATGGCATCCAAGAAGGGGAGAAAATTTTTTGAAATGTCAAGGAAATTATTTCCAATTTGGTGTTCACAACCAGAGACTCTAATGATCAGTGGAAATGAGAAGCAAACAAATTAGCGCTAATGGGAAATGGCTTTTGGAAAAGCGGATTGAATTTACAGTCAACCGATCATGGCATGCAGCATGCAGTGAAAGTCAGCCTCGCCAGCTTGATTATCAGAACGAGAGCTCACGCAATGCCAGGGAAAAAAGTATGGAGGCCATCATGCTTGTTGGAATCTCTGTGTAAGTGGCAGCCAATTAAAACAGGCATTATTTTACCTTGGAGAGAAAACAGTGTGAAAATTCATAGCACACGAAATTAAAATCCAGATTAGGAACCTTGGTCCAAATTGGTTTGTTTCTGGCCTTTTAACCTCACCAAAGTCTTTTGCAAGAATGACCAACCTACTTTGTCTTCTGTCCAGAATGGACTCTTCGTGTTTAATTTCCTCTCAATTTTCCAAGGTGATTAATAAACCAGGTCTTATCCATAAATCATTTCTATAGCAGCCAAATGATTCTTCACAGAAGAATCTCAAAACATCAAGATCCATGCTGATCCAAAGGTCTCTAACAAGCAAGGGAAGGTAATACCAGCACTTGAGAGACCAAGGCAGGAGGACTGTGTCCTAGTTTATATAGGTACTATTAGACCACCAGGGCTACATAGAAAACATTGTCTCAGCTGGGTGTGGTGGCACACGCCTTTAATTCCAGCACTTGGGAGGCAAAGGTAGGAGGATCAGAGGCCAGCTTGGGCTACAGAGTAAGTTCTAGGTTGGTATGGTCTAGAGTCACAAAAACGTGGCATCGTGGCACACACCTTCAATCCCAGCACTTGAGAGGCAGAGGTAGGAGGTTTGCTGTAAGTTCAAGGCCAGCCAGAGACTACATAGTGAATTCCTGGTCAGTCTGGGCTAGAGCAAAGCCCTACCTTGAAAAATCAAAAAACAAAACAAAATAACCCCAAGATGGAGAGATGGCTTAGTGGTTAAGGCACTAGCCTGTGAATCCTAAGGACCCAGGCTCAATCCCCAGCACCCACATAACAGATGCAACAATAACAACAAAAAAGACTGTACAAGATGGTATGTGTGTCTGGATTTCATTTATAGTGACTAGAGACCCTGGCATACACTCTCTCTTTCTCTCCCTCTAACTCTCTCTCTCTCAAATAAATTAAAAACAAACAAACAACAACAAACAGAAAAAACAACCAAACAGATAGGGCTGGAGAGATGGCTTAGTGGTTAAAGTGCTTGCCTGAGAAGTCTAAGCATCCAGGTTTGATTCCCCAGAATCCACATAAACCAGATGCACATGGTGGTGCATGTCTGGAGTTCATTCATTTGCAGTGACTGGAGGCCCTGGCACTCTCATTCTTTCTCTCTCACATAGACAATAAATTAAACTAAAATATAGTTGGGCACGGTGACACACGCCTTTAATCCCAGCACTTGGGAGGCAGAGGTAGGATGATTGCCATGAGTTTGAGGCTGCTCTGAGACTACATAGTGAATTCTAGACCCTCCCTCAAAAAAAAAAAAAAATCAGACTGTTAAAATGGCTTAGCGGGTAAAGCGCTTGCCTACCAAATCTAAGGACCCAGGTTTGATCTCTCTCCAGACCACACATAAGCCAGATGCACAATGCTGAAGCAAGCGCAAGGTTGCACATGCCCACTAGGTGGCACAAGTGTCAGGAGTTTGATTACAGTAGCTGAAGCCCTAGCATGCCAATTCCCTTTCTCTGTCCCTCTGTCTAAAATAAAATAAAATAAAATAAAATAAAAATCATGGGCTGGAGAGATGGCTGAGTGGTTAAAGCACTTTTCGGAGAAGCCTAAGGACCCAGGTTCAATTTCCCATTACTGCCATAAGCCAGATACACATGTTGGTGCATGCATCTGCAGTTTGTTTGCAGTGGCTAGAGACCCTGGTGCAGCCATTCAACCTCTCTCTTAAATAAATAAATAGAAATAAAAAAAACTCATCTTTAAAAAAAAAGGCCAGATGTGGTGGCATACATCTTTAATCCCAGCACTCGGGAGGCAGAGGTAGGAGGATCACTGTGAGTTCAAGGCCACCTTGGGACTACATAGTGAATTCCAGGTCAGCCTGGTCTAGAGTGAGACTATACCTTGAGAAAACAAAAACAAAAAATAAACAGAACAAAGTTAGTTCATTAATGAGCGTTAGTGCATAGCTCAGAAGCCTGGTTACCAACACCAATAGGGGATGGCAGAACCTTTAGGGGATGGAGCCTCCTGGAGGGAAACTAGGTCACTGCAGACATGCTGTTGAAGGGGACACTGGGTCTCCAGACTCTTTCCTCTTCCTGGTTCCATGAGGTAAGCAGCTTCCCTGCTACATGACCCTCTTCAGAATGGTCTGCCAAACTGCCCAAAGGCACTGGGGTCTACCAACCAACAACCGAACTCTCTGAAATCATGAAACAAAAATAAATTGTCTATTATTTTTTTTTCTGGTCCTTCCTTTCTTTTTTTTTTTTTTTGAGGAAGGGTCTCACTCGAGTCCAGGCTGACCTGGAATTCACTGTGGAGTCTCAGGGTGGCCTTGAACTCACTGTAATACTCCTACCTCTGCCTCCTGAGTGCTGGGATTAAAGGCTTGTGCCACCACGCCCGGCTTAAAATCCTTCCTTTTTTTAAAATTTTTTTTTTTTTTATTAATTTTAGAGAGAGAATTGGCATGGCAGGGCCTCAATCACTGCAATTGAACTCCAGATGCTTGGGCCACCTAGTGGCCATGTGCAACCTTGTGCTTGCCTCACCTTTGTGCGCCTGGCTTATATGAGATCTGGAGAGTTGGGCATGGGTCCTTAGGTTTCACAGGCAAGCACCTTAACTGCTAAGCCATCTCTCCAGCCCTCTTTTTACTTTACTTTTTTAAAAATTTTTATTATCATTTTCCAAGATTATACAAAAATATCCCATGGTAATTCTCTCCCTCCCCCCCCCCACACATTTTCCCCTTTGAAATTCTATTCTCCATCAGATTACCTCCCCATCTTCTTTCTTTATTTGTTTGTTCTTTTGAAGTAGGGTCTCCCTCTAGCCCAGACTCACCTGGAATTCACTATGGAGTCTCAGGGTGGCCTCAAACTCAAAGCAATCCTCCTATCTCTGACTCCCAAGTGCTGGGATTAAAGGTGTGCACCACCACACCCAGCTACCTGTTTCTCTTCTTTTCTTTTTGGTTTGTTGAGGTAGGGTCTCACTCTAGCCAAGCCTGGCTTGAAACTCACTATGTAGTCTCAGGGTGGTCTTGAACTCACGACAATCCTCCTACCTCTTTCTACCAAGTGCTGGTATTAAAGGCACGTGCTACCATGCCCATATGATTTTTAAAAAATATATCTTATTTATTTATTTGAGAGAGAGAGAGATAGAGAATGGGCCTGCCAGGGTCTCTAGCCACTGCAAACAAATTCCAGACACATGCACCCCCTTGTGTATCTGGCTTATGTGGGTCCTGGGGAATTGAACCAAGATCCTTCAGTTTTGCCAGAAAATGCCTTAATCACTAAGCCATCTCTCCAGCTCAGTGTTTTTTTTTTTTTTTTTTTTTTAAATGGTCTTAACCCAGACTGACCCAAAACTCACTCTGTAGCCTGCGCTGGCTTTGAACTCACATCAATCTGGCCTCCTGTGTGTTTTGGTTGCAGGTGTGAGTCACCATGCCTGGCTTAACCTTCCCTTTCTTATATATATTTTTTGTTCAATTTTTATTTATTTATTTGAGAGTGACAGACAGAGAGAAAGACAGATAGAGGGAGAGAGAGAGAATGGGCGTGCCAGGGCTTCCAGCCTCTGCAAACGAACTCCAAACGCGTGCGCCCCCTTGTGCATCTGGCTAACGTGGGACCTGGGGAACCGAGCCTCGAACCAGGGTCCTTAGGCTTCACAGGCAAGCGCTTAACCGCTAAGCCATCTCTCCAGCCCATTAACCTTCCCTTTTATATGCTTTTATTTATTTATTTGCAAGGTTACACATTGGGGGTGACAGAGAGGGAGGGACGGAGGGAGGGAGGGAAAAAGAGAGAGAGAGAAAGAGAGAGGGAGGGAGAGAGGGAGGGAAAGAGGGAGAGAATGAGAACTGGCATAACAGGGCCTCTTGCCACTAAGAATGAACTCCAGGCGCATGTGTGACTTTGTGCACCTGGCTTTACATGGGTACTGGGGCAAACCCAGGCCATCAGGCCTTGTAAGCAAGCACTTTTAACCACTGAATCATCTCTCTAGCCCATCCTTCCCTTTCTTTTTCTTGCTTTATTTATTTATTTATTTTTATCTTTTCACAATATTTATTAACATTTTCCATGATTATAAAAATTATCCCATGGTAATACCCTCCTCCCCCCGCACTTTCCCCTTTGAAATTCCATTCTCCATCATATTACCTCCCCATCTCAATCATTCTACTTACATATATACAATATCAACATATTAAGTACACCCCTCCCTTCCTTTCTCTTCCCTTTATACCTCCTTTTTAACTTACTGGCCTCTGCTACTAAGTATTTTCCTTCTCACGCAGAAGCCCAATCATCTGTAGCTAGGACCCACATATGAAAGAGAACATGTGGCGCTTGGCTTTCTAGGCCTGGGTTACCTCACTTAGAATAATCCTTTCCATATCCATCCATCTTCCTGCAAATTTCATAACTTCATTTTTCTTTACCACTGAGTAGAACTCCATTGTATAAATGTGCCACATCTTCATTATCCACTCATCAGTTGAGGGACATCTAGGCTGGTTCCATTTCCCAGCTATTATATATTGAGCAGCAATAAACATGGTTGAGCACGTATTTCTAAGGAAATGAGATATAGGATATAGGATATATGCCTAGGAGTGCTATAGCTGCGTCATATGGTAGATCAATCTTTAACTGTTTTAGGAACCTCCACACTGATTTCCACAATGGCTGGACCAGATTGCATTCCCACCAGCAGTGTAGAAGGGTTCCTCTTTTTCCACATCCCTGCCAACATTTATGATCATTTGTTTTCATGATGGTAGCCAATCTGACAGGAGTGAGATGGAACCTCAATGTATTTTTTTAAATTTTTTGTTTATTTTTATTTATTTATTTGACAGTGACAGACAGAGAAAGAAAGAGGCAGAGAGAGAGAGAAAGAGAGAGAGAGAGAGAGAGAGAGAGAGAGAGAGAGAGAGAGGGAGGGAGAGAATGGGCATGGCAGGGCTTCCAGCCACTGCAAACGAACTCCAGACACGTGCACCCCCTTGTGTATCTGGCTAATGTGGGTCCTGGGGAACTGAGCCTCGAACCAGGGTCCTTAGGCTTCACAGGCAAGCGCTTAACCCCTAAGCCATCTCTCTAGCCCGCAATGTAGTTTTAATCTGCATTTCCCTGATGACTAGTGATGTAGAACAGTTTTTTAGATGCTTATATGCCATTCTTATTTCTTCCTTTGAGAATGCTCTATTTAGCTCCATAGCCCATTTTTTGATTGGCTTATTTGATTCCTTATTAACTTTTTGAGTTCTTTGTATATCCTAGATATTAATCCTCTATCAGATATATAGCTGGTGAAGATTTTTTCCCATTCTGTAAGTTGCCTCTTTGCTTTATTCACTGTGCCCTTTGCGGTGCAAAATCTTTGTAATTTCATGAGGTCCCAGTGATTAATCTGTGGTTTTATTGTCTGAGCAACTGGGGTTGTATTCAGAAAGTCTTTGCCAAGACCAATATGTTGAAAGGTTTCCCCTGCTTTTTCCTCTAGCAGTTTCAGAGTTTCAGGTCTGACATTAAGGTCTTTTATCCATTTGGATTTAATTCTTGTGCATGGAGAAAGAGAAGAATCTATTTTCATCCTTGTACAGATATGTATCCAGTTTTCCCAACACAATTTGCCGAAGAGGCTGTCCTTTCTCCAATGAGTGTTTTTGACATTTTTATCGAATATCAGGTGGCTATAGCTACCTGGACTTACATCTGGGTCCTCTATTCTGTTCCACTGATCTACATGTCTGTTTTTGTGCCAGTGCCATGCTGTTTTTGTTACTATGGCTCTGTAGTATAGGTTAAAATCAGGTATGGTGGGCTGGAGAGATGGCTTAGTGGTTAGTGCTTGCCTGTGAAGCCTAAGGACCCCAGTTCGAGGCTCGGTTCTCCAGGTCCCATGTTAGCCAGATGCACAAGGGGGCGCACGCGTCTGGAGTTCGTTTGCAGAGGCTGGAAGCCCTGGTGCGCCCATTCTCTCTCCCTCCCTCTATCTGTCTTTCTCTCTGTGTCTGTCGCTCTCAAATAAATAAATAAATAATTTAAAAAAAAATCAGGTATGGTGATACCATCAGCCTTATTTTTGTTGCTCAGTATTATTTTAGATATTTGAGGTTTTTTGTGATTCCAAATGAATTTTTGGATTGTTTTTTTCTATTTCTATGAAGAATGCTTTTGGGATTTTGATAGGGATTGCATTAAATGTGTAGATTGCTTTTGGTAAGATTGCCATTTTCACAATATTGATTCTTCCAATCCAGGAACAAGGGATGTTTTTCCACTTTCTAGTGTCTTCTGCAATTTCTTGCTTGAGAGTTTTAAAGTTCTCATTGTAGAGATTCTTTACTTCCTTCATTAGATTTATTCCAAGATACTTTATTTTTTTTTTGATGCAATTGTGAATGGGAGTGATTCTCTGATTTCATCTTCTGTGTGTTTGTTGTTAGCATATATGAAGGCTACTGATTTCTGTGTATTTATTTTGTATCCTGCTACATGGCTGTAGGTTTTGATCAGCTCTAATAGTTTGCTGGTAGTCTTTAGGGTCCTTTATGTATAGAATCATGTCATCTGCAAATGATAACTTGATCTCTTCCTTTCCTATTTGTATCTCTTTTATGTGTGTCTCTTGCCTTACTGCTACGGCTAAGACTTCCAGAACTATATTAAATAAAAGTGGGGATAGTGGAACCCTTGTCTTGTTCCTGATTTTATTGGAAAAGCTTCCAGTTTTTCCCCATTTAGTAATATGTTGGCTGTAGGCTTGTCATAAATAGCTTTTATTATATTGAGATATGTCTTCTATTCCCAGTCTCTGTAGGGAACGTTGGATTTTTTAAAATATTTTTTGTTCATTATTTATTTATTTATTTATTTGAGAGTGACAGACACAGAGAGAAAGACAGATAGAGGGAGAGAGAGAGAATGGGTGAGCCAGGGCTTCCAGCCACTGCAAACGAACTCCAGATGCGCGCGCCCCCTTGTGCATCTGGCTAACGTGGGACCTGGGGAACCGAGCCTTGAACCAGGTGTCCTTAGGCTTCACAGGCAAGCGCTTAACCACTAAGCCATCTCTCCAGCCCCAGGAACGTTGGATTTTGTCAAATGCTTTCTCTGCATCTAATGAGATGATCATGTGATATTTGTCCTTCAACCCATTTATATAATGTATTACATTTATAGGTTTGCATATATTGAGCCATCCCTGCATCTCTGGGATAAAGCCTACTTGGTCAGGGTGAATGATCTCTCTGATATATTCTTGTATTCTGTTTGCCAATATTTTGTTGAGAATTTTTGCATCTATGTTCATGAGGGAGATTTGTCTGTAATTTTCTTTTTTTGTTCTATCTTTGCCTTGTTTTGGTATCAGGGTGATGCTGGCTTCATAGAAGGAATCTGGTAGAATTCCTTCTTTTTCTATTTCCTGGAAAAGCTTAAGAAGCAATGGTGTTAGCTCTTCCTTGAAGGTCTGGTAAAATTCAGCAGTGAATCCATCTGGGCCTGGGCTTTTTTTAGTTGGGAGATTATTGATAACTGTTCGGATCTCCATGCTTGTTATAGGTCTATTTAAGTGATTAATCTCATCTTGATTTAATTTAGGTAGGTCATATAAATCAAGGAAATCATACATTTCTTTCAGATTTTCATACTTTGTGGAGTATATGCTTTTATAGTATGTCCCTATGATTTTTTGAATTTCTCTGAAATCTTTTGTGATGGTACCTTTTTCATCTCTAACTTTATTAATTTGTGTCTCTTCTCTCTTTCTTTTGGTCAGATTTGCTAAGGGATTATCAATCTTGTTTATCCTTTCAAATAACCAACTCTTTGTTTCATTAATTTTTTGGTTTTTTTTTTGTTTCTATTTCATTAATTTCTGCCCTAATCTTTATTATTTCTTCCTGTCTACTAATTTTTGGTTTGCCTTGTTCTTCTTTTTCCAAGGCTTTAAGGTGAAGCATTAGGTCGTTTACTTGCGACCTTTCTAATTTCTTAATATAGGCACTTAAAGCTATAAATTTACCTCTTAGAACTGCCTTCATTGTGTCCCAGAGCTTTTGGTATGTTGTGTTCTCACTATCATTTGACTCTATATATTTTTTTTATTTCCTTCTTGATTTCTTCATTGACCCATTCATCATTTAGTAGTGTATTGTTTAGTTTCCATGATTGTGTGTATACTCTATAGCCTTTCTTGCTATTGATTTGTAGTTTAATTCCATTGTGGTCAGATAGAATGCAAGGAATTATTTCAATTTTCCTGAATTTGTTAAGATTTGCTTTGTGTCCTAATATATGGTCTATTTTAGAGAATGTTCCATGTGCTGCTGAAAAGAATGTACATTCTGCAACATTTGGATGAAATGTCCTGCATATATCTGTTAGGTCCATTCTTTCTATGACCTCATTTAGTCTAGATGCCTCTCTATTTATTTTTTCCTGAGATGACCTGTCAATTGATGAGAGTGGGGTGTTAAAGTCACCCACTACCACTGTGTTTGGTGTTATCTGCGACCTTAGTTCTAATAGTGTTTGTTTGATGAATTTGGGAGCCCCCATGTTAGGTGTATATATGTTTAGGATTATAATGTCCTCCTGTTGGAGTGTGCCCTTAATCAATATAAGGTGTCCATCCTTATCTTTCTTGACTAATGTTGGACTGAAGTCTAACTTGTCAGATATTAGGATAGCAACCCCTGCTTGTTTTCTAGGCCCATTTACTTGAAACACCATTTTCCAACCTTTCACCCTAAGATAATGCCTATCCTTTGTAGAAAGGTGAGTTTCTTGTAGACAACAAATTGAAGGATCCTGCTTTTTAACCCAGTCTGCAAACCTATGTCTTTTGGTTGGGGCATTGAGGCCGTTGATATTAAGAGATATTATTGAAAGGTGTGTATTTATGTTTGCCATTTTTTTGTGGTCCCGGTTCGACCTTTGCTCTCTTGTGTTAACTAGTATTGGAGTATTGCTTGTTTTTGCTAGGTTCCTTATACATGTGCTCTTCCTTTTCTTCAGCATGGAGGATTCTTTCAAGTATTTTCTGTAGAGCTGGTTTTGTCTTCAAATACTCCTTTATCCTGCTTTTTTCATGGAATGCCCTTATTTCTCCGTGTATTTGAATGGATAGCTTTGCAGGATAAAGTAACCTTGGTTGACAGATCTTTCAGAACTTGAAATACATCACTCCAAGCCCTTCTGGTTTTTAAAGTTTGTGTTGAATAATCTGCTGTAATCCTGATGGGTTTGCTTTTGTAGGTAACTTGATTTTTCTAATTGCTTTCAATATTTTTTCTTCGGTTTGTGTGTTTGGTAGTTTGATTGTAATATGGCGAGGAGAGGTTTTGTCTGGCTGGGGTTCTAAAGGCTTCCTGTATCTGCATTGGCACCTCTTTCCCAATTTGTGGGAAGTTTTCTTCTATGATTTTTTTGAAGATGCCTACTATGCCTTTGGAGTGAAATTCTTCTCCTTCTAATATGCCCCCTGAATTCTTATATTTGATCTTTTCATAGTGTCCCAAATATCTTGAAATTCCCATTCATACTTTTCTATTAGTTTGTCTTTCTCTTTGTTGGACTGTATTAGATCTGCCACCTGGTCTTCTAGCTTAGATATTCTGTCCTCTCCTTCATCCATTCTACTGGTGAGATTTTCTACAGAGTTTTTTAATTTCATTGACTGTGTTCTTCATTGCTAGTAATTCTGCCTGGTTTTTCTTTATTATATCTATTTCCTTATTTATGTCTTGTATTGCCCTCCTTATTTCATTAAATTGGTGCCCTGCATTTCTTTGATTCCTTTGATTTCCTCTTTGACTCCTTTGATTTGTTCTTTGACTTCTTTGAACATATTTACAATCATTCTTTTGAAATCTTTCTCAGGCATTTCCTCTAACTCCTTCTCACTGAAGGTCATTTCTGATGCATTAATACTTTTAGACGGATTTATATTGTTTTGCTTTTTAGTGTTTCTTGTGTTATAATGTACATATTTTTGCATCTTGGATTAAGTTAATGATTGGATTTTCTAGCTAGCTGCATATTCTTAGCTGTATCAATTGATCTGATGTTATGTATCTTCAGGGTAGGAGCTTAAGGTGTTAGGTGTGGCTCTTAAGACTCTCAAAGTATCTACAAAGGTTTTTCTAGGGGTTGAGCTTGCCTGCTAAGGGAGTATTCAAGTAGGCTGAGTGGAATAAAATACAGGTAGATACTAAAATTTACCTAAACACTGTATACATTCAATCAAAAACAGCACCAAGTATTTATGTAAGAGTAGGTTTTATAACAACCAGATCCTCTATCAACAAAGAGGTTAAGATTTCTGGTCCGTTGAGGCATCTGAGTCAGCTTGTGACCAAGTGAGACCCTTGTCTGGTGCAATCCCAGTTACCTTTTTGGATGAATTTGGTCTCAGTTAAGTTGCTGGCTGGGTCATTGGGCCACTGTTCTGATTTCTGGAGCTGGGCACTGGCCTTTCCTGTGGGACAAACCGAGCCTGGCAACTGTGGCCCTGCAGATAGGCATCCCTGCTGCTGGAACTGCTACTTTTTTTTTTTTTAGTATTTTTTTGTTCATTTTTTATTTTAGTTATTTGAGAGCGACAGACATAGAGAGAAAGACAAATAGAGGGAGAGAGAGAGAATGGGCGCGCCAGGGCTTCCAGCCTCTGCAAACGAACTCCAGACGCATGCGCCCCCTTGTGCATCTGGCTAACGTGGGACCTGGGGAACCGAGCCTCGAACCGTGGTCCTTAGGCTTCACAGGCAAGCACTTAACCGCTAAGCCATCTCTCCAGCCCTGGAACTGCTACTGTTGCTGCTGCTGAAGCCGCTGCTGCTGGATCCATTGCTAATGCTGCTAAAGCTGCCATTGCTGGATCCACTGCTGCTGCTGTTGCTGTTGTAGCTGCCACTGCTGGATCCCCTGCTGCTGCCTCTGAAGCTGCTGTTGTAACCTCTGCTGCTGCTGAAGCTGCTTGCTGGATCTGCCTTTGCTGGGGCCACTGTTGCCGGTGCTGGAGCTGCTGTTGTTGCTGCTGGACTCTGCTCCTGCTTGGGTCCTGCTGTTGGCTCAAGTTGGTGTGGCCGGGTCCCAGGACCACTACTCTGTTCGCTGGCGGTGGGGGAGGGGAGGGAGCTGATGCTGCTCTAGTTCTCTCGCTGTTATACGTGTTCTTCTACCTAGTGATCTGCTCCTCCGTTGTTCACTGCCGCTCTCCCTTCACGTTTCTTGAGTTGCGGAGAGCTCCGGTGTGAGTGGAAGCTCCCCTCACCTGGCTTTTCCTGTGGCTGGAGCTGAGCCTGGTGGCTTTCTGGTGCTCTGCTGCGGCCACGGTCGGCGGATCTGCCGGGGCCACTTTTGCCGGCCTGTGCGGGCTCTGGATGCTCTGGATCTCTTCTACTTCTCTGCTGCTGTTCCAATTTCTTAAACTCGCTTTTTAGTAAAAGTGTGTATTTTGCTGAATTTTTTGGTCCTTTTACCCCCCTAGGCTGCTTTGGCGTGGTGCCTACGCCGCTATCTTAACTGGAAGTCCATCCTTCCCTTTTTATACAGTTGATTATCTCAGGTATTTGTTACAGCAATAGAAAGCTAACTTAGATATTCCTTTTTTTTTTTTTTTTTTTTGGTTTTTTCGAGGTAGGGTCTCACTTTAGCTCAGGCTGACATGGAATTCTCTATGTAGTCTCAGGGTGGCCTCTAACTTATGGTGATCCTCCTACCTCTGCCTCTCGAGTGCTGGGATTAAAGGTATGTGCCACCACACCCGGCTAAATATTCTTTCTATATTCTTTTTCTTATGTTTTTTTTTGGGGGGGGCAGGTTTCGAGGTAGGGTCTCACTCTTCTATATACTTTTTCTACTAATTTTTTTTTTTTAGGTATGTCTTGCTATATCATCTAGGATGGCCTTGAATTCACTGCGTAGCTCAGGCTGGCTTTGAATGTATGCTCCTTCTGTGTTAGTTTGGATGTAAAATGTTGGGCTGGAGCAATGGTTTAGTGGTTAAGGCACTTTCCTGAAAAGCTAAAGGACCCAGGTTCAAATCCCCAGGACCCACATAAACCAGAAGCACAAGTGGGCACAAGCATCTGGAGTTTGTTTGCAGTTACTGGAGGCCCTGGCATGCCCATCCTCTCTCTCCCCCTAATGCCCTATTTTTCTCTCTCTCAAATAAATAAAAAGAAATAAAATATTTTTAAATGTCCCCCATAGCCTCAAGTGTTATAATATAATTAATATATAACATATAAATATAATTAAGTCTCTTGGGCTGGAGATATGGTTTAGTGGTTAAGTGGTTAAGGTACTTGCCTGAGAAGGCTAACAACCCAGGTTTGATTCCCCAGTACCCACTAAATCCAGATGCACATGGTGGCACATGCATCTGGAGTTCGTTTGCAGTGGCTAGAGGCCTCGGTGTGCCCATTCTCTCTCTCCCTAACAAATAAATAAATTATTTTGTAATTAAGCTCCCCACTTGATCCCTAGCTGTTGAAGCCTTGCTGGAAGAGGTGTGTCACTGGGGACAGGCCTTGAGGTTTATTGA